>NC_041385.1:694316750-694444801 GCF_002162155.2 Triticum dicoccoides | reverse complement strand
CCCCCCCCCCCCAAATCTATATAAACCAAGGGGCTAGGCTCTTAGAGGACACATTACAATTTCTGGGTAGTCACATGAATACTATTACTCCAACGAAATAAACACAAGCATGATGTAGCGTATTATCTCCTCGGAGAGCTCGAACCTGGGTAAAATCTCTCGTGCACGTTACCTTCGTGCCTAGACGCTTAGCTTAGGATCCCTACACCGAGATCTGCTGAGAGGATGGTTTGTCCTGCTTGACCCAGACGATGTGCGCTTGGTGGGGGACCATGTCTTGTGCGTCGTCAGCCATGGTTACCATGACAGCCGGCGGCGGGCACGGCAATGAGCCATCGATGTAGCCGAGAAGATTGTGGGTACTGAGTAGAGGAAGGGCATGCGCACTCCAGTACAAAAAAATCTCTGTCGGCAGCTTGATGGTAAGCAAATGGGCGAAGTGGAACAACCCAGGTTTGGGCACTTCAGTCACCATGGGTGGGCGGGCGGGATAGAGCTAGACGACGACCGAGGGAGCACTCGGGGGAGGAGCAGAGGGAATCACCTCGGCCATGAAGGAGTCGAAGGTGTGCTCGGTGCTGGAGGAGCCAGCTGTGGTGCTGACCACAAGGGCATTGTTGGTGCCTACGAGGAGGGCGGCTAGGGTTGGAGAGAAAATCCCTCCGGTCATGGCGGCGACAGCAGGGCGACGGAAGACATGAGGACGACCTAGTCTGATACCATGTAAAAGTAATAAAAGTAGGTTTAGAAGGATTGAGGGAATCGCATACCCCTTGGAGTGCATACGTCTCTTTATATATTGCACATGTGTTGGTACAAGTACAAGATATGTACTGTGTTAAAACCTACAATCGTATACAATGTGAATTCTAAAAATTGATAGGATATAATACTCGTGAGGAATTCTCGATGCACATTAACGACTTCATTTGAAACACAAGACCGATCAGAATAGGTGATTCATCTCCATGCTGTATTCTCAAAAAGGACCAGGTTACTCCAATCAAGAATCGCTCTATTGTAGTAAGATTCTAAGACTTTACGTTCCAAACAAATCACTTTGATTCTATGATTTTGGTTACTAGAATCTACGTTTTTACGATCCTGATAGTTAAGATTCTACGATTTACATTTCTACCGTCAGAGCTCCTAATCATGATTCTGACAACCTGGACTCCAATAACTGCCGCGCCTGTCCAGTGACGACGACTGATTTGAGACGGAATCCTCTCAGCACCATAGATACTCCGTCCATCAGAAAGTCAGATAATCTGCTTCATCCCGTTCCAATCGTCCACTCCGCCCCGCGCAGCGCATGCCGGAGGCGGCAAGGGATCGAGCAAGGCACATCGGCGTTCGCACTGGCACCAAGCCCTAAACGAATAGGAAAACCACGGAGCCTTGCAGACGCCGTTGCCACTGTTTTCAGCACACGTAGCTTGCAAACGAGCCCATTCATGCGGTACGGTCAGTTGGACAGATTGAGAGACAAACATGCACCACCATTTACATCGTCATCTTCATAAAATCCAAGCACTGTATATACACTTTGGTTGGAGTACACACAACACGCGCGCACTGCATGAACTCCCTTCTACTCTTCAGACCACCCTGAACCTTGCCTTACAGGCACAACTAATTATAAGCAGCTAAAGCAGCAAAATCAAGCACTTAATTACGCGCGTAGGCTTCCACGTACCATTCATACGTACTACACACCCCGACGGCCGACGCACGCACGCACGCTGGGATCGAGGTTGATTACATGCCGCCGATGCAGGAGAAGATCCTGGCGCTCCGGCCCCTGCGCATCGCCCCGCGGGCCGGCCACTCGGGCGCCGCGGAGCCCACCTCGCCGGCCAGCTCCTCCAGCGACCGGTGCCGCCAGTGCCCCGCCTCCCTCCCCGCGCCGTCCGCCGCCGCCCACTGCTGCTTCTGCTGCTCCCAGACGTCTTCCTCGTCCGCGACGGCGGCGCCGCGCGCCGAGCCGCACCTGGAGTAGCTCCGGGTGCGCCGCTCCTTGATGGCCTTGTAGACGAACGGGATGAGCCCCTCCATTATTTGTCGCTCGGTCGGTGGCTGGCTGGCTTTGGAATCGATCGAGCTTGGGACAGGGAGGGAGGCCTCGTCTTATAGGGGGTGCAGGTGCAGTTCTGTCTACGCCCGTGCTCCGGGCGACGGCTTCTTGTAGGTTTCAGCGGGCATGCTCGTCGACAGATTAAAGAAAAGCCATTTGACTCGGGATTTTCCCTCGCGTGTGGTGGCGTGGTGGAGTTGCAATTGGGCTTTGGTTATGGTTGCTTGTGCCCGACTGCCAGAAAACCTCCGATGTTGACGGCTTTGTCTAGCTTCTACCCGATCGTGCTAATCAATCAGTGACCGGCCATTAGCCAACTGCAGTTGTCTGGCCAGCCGATGGTTTTGGTCGGACGGCTGTTCTTTTGCCTTCTTCGAGTTCGTGGTTAGGCCGTCCGTAGGTACTTGCCGGTATATGCCGGGCCAGATTAGGCAGCCTGTAGGCAACAGGCGCTCATGATCTTGTTCGGAAAAGCAAACTACTTTCCGTTGCGATGGGTCAAAAAATAAGAGCATGGAGAAAACTGCAAGGGTCGGAATTAATGTGACAGAATAAAACTGCAAGGTTTTGATGCGTGGCGAGACGAGATAACGTCTGAAAGTCACCTCGATGTTGCCCATATAGGTATAGTTTTTCTAGAGCTAGATACGGGTACATTTGAGGTAGGCCTGTACTCTGGATTGGCGCAAACCAATGAAAACTCCGTCTCTTTGGACAAGTTTGACCTGTATCTCTCAGCAAAAACACGAGGCCAATGATCATTTGTTTGATCTCCAATAAAATTCCGAATCCATACAAAAACGGTAGAATCAGGAGGCGGAAAAAAGAATACTAAGTTCCAAAAACACGTAATTGCTGATACCTGGCATAAATGGGAATCGATTTGTTAAACCAATCATCCAGCTAATCCTTGTACAGCACGGCATGGACAGCGGCAGAAGGCACTTCTTAATTGGCAACACGGACAACTAACACATGCATGTTTCCGTTTAAGAATTGCACTCGCTCATTGACGCTGCAGCAGCTAGTAGCAATCACACGAAAACCGAATCAAGTACAATCAACTTGATATCATGATACGGTCCCGCGAATTGATTTGAAGAAAACGAGCTCTGAAGCCTCCGACCATGTCGCTGGATAAGGTTGAAAGCAGTTGATAATGTTTAATAATCGGTCAATTGGCTATCAGTCTGCAGGCAGACAATCTATGCGATCATCGCTGCGCGCCTTGGGTCTGATCTGGGTAGAGAAAGTGGTGACGTGCTGCCGAGGTGGAGCCCAGGGGAGGCTTGATTCGCCACGGCAAACCTCTGCAGCGGACACGCCGACATGACACCACGACGGTTAATCTGACAGTAATACCCGGGCCGAATCAGGACTTGTCTGAAACTCTGAAATTTCACGGTTTCCATATGTCCAGGGCTCCAGGTTTGCAGAAATCTCCCATGATTTTCCGTTCAAAGTTTCACCAAGGTGCTGTCAAATATTTCGATTCCAAAAGAAGCCCAAAAGAGGTAAGGTAACGAGAGCTTTCATTATGAAGCGTACGTACACAGATCCTTTCTTCAGGTTCAGGTTTTTGGTTTGCTCCATGGCTCTACTTTTACCACCAATTAGCCGGATCCGAAGCACAGGTCTAGCATTTAAAACTGCTGTTCGGCCACATGCCTTTTGTTTTCTTGACCCCAGCGTTTGTCACATTATCCACAGAGTTCTGCTTATGTGGAAGCGGATACGGATACCGGATGATGCTATCCCTTCCTCCGGAAGCATGCATGTTCTCCTGGGTGGCTTCGTTCTCAGCCTGTCGCCGTTTCGTCATAGACAAATAGACAACCTGAACTGACAGCTTACCTAACCCGTTGTTACCGAGAAAAACTAGTACATCAGCGTGCTTCCGTCGTCCTCAAATGATGAACTTTGTCTTGGGATCATGAGGACTGTTTCTTGACGAACAGGTAAGGCGCAAGGCCACTCTGTCCGTGTGGTATCCATCAGGAAACAGTTACAGTGATGCTAGCAAAGCGAGATTATCCTGTATGATCGTTTTCATTTTTCCAAGTGCAGTTTGCATCACTTTCCCTTGATCAACACACTTTTGTTTTGGACTGATCGGTGCAACTTGCAAAGTGCTCTCTCTGTAAACAAATATAAGACTTTTTAGATCACTAGAGGCGGCATCATCGGATCAACCTTCCTCGGTTCTAGGCTTCGGCGGCGTTTACTGGGTAGTCTGAAGACAGGGCTGACAGCGAGGCATCTACCAACCAAACTAGACCGGATGATAGGCCGAGAGGCAACCTCGTTATTATTATCGACAGCGAGGCATGAAGCTGCCTGGTAGATGGCCGCCCATAACAAAACGCACAAGAATTCAATGGCAGGTCGCCATTGCCATCCAGCGAGCATCAGGCATCAGCGCTTAGTCCAACTGACCGAGATTTTCGGTTTCCGCCTCTATCCGTAGCTGAAGGAATACGCATACTTTTCTCATGGTTCAGTGACCTCCTACCGTATTTTACAACACATTTCGGATGCACTCTCTGACGGTCGAGCTGGCATGCCGCCGCGCGATAGACCGGCCACCGAACACGAGCAGCTAGCTAGCACGTAGCAGCTCGCGCAATAGACCGGCCTCCCAAGCTTGCGCCTGCATCGGCAATTCAGTATGTTTGCGCTGCCGCCGTTGTTTCGCCGTCGGCTGGTTTAGTATTGCGCGCTGCGGCCTGCGAGTGCTCCGTGAGAGGGAAAGGCGTTGTGCGTTCGCGTCGGCACGTCGGAATTTGTGTCGGATGCTCAGCTCGACGTGGTAGGCTCTTCTCGGAATCTCAGGCTCGCAGGCTCGCAGCTGTTCCCCTTACAAACAGAGCACCAACTTTTTCAGGGTAGTCGCCAGGCAGTGGCCACGCCTCAAAGTTTCTCATGCCAACCCTGAACGAAAGCGGTAAAAAAGGAAGACTGGGCGTATTGCCTTTTTTTTTTGAGAAACACTTGGACGCATTGCAGGCTGTATATACCTCGCCCACATAGGCCGGCCCACAAACGCCGGTAAAGAGAGTCCATGTGTCGCTCAAGAAGCTCGGCCTATTGACATGCACAGCCTGTTTTTCCTTTTTACACTGAAAAATGCGATATTTAGAAAATATTTATTTTGGTAATATTTTATAATAGTTTAATTCGTTCATAATTAATAAAATTTAAAATAAAATTCGTGGATTGCCAAAAAATATTCAACTGCGTCAACCTAGATGGTTATGTATTTCATAAAAGTATTCATGTATTTTTTATATGTTTTGGTATGTGCAAAAATGTTCATGAGTTGCAGAAAAAAATGTTTCCCGTGTGTTAAATTCAAGGGTTTCAGTAAACTACCTGCACCGGTCATTTTGGCCTAGGTTTAGAACTCACATATGCGAAAATTTAAATCCGTGTCTATCAAAATGAATGTTTATGTGTTTTAGAAAAAAAAGCTTAGCGGTAAAACTAATCTTCATATATCTTTAAGCCAAAGGTCCATGAGCTTTTAGGCCCATATGTTCCGAAATAAATGTTCTTCTGTCTCATAACAAAATCATGTGTCTACTCCTCAACAAATAAATAATAAAACTATGAGATGGAAATGCAAAACTTGATAGATGAAATATGAAACAATGAAAGAGATGAAACAACAAAAGATAATAAAAAACATGACATACTGACATAAAAATAAAAGAACAAAGTATAATAAAAGACAACTTAATGTTACTGAGCTGCAGCCGATGCATGATATTTTTAGGGAAATGCATGAAAGTACATAGGCGAGAGCTTTGTGCAACTCGTAGTAAGCGAGATATAGGGTTAGCAATGCATGAGCTGGTCCATTGCACAATGGATTCATGAATGGAATTTAGTATGAGACAACTCACTGTCTCAAATATGTATAGTTCACCTAGAGATTACCTCGTCTCACATGTAGCAAGATCCCATCTGCTTTGATCTATGAGGAGCTAACATGATACTTAAGTGTTATACTCAGTGCCGCCACACCAAGGAGTTCATCTTATTCCTCACCAACCCACTTTGCCATGAGGAGTTCATCTAAATGGCAGTCATCCTATGGGTCAGTGACGTCGGTGTGTCACAACAAGCATGGCATCTTCACCGGGGCATCGACGATGGTGTTTAAAGATAACATATTGACCCAACATCTTGAAGGCTTTAGTTTTCCTTGAAGTGTTCAACCTCGTTCAATACATATTTTGAGTATTTAACAATTTTGTCATCTTGTCAGATTGCTTGGAGGTGTCTCCAAAAGAATTGGTTGAAGCTGGTGACCATATTCATGAAGGAAGTAGGGGAAACTATAGCTAGCACAGTGATTCATGAGATCACCGATCAAACATGAAGCTTCACCGACACCTCCATCAGGATATAAGATCAACTAATGTCCATATGCTCATCGGATGAACATTTGAGTGCAATCAATTAAAAGTTCTATATGAAAATGATACCGAACTCCATTTTTTGGTCAAATCCTTCCAGTCGAACTATACATCCTACACTCAAAATATATAAGAAATATGAAAAAAAAACTTATTTATGGGATGTTTGGACGTTGGGAGCCAAACATGATTCACAGACTAAACTTTGTACTTAAAAAGACGCTCTTAGGATGGCGCTTAAGCCTAAGCTCTAGGTGACAACAAAGGTTTAACGTTAATATGCGCATAATTGGACTTAAGTCCACGCTTTGGTTAAAAAATCACAAGGCGATGACTGGACGCGCGATCAATGTCTAGCACTATTTAAAACCTTCTTCTTAGTGTCTTGTACTACTAAAGACACTAGATATCACTACATGGCTGCTTTTGCATATTTTGAGGAAAGCAACATAGCTTCTCAACAAAGCTCATCCAGTCATGCTTTTGCAATGAACAATAAAAAATGTTTTTTGTGAACTACAAATAAAACACATTGTTTTTCAAAATAAACTTGCAAATATATCAAAATTACCACTTTAACACTTAAAGAAAACAAATCAAACAATATAAATATTTGTTTGACATTGCCAAAACTGTTGCATAGACACACAAATGTAATGATTTTTGTGGAAAATAACAAATATGTGAAGACCTCAAGCATTTAAATGTTATCTGCAATTATAATTTACTTCTCATCGTAATGCACATTCGAGTTACCCAAATCACTTATATATTTCTTAGTATTATGGTAAAAAAAGCTTTTATATATTTCTATAAATGCCTAAAGGATGAATACATGTAAAAACTCGATACAACCCAACCAAATCAAAAAACAACAGTGAAGAAGTATATGGAAATTCAACATTTCGAATATTATATTTGCTAAGGGAAAATAAATGTACTCCATCAACAGTTTCTATTGGTCTCAATTCTTGGTTTGGGCTTGCTCTCGCTTTTGTAAGGGTCAATCAATACAGTGCCTCAACAACTATCTAATGGAGTTGACCTCGCTTGGGTTCATGCGAGTCGGAGTAGGCTTGTGCATCACCCATAACCGTGGAGGGTCTCCTTTCATTGGTCTGGTCTCTTGCTCTCAATGATGCCATGGTTGCTAACCATCTTCAAGGAAATTTTGCTTGAACCAAATTGCCCCCTGTCCACGCTCTCCTCTTTGCCGAGTTTGTGGGTAAGCCACTACTTAGGAGGCTAACATTATGGCCCAAATTATTCAACATTTTTATGCCATTTCAAGTCAAATTCCAAACTGATCCAAATTTGAAATTATTTTTAGTGCCCATGTTAATCAAGTTGTTATTATTGACATTAAGAGAATTTTCATAGTTCCTGATATTAATAAAAACTTTACTCATCTGGAGCACCCTATCCTTCTCCCTGCTAAAAACACAGTTCGTGCATATAACTTTGTTCTTGATTTTTTTGGCAAAGCTTTCCGCTTAAATGGCCAATATGCTTTCACATGTAGCTAGAATGGAACTCATCAAATTTGTTTGTTTTTTCCTTCCATCAATGTCTACTATATGTCAAACATTTTGTTCGCTAAAAAGGTTCTTGCCAAGGTCACTTCTATTATTAAGAACTTTCGGTGGACAGGAATCACGAAAAGCAATTCGACCAGAAGTCGTTTGTTTTAGAGCATGAATGATATTTGCACCTCCAAGCAAGAAGGGGATGGGTATTAGAAATCTCCAAGCCATTGATGAAGGTCTCATTCTTGTTGCTGCTTGGAGACTTGCTAGCTCTCTCAGTTCCCATTAGTATCTTGTCCTCAAATCCAAAAAAATGTTGAATTCATCCATTTGAACAACCACTTCCACTATGCAAAAAAATTTCTTCTGCTCTTCCATTCTAAAATGATGTACTCCCTCCGTCCGAAAATACTTGTCAGACAAATAGATAAAAAATGGATGTATCTACAACTAAAATACGTCTAGATACATCCATTTTTCCGACAAGTATTTCCGAACGAAGGGAGTATAAATTAATAGCTCATTCCTTCTACCAAATTACTTAATGGAGTATATCTCTTTGGAGTAATCCTTATTGTTCATCCTGGGCCACTTTTCATAACCATCTCATCATTGTCCCCTGACTTCATTTATCCTACTCAGGTCAAGGATCTTTGGCTCCCAGGACATTTTTCTTCAAACAACAGTCTTATTCACACTCTTGTTTCAAGAACCATTGGCCTCTACCATTATTAATCCACTATTATCCAAGATGACTACCCTAATATTCTTTTCTGGGATCATACTCCAAATGGGAAATGCACTTTGATACGTCTCCGTCGTATCTACTTTTCCTAACGCTTTTGCTCTTGTTTTGGACTCTAATTTGCATGATTTGAATGAAAGTAACCCGGACTAGCGCTGTTTTCAGCATAACTACCATGATGTTGTTTTTGTGTAGAAATAAAAGTTCTCGGAATGGAAGGAAACTTTTTGGAGAATTTTTATGCAATAAAAGAAAAATACTGGAGCCAAGAACCACCAGAGGGGGCCCCTGGGTGAGCACAACCCACCAGGGAGCCTCCCCTCCTGGCACGCCCAGGTGGGTTGTGCCCACCTGGTGGCCCCGCAGACCCTATCTCTGACGCTATAAAATCCTATTTTCGAAGAAAAAAAATAGGAGAGGAAGAATTATCGTGTTTCATGAGACGAAGCCACCGCCGCCTCCTGTTCTTCATCAGGAGGCTAGATCTGGAGTTCGTTTGGGGCTCCGGAGAGGGGAACCTTTGATCTTCGTCATCACCGACCCTCCTTCATCGCCAATTCCATGATGCTCCCCACCGGGAGTGAGTAATTCCTTTATAGGCTCACTGGTCGGTGAGGAGTTGGATGAGATTCATCAAGTAATCGAGTTAGTTTTGTTAGGGCTTGATCCCTAGTATCCACTATGTTCTGAGATTGATGTTGCTATGACTTTGCTATGCTTAATTCTTGTCACTAGGGCCCAAGTGCCATGAATTCAGATCTGAACGATTTATGTTTTCACCATTATTTCCATGTTCTAGACCCGATCTTGCAACTTATATGCACCTGCTATGTGTTATGATCCGTAAACCCTAGAGTGACAATAGTTGGGATACTTTCCAGTGATGACCTTAGTTTGAGGAGTTCATGTATTCACTATGTGTTGATGCTTTGTTCTGGTTCTCTATTAAAAAGAAGCCTTAATATACCTTAGTTTCCTTATAGACCCCGCTGCCACGGGAGTGTAGGATAAAAGATGGCATGCAAGTTCTTTTCATAAGCACGTATGACTATTTACGGAATACATGCCTACATTATATTCATGAAGTGGAGCTAATTTCATATCTCCCTAGGTTATGACTGCTATATGATGAATATCATCCAACAAATCCACCGATCCAATGCCTACGAGTTTTTCACATATTGTTCTTGCTAAGTTACTACTACTGTTGCTACTGTTACGCTTGCTACAAAATCATTGCTATCACCGTTACTGTTACCGCCACTGTTACCTTTGCTATCAAAATTATCATATTACTGTGCTACTGATCATCTTGCTGCAGATATTTAATCTCTAGGTCTGGCCAAATTGACAACTTGGCTACTAATACTTACAAATATTCTTGGGCTCCCCTTGTGTCGAATCAATAAATTTGGGTTGAATACTCTACCCTCAAAAACTATTGCGATCCCCTATACTTGTGGGTTATCAAGAACCTTTTCTGGCGCCGTTCCCGGGTAGCATAGCTATATTTGTTGAGTCACTTGGGATTATTATATATCTATCACTATGAAGAATCTGAAGGATACCAAGACTAAGATTTTTCCCTCTAAGACGAGGGGAGGTAAGGAACTGCCATCTAGGTCTGCACTTGATTCATCTTCTATTTTGAGTAAACTTGCAACACCACCACATGTTGTTAATCCTGATATGTCACAAGTTATTGATGATGCTACTTCTGCTATGAATGCTACTCAGGATGATGCTAGTGTTGGGAAACATAGCATGCAATTTCAAAAATATTCCTATGATCACGCAAGATCTATTTAGGAGATGCATAGCAGCAAGAGGGGAGAGTGTGTCCATGTACCCTCAGAGACCGAAAGCGGAAGCGTTATGTTAACGCGGTTGATGTAGTCGAACGTCTTCACGATCCAACCGATCCAAGTACCGAACGTACGGCACCTCCGTGTTCAGCACACGTTCAGCTCAATGACGTCCCTCGAACTCTTGATCCAGCATAGGGTCGAGGGAGAATTTCGTCAGCACGACGGTGTGGTGACAGTGTTGATGATGTGATCCGCGCAAGGCTTCGCCTAAGCACTACGACGCTATGACTGGAGGAGTAAACTACGGAGGGGGGGTACTGCACATGGCAAAGAGAACAATTGATGTTCCTTTGGGGTGACCCCTGCCCACGTATATAAAGGATGGGAGGAGGGGTGGCCGGCCTAGAGGGGGCACGCCAAGGGGGGAGTCCTACTAGGACTCCCTAGTCCTACACTACAAAAAAAAGACACATCCGTGACATTTTGGGCCGAACAAATTTTTTTCTGTCATACATATGACACTTCTATGACGATAATTGTGACAAAATCCGGTATCATCATAGATGTGGTGGGCTCCTACTTCTATGACAAAAAATCATGACAGAAAATGGGCTTTTCGTCCTGGGCGGGCCAGAGACGCAGTTGCATGACATTCTTTGGGCCGTCCATGACGGAAAAAACCATGGTAGAAGCGAGGGGGAGGAAAATTTCGGGGAGTTCCTGGTTACGGTGGGAGGTCGGGGCCGAGCGATGCGCATTTCTCTCTTACACGTACGCGCGTGTGTGCGAGGCGTTGGCTCTAACTGAACCCGAGCGAGGCGTTGTGCTCTAACTGAACCCGAGCGATTGCACTGTAGGCTATGCGTTACTGAACCCGAGCGATCGATCGATGGCTGTTAACTGAACCCGATTGAGCGATTCCTTCGCTACTGCAGCTAACTGAAGCTGACCGATTGGATGAATAGTGAGCGTTGCGGGGGGGGGGTTGGATGAACAATGAGCGGTGGCGTTGCCTCTGGATGAACAGGACCCCGTAGTGTGGAGGGATGGATGAACAGTAGATGGTGGAGGGGTGCCCGTGGAGGGGTGGTTGAACAGGACCCGGTGGTGTGGAGGGCTGGATGAACAGTAGACGGTGGAGGGGTGCCCGTGGAGGGGTGGTTGAACAGTAGCCAGTGGAGTAGTGCGCGGTTGAGGCGGGATGAACAGGAGCCCGTGGAGGCTGGAGGAGGTCGACGGTAGCCCGTGAAGGCTGGAGGAGGTCGACGGTGGAGATGAACAGTATCTCGTGGAGTCCCGTTTTGCGGTACGCCACACCCCTCCCGGTGAACATGACCCCCGTTTCGACCGTAGTGCTCCAACACAAGTCCGTTTCGTCCATTTTGCGGTACGCCACACCCCTCCCGATCAACAGGACCCCCGTTTCGACTGTAGGAGGTCCGTTTCCTCCGTTTTGCGGTACGCCACACCCCTCCCGATCAACAGGACCCCTGTTTCGATCATAGGAGGTCCTTTTCCTCCGTTTTGCGGTACGCCAGACCCCTCCCGATGAACAGGATCCCGTTTCGAACGTGGCCGGTCAAACACAAGGCCGTTTCCTCCGTTCTTCGGCATGCCAGGCCACGTTTCCATCGCCTGTTCCATCCAAGCCCTCCCGATGAACATGACCACGCATTTCGTTCCGACCCAGCCAGTTGGCTCCCATGCGTTCTGTTGCCTCCCGATGAACATGACGCATTCCGTTGCCTCCCCATGAACACGACGCATTCCGTTGCCTCCCCATGAACACGACGACGACGTTGTTTCTCCATTCCGACCCAGCCATGTACACGAGCCTTGGTCGTACGTATGCGTGAGTAGGCATTCGAGACCCTGCCCGTATGTACGTACGTGGCCGTATTTTCTTTCTTGCACCCTGGCCGTTGTACGTACGTGTACATGCTACGTGCGCGCCTCTACTACGACACATGCATGCCTCTACATCCACCAGTATATATGTACGTACACGTTCGCGACCAGAATGACAACGCTACGTACTCTTCGACCAGGTGGGTCCCGACTGTCAGGCACTTCCTTGCCTGCGAAGATGTAGCTGGTGGGTCCCAGCAGTCAGGGGGGCGAATCGTTTTTTTGCTCGGACGCACTTCCTTGTGTGCGAAGGTGTAGCTGCTGGGTCCCAGCAGTCAGGGGGGCGAATCGTTTTTTTTGCCCGGACGCACTTCCTTGTGTGCGAAGATGTAGCTGGTGGGTCCCAGCAGTCAGGGGGGCGAATCGGTTTTTTTGCCCGGACGCACTACCTTGCATGCGAAGGTGTAGCTGGTGGGTCCCAGCAGTCAGGGTGGAAACATTTTTTTCGTGAAATACGGTGGCCCGTACGGTGGGTCCCTGCTGTCAGGTGGAGGAATCATTATTTTTCGCGTACTAAGGAGGCACTTCCTTGCTGCGTCCGTGGACCCAGCTGTGAGCCTCTCCACGTACAATCCACGTCTGATGGAAGTCGTTCCTTGACCACGTTGACCACGCTGCACCGAGAGCACTAGGGCGGTGGACGACGGCGAGGCCTAGGAAGGGGACGACGCGGAGCCGGTGAAGACGCGGCAGTGGATGCCCACACGGAGAGGAGTATGAGGGTTCACTCTTTCGGCTGCGATGTGAGGCTGACGTCATCGCAGGGCCTGACCAGCGGTGGGAATAGTAAGGGGTGGTGAGGCCTCCGCGGCAGCACAGCCGGCCATGGGAGGCAGGAGCAGGCGGCACGACCGGCGCTGCTTTGGGCGGCTGGAGCAAGAAGACCAGAGGTTGAAGAAGCACTACGACCGTTGGATGGACATCGTACGGTCACTGGAGCTAGAATCGTTCATATTGACTAAGTTGACAAAGCCCTCCGTCCCCGTCAACTTAGTAGGCCCACAAGTCAGCCTCCCACCAAGGTGGGTCCTAGCTAGCAGGGGGAGTATTCACTTTTTTGTGCGTAATAAGGAGGCACTTCCGGTGGGTCCGAGCTGACAGCGGGGGGAACGTTTTTTCGCGAAATATGGTGGCCTGTCCGGTGGGTCCCAGCAGTCAGGGGGAAACGTTTTTTTTGCGAAATAAGGTGGCCCGTCCGGTGGGTGCCTGCTGTCAGGTGGAGGAATAATTATTTTGCGCGTAATAAGGAGGCACTTTCTTGGGGCCGCCGTGGACCCAGCTGTCAGCCTCTCCACGTACAGTACTCTTCCGATGGAAGTCGGTCGTTGACCACGTTGACCACGCCACGCCAAGAGCACCAGGGCGGTGGACGACGGCGAGGCCTAGGAAGGGGACGACGCGGAGCCGGGGAAGACGCAACAGTGGAAGCCCATGCGGAGAGGAGTACGAGGGTTCACTGGTTCGGCTGCGGTGTGAGGCTGCCGTCGCCGCAGAATAACAGGGGGTGTGGGTGAGTGGAGGGATGGCCTGGACAGCGGTGGGAGTAGTATGGGGGAGGTGAGGCCTCCGCGGCAGCACAGCCGGCCACGAGAGGCAGGAGTAGGCGGCACGACCGACGCTACTTTGGGCGGCTGGACCAAGAAGACCAGAGGTTGAAGAAGCACTACGGCCGTTGGATGGACATCGTACGGTCACAGAAGCTAGAATCGTTTATTATTGACTAAGTTGACAAAGCCCTTGGTACGCTCCAACTTAGTAGGCCCATAGGTCAGCCTCCGAAATGGTGCGCCCCAGATGTCAGGGGGAGGAATCATTTTTTGGGCGGCCGAAGCTAAGATTATCCGAGATTGAAGAAGAAGCACGACATCCGTTGGATAGACATCCAACGGCCACTGCTGCTAAAACCGTGTGTTGACTATAATAAGTTGACAAAGCCTTGTATACGCGTCAAATTATTTTTTTAGGGGACGCGTCACTTAGTAAGCCCACAAGTGTGTGGCAGAGAACTTATAGCTCATTTGTGTTTTGTAAGAATGTACAGCCCATTTTTGAATTCAATGGAATTTACAACAGCCCATTTACAATTTGTTAAAAGTACGGCTCATTTTCTAGCTAGGACAACGATTAATAATTTCAACCAACCGTTGAAGACAGAATTCAATAAAATTTCCCACACTTTGATTTGATCAGAAATATTTTTATCCCGAAATTTCTAGTCAGATTAAATATAATTTTGTATTACGTAAAAATCCAATGAAACATTGCGCGTGCAACAATGAAAATTTAAGATTTTCAAAATCCATAAATAATATTTTATAAACTAATTTCGTGTTTGGTGCATTTTTTATAGTTACTGCCCAGTTTTTATAATTACATCCCATTTATTATTTTTTAAAGTCCATTTTCCTGTTAAGCCTAATGCATCCCTCCTAGGAAAGATTTGCAGCCCATCAGGGTGGAGAATAACAAGTTGACCTTGCCTGGGTGTTCCTTAAAAAGACGTACAGCTGGGCTAGCCATTTTCATCTTGAAAAATTAGTATATGGGCTGGATATCTGGACTGGGCTAGACGGCCACAGCCCGCCCAGTTAATACCCTGCTCTCCTCTGAACAACAACGAAATCATCACCAAGAAAAACTCTGCAGTGCTCACGCCTCAAAAACACAAATACTGCTCGAGCTGCTTGGTCCCAGCTGTTGGCCGCACCTTGTGCAATTCTCTCATTTATATTGAATACATATGTTGACAACGGTGTGGGACCGTGATGTCAGGAAACCAGGAGAAAGCAAAAAAAATATAGTTGTACATAATAAGGAGGCACTTGCGTACGTACGGCTATGGCCCTAGTGGGTCCCTAGTGTCATCCAGTCAAAATAAAGTCATCTCCTGAATCCTCATGTTCGTTGATGATGTTAACAATACTCGGTGCCACGGCGAGCGCAACAACTCGAAGGACAATGGAGAGGGCCTCGCGGGCCCTACGGATGGTCTAATACAGCGCCCGCTGCTCATTCAGGAAGCCAGGATCATCGGACACCTATGAGCACCTTCGAGAAACTGAGACAGCATGAAACGGTAAGGCCGGGGAGCTCTGGTTTATTTGAAACCTGTATTAATATACAAGTGTAATGTACTCGTCATCGGAAACAACGCGTAAAATACATGTGTAATGAAACCGAGGGCCCGAGGTCTGTAAGTAAAACCAGCGGGTTACGCGTGTAATTTGAGAGACCAGTGTATATTTTACGAGCACTGCTATATGGACGACATTACCAGACGATACATGCACGACGTGCGTATCATGCCATCCATGGGCAAGGCTGAAACAGCAGCTAACGGCTGGATTAGCAATCGTCTGAGTGTCGTTCAGCGTTTTTATCGTGTGTGAAGTACTTCCGATATTTTACTAGTCGAAATCGACCAACCAAGCGCCTTCGCCCGAGACCATCTGCTTTAATTTACAAGCATCAGTTTTACAAGCGGTTTTGGTTGGAAAACGATGATCCAATCACGGCCTAATATCATGAGTTGGTCGGAAGATCATATCGTTTCACGTCTAACCTACCCGACTTGTTGTATAGGCTATGAATGAAACATCAGACGGTGAACTTCTTAAGCACGGAAACAACAGAATAGGATGATCTTCTTAACAAGCAAATCACTGGCATTAGATTGACATGCAAAACAATATGAAGCATTATTTTCAGGAGGCACGGTGAACAGCTCGTGATGCTGCATGCCACAACATTCCAAGCTCAACTTTGCAATCAAACATAAGGCCTGGCATTACATAGACAATATTCAGAACAAACTCTTAACACAGGAATATCTCAGCAGAGTAACTATTTACTTCTAAACTGAACACAGGAATAGGAAAAAACACTCGACGTTGCTCACAGCAATGGCGTCCCACTCAAAAATATCAAATGCATGTCTTCTGGCTAACATTAATGAGCAAATTTTGACATGGTTTTCCAATTCCAATATATTAAACTAACGTCTTCTTGCTAACATCAATGATTAAACTTTGACAAGCTTTTCCCATTCAAAATATGTAATGCCTATGATCGTGGAGTCCTATCGTAGCTCCTTGTACTTGTTTGGGAAATTTTTGCCCAGGGCACTCCACGTGTTGTTAAATTGCCAATGGTCTCTGCAGACTAGTCATGTCACCGGTGTCTAATAATACTCTGTAAAGCTTCTCAGTCATTCCTTCTGTAATGTAGCGCAAACAATGACTGCTTCTTTCTACAAAGTGGAACGACCAACTGGACCCAGTAATGCAGCAGTTTGCCTTGGACACATTGGCTCCTTTTGTGCAGTTCAACTAAAATCGAAGTCGGAATAAAACTGAGCTTTAATTTTGATATCCCTGTAAGCAACAATAGGTATAAGGGAAACAATTACTGAGAAATAACGGTTGATGACTTGTACTCCCAGAAGAAAAGCATCTACTGATCTACTTTATCTTAATGGGAAACAAAGCAGGCGAGTAGCAATTCTCCATCAGTGTGATTCATTCATATTGACTGAGACATTATCTTAACAATGCCTTGTTTCAACATGTATAAAGAACGACAAAGCAGAAAAGTACCATTCCTAAAACAATGCAACTAATTCATTTTAACAGAGACATTATCTTAACAATACCTTGGTTAAACATGTAGAAAGAACTACAAAGCAGGATAGTACCATTCCTAACAAGTGTTGCAGTTTTGAACTAAGATTCAGTTAATTAATTCTAAGAGTGGCATTGCTTAATTTTACCAGCGGCATTAGATTAACGAAAAGCATAAACAGTTCCAGGGGAGAGTGGGCGCAACAACAATATGTGCTTCCATCTACTTATAAAGGGGGTGATGCAGAGTTTGTTGTAACAAAGCAACAAGCATCATGTCTGGGTTGGTCCCATTATTGTTCACTGCTTAATGGGAAAAGACAGCAATACAATAGCTTCAATTCAACATTTATTTAAAATAGTACCAATACAAGTAGCACAACATCTCAAAGCACACTGCACAATCATGTGGATGAAGGCCTGTACTGACCTTTCATGAGACAGACAAGATAAAATACGAATCTGCCAACACGAATAGGAAATCCAATCTCGTTTTGTGTAGTTGCACTAAAATCAAGCAAAGTGTTTCGCGTAGCGAAGCAAATTGTCGCAATAACAACAAGTTGAATAGATATCCCTGTTTAAACAGGGGCAAAAAAGAAATCAATTACTGGCTAATAAAGGAGGATGAAACAAACGGTGATAGAAAGAAGCATCTAACTTATCTTGGATGGAAAACAAAGTAGGATAGTAGCATTTCTAAAACGGTTGCATTGATTCATATTAACAGAGACATTCTCTTGAAACAACATTTGTTAAAAATGTAATTTACTTTTAACGTGGCATTGCTTCAATTTTCCGGTGGCATTCTTAGATTAACAACAGTAAAATAGTTGTATGGGACATGCCAGCACCATGTGCGTCCACACATATAAATGGGTGATGCAGAGTATGTAGCCAAGCAACATATATGCGTTGGTCCCATATTTTTTCTCTTTGAACCTTTTTCCTATGTGAGGGCAGCAAATCTAGTCCTGCACAGACTACCCGACCCCCCAGTTTCTTTCCCTTCTCAACAAAGAGATCGGTTCCTTACAGATGTGTGTACTGGGTTACCCCCTTTTTCCCTTTTGGACCTACAAAGCGGCTGGATAGCCAGTCTATACTACTTTCTGCCCCTCCTTTCCTCATTGAACCACGTCCTAGATTCTTGCTCCAGCCCACCGCACCCTTCTTTCCTCTTTGAACCAAGACCTAGATTCGACTACAGATCAAAAAAGATCCACATGCAGATAGAGCAACGACGGTTTCAAAGAAACTTATACCTTAGGGTCGTCGGGATGTGGCAAGGCATGCAGCGGGAGGATGGATCTGCCAACACTACGTACGGCAGCGAGAAAGAAGGGGTCGGTGGCCCTTCGGCACAGGCGCTGGGTGAAAGAGAACAGCGCAGCCGGCAGTGGATTGCCTTCCTCGCCGAAGGCGATAGAGTGAACGCTGCACCTCCTCCCCTTCCCGATGCGACGGGATACGAATGCCTCCTTCACCAGCTGTTAGGGGGGAGAGAGAGACAAGAGGCCAACACAATCTTGTTTAAATCTGGTGAAGAGAGGGTTAGAGACTATGAATATAGCAAACCCTAGCAAATGAACGCTAAGCCTCCAGCGTGTAACATATATGTAGTGCAACGAGCGTGTGGAGAGTGTAAACCCTAGCGAACAAGCGCTGAGGCTCCCGCTTATATATATACTACTGTAGTACGGACTGAGCTCCGGTGCCTTCATTGCACCTGCTTTTGGCTATATGACAGGTGAGCCAGCCACATTTTGGGCCCACTTGTCATAAACCCAAAGACAGGTGCACTAAGTCAATGAAGCTGCGTCCATATAGTACTCTCGTGTATACTACTAATATATAGTGGAGTGGTTTTCTTATTCTCTCCATAACAATCATTTTAAATTGTGTAAGTACGAAACGAAACTCTTTATTTAATGTACAATGAAGAAAACTAGTACTACTTCCGATGAACTAACGATCCACGCCCACGCGTCCTAGTCGCACTTCCTGTCCTTCACGTGTGGTACACTACCCTCCCTTAAGTGAACAACCACACATGCGCCAAATTATTGAAAACGTGTGAGAGTGTGTACAAATAAAGAATTTTAATTTCAATTATCGGAAAGGTTTGAGAGTATTACAAAGTTTGACTTCAGTCAAATATAATATGCGGAGTAAATAAAAATGGAGGGCTACTACGTCCATCCGGGTTTTTAGTCCACACCATTTTTAAATCAAAGTTAATAGCTAGACAAATAAAATTACAGGGGAGCTGGAGACAAAGTTGTGAGAAGGCTTAGAAATCAATACAAAACTTATGCTCTTAGTACCAACGTCGATCCTTCTTCGAGGAAGCATTTGGTTCATAGCCAATTGTGTGATAAAATTGCACCAACGTGAAAGATGACTGCGTCTCCAACGCAACCAAGGTGAACTGACGAAGGATGTCATCTTTGTGCGTAACAAGCAAAGAGCACTGATGGAAGATAGCTTGTTTTTCATTGAAAATCGATCAGCTTCACCAGCCGACGCAACCATGAGGCGCAACCATGAGCATCGATAGGTCATCGTGGTGATGCATCATCCATTTGGCGTCAAGTTTGGGTGAGGCACCTATGAAGTTCGACAAATCCTCACTGTGGTCTGTTTCTTCTAAGTAATCAAGCTCGAGGAAGGAAGAACCACGTGGCAGAGGACAGTGAGGCGGAACAACAATGGCCATCCAATTTTGTGCAGTTCCACTAAAATTGAGGAAGACATGCCCGGGTATGGAGACACGCATCGCTGTTTCCAAAAATATAAAATAGGGTTAGCAACGACATCTCAATTGTCAATAAGAATTAATGAAAAGTACGCCAACAAACAGAGGCATCATAATTATCTTGATGGGAACTAAACCAGGATACCCGAGAAAAAATCATTTCTTCATTTAACCAGTGATAGTACTACCACGATATGGACAATGACCGCACAAGCACCATGTACTTTTTTTTCGAAACAACATGTATACCTCCACCAAGGCATAAATTAGGACAACTTTTTGAGTGGCATTTCCTCTATAATAGTACTAGTAGGTGATGTTGGACCAGCCAACGAACCCTAGCTACTATGCATGGAGAGCTAGGGACTAGTCGCATAGAAGAAAACCCGCACGCAGCGACCTGAGGAGCTGGACCGGTACAAGAAGTTATACCTCAGGTGGGCGAGATGTCTTTTAGGCGGGCGGGCGGGATCTTCCCACACGACGACAGCGAACAAGGGCGCGGAGGATCTTCGTCCGCGCCAGCGCCGGCTCCGAGAGGATGGTGCACATCGGCTTCCTCCGTCTCTGACGGCGACAACGTCAACTCTGCACCTCCTCACCTCCCGCAGCGGACGGGATTCGGCCGGATCTATGACCATCGGTGAGGAGAGAGATAGAGTGGACACTGTCATCTTGTTTTGATATGGAGTGGGTGAGAGAGCGAGACGCGAGAAACTCTATCAAACAAGAGGCTATAATGGAGTAAAAAATCTCTCCATAGTAGTGGTTTTAAATAGAATACGCGCGTTCCCGGAAAAAAGAAACGAGAACTGGCGGACAATTTTTTAAGGGTCTGTCTAGGACACATCTAGATGTGACATAGTTATGTCACATCTAAGTTGATGTCCACTCTGTTTGTGGTCTATTTTTTTGTCCTAGTTTTTTTTGTTTCTTGTTGCTACATTATATACTTGTGGGAGCTTAGATGTGATATCCTTAAATAACATCTAGATGTGAATTAGACAAACTGATTTTCTAACGTACGAAGAAAGAAAACTCGATAAAAAACACCCCCCCGCTTCCAGGTCGCGAGAGTCGTCGCGCACACACACATAGACATAGACATGCATATCCGTGTTTACGTAATATTCCATTTCCATCTCCATCTCCAATCATATTTGTCCAACTTGCACATTATTTACGTTGTTAATTATATATGCAGCTATATTAACGTACATCATCTCTTGTTTGCGCACGTTCGGACCGCTGCCACGGCCGGTCCTGACCAACCCGAACCCTCTTCATCACCCGCGCGTGCTTCCCACCCGAAACGGTCAGTGCCACATTCATGCCCGGCCAAAGCAGACGCGACCTCTCACTGGCGCCGGCATTGAAGCGGCAGGCTGCTCTGCGTTTAAAGGTTGCAATAGCCGGCTACAACATGCATGTAAAAAGTTCTTGGGAGTCCGTGCTACAGCTAGCTGTCCTCCCCCAACTCGTCAATCTCTTCCAGTAGTGCTAGTACTCCATGGCGCGGTCCATCGACAAGCACGCGGGAAAGTTTGCGGTGAGTGGCATGCCGAGCGACCGTGTGGGGTCGAGCCATGGAGGAGGGTGATACATGAACACGACAGACGTGACTTAAACATTGGTTTTGCTCGATGGCGCGATCCAACGAAAGGAAACGTTGGTTTCTCTCCATTTCCATTTTTTCTCCGGAAAAACAGAAACTTTCCACTCCATTTTCATTCCTATTCCAAGGTTGCCCCGTTACAACATTCGATCAAATACAAAGGAAAACTAACACGCATGCTGATGCATCTCAATGATTCACAGATCATAGCCAATATTTACTTCACAACTAAAGCAAAAAGTTGTGAGAGCGTGTAGGAAAGAAAAACTACTGATGGGGTCACTACGACTTAAATCCTAAACCCTAAACATGATTTAATTTCCTGGCCAGGTAGAACCTGTCGAAGGAAAGACGGCTGGCACCCTCGGATCATACGATGCTTTTGTGCAGTTCCACTAAAATCGACCTGAGCATCCCTGATAGCAAAGATATTGAAGAAGTGTGATTAGAATAATTTGAGACATAAACTCATCACAAGTAGAAGCCGGTAGAAGTAGAGAAAGATCGACATGGAGATGGAGCTACGACAGTGGAGCAAGCCGGCTCCAAAAGGAAGATGGACTATACCTGGGACGTCGGGCTGTAGCTAGAAGGGCGGTTGGGACGCGGCATCAGCCCATACCGCGGTGACCCCTAATTGGGACGCACCGACTGTGGGTTTTCTCCCTCGCCGATGTCGACCGCGTCTACGCAGAACATTGTTCCCTCCCCCCAGCTGCGGGATCGGGCCTGTCATTCTATGCTTGTGAAGAGAGCAACCTAAGCAAGCAGGCTTGTAGCTTAGGCTCCTGCTAGTGTATATATAGTGGTTTTCTTTTTCTCTCCATATCAACCATTTTATATTGCGTACGTGTCATTCAAGAGTGAAATGATGGTTGCTTCTTCCGACTAACTTACTGCGTGATTTGACTGCTCGTTAGTGGCCCCTACACGTACTCGCCCTACGTGTATGCAACAGTCACACGTACACATGGACGCAAAAACGCGTGCGACGCCCTAATGCTTGCATGTTCGAGCACATGACGGAACACACACTGTCACGCTCAAGTGCTCAACCTACACGTGCATTGTAACGCCCCGAGAATCATGCTACAGTAACCCTCTGTTGATGGTGCCATGTCATCACTCCTACTGTTGCTAATCCTCATTTGCTTTCGAACTCAATTCAAATTCAAATCCAAATTATGAGGGAAATTTCAAAATTGCTCAAACATGAAAACTAAAATGTTCATCTTGTGCCAAATAATGCATATTTAATATTGGTGGTGAACCAACATTTTAATGCAAATTGTTTAACTGGCCTAAACTTTTTGAAATAGAAGTTTTAAAAGAAAAGAAAAATTGTTTAAGTTAAAAGAAAAAGGAAAAGCCCCCCCCCCTCAATTGGGCCGACTGGCCCAGCTGGCCACCGCGCCCCCCTTTGGCCTCAGCCCCTGGCCTTCCCATGGGCCTCGACCCATCCCAGCAGGATGGCCCACGCCCCGTCCCCGGTCGCTCTCCCCTCCTCCTGTTCCACCGGCCGAACAGCGCCCGCACACGCCCACGCCCATTTGCCGTCACGCTGCCTTGGAGTCGCCGGCGAGGGGATAAGCCCCTGACGCCTTGGTCCTTTCCCCTACGCCCCACTCACTCCCCCGCTCTCCACTGACGCCCGCTCCGCCTCTCCCTCTCCCCTCCAGATCCACCTCGGCCGCGCAGCACCGAGCGCCGCCGTCGCCATGGCTGCACCACAGCCGCGGCCACTGGCCACCCCACTCCTCGCCAGCACGTCCACGAGACGCGCCGGCGACCTCTACCTCGACTACGCCTCGCCACCGAGCTCGAGGAGCACCGCAGGCCACGGATCGAGCCGCCCCCTTCCACCTCGGTCGCCGGCGATCTTCCTCCTCTCCGGCGCCGCCCTCTGCTGCTACTAATCCTTCCACGGGCCTCCTTGAGCCGCTGCGGTGAGCTCCATTTCTCCTCCCCTCCTTTCTGCTCCTCTACGAGCTCAGGGCGGCTGGTTCCACCATTGCCGAGCCCAGCTCCGCCGGTGAGCTCGTCGCCGTTACGTGAGCCACTGACATGGCCGCCGAGTCCCTTTCTGCGCTTACGACCTCGAGAAGACGCCGTAGGAGTAGCGCGCCGCCCGTTTTGGCCTTCGCTTCATCGCGCGCGAGTTCGTCATGCTTCGGTTCTCCGCCGTCCATGTCACCGATGACGGCTCCGTCCATCCCAGCTCGCGTGGCCACCCGCGATTGATGCGGCGTTGCTTACTTTCTCGAACGCGCCAACACGCGGGCCAAACGGCCCTTGTACGTGGATTCCGGCGAGGCCCCGAGCGCCTCCACCGTGTTTTCTGTCGCCGGCGTTCAGCCGCCGGCCACTGCCAACGTGGCACACCTGTGGCCACCCCAGTGAGGCTGCCAGGGGGCCCCGGCGCCCCAGTTGACCATGTTGACTCTGGTCAACACACTTACTGTGCATGACATGTGGGCCCCGTCTGTTAATTAGGCTAACTAAACGTTTTTATAAATAAAATCAACTTGGTAGACTAATTAGTCACTGACATGTGGGGCCCAACTACTAATTAACCCTTGTTCAATTAAAATAACCCACTGTTAGTCCACTGTCTATGACAGGTGGGACCCGCTGGTCAGTTTGACCTGGTCAGCCGTCCTGTTGACTGCTGACGTCACAGTGATGTCATGCTGACATAGTATTTCTTTTCTGATAATATATTTAATTCCAGAAAATGATTAAACCTCTAGAAATTCATAGTAATTAAACCATAACTCCGATGAAAATGTTTTCTACATGAAAGTTGCTCAGAAAAATCCAACGAATCCGGGTACACGGTCCGTTTACCTGTAAGATGCCTCTAACTATCTGAACATGGAACTTTCCCCCTCCGGTTATCTGTCTGACACTGGTCCGGAACCGGGAAAACATTCCCGGTTGACTTCCCCCCTCGCCGGTATCGTATAGCACCGCGTTAGAACACGTCTAGCTCTGCCTGTTGTTTGGTTATGCTATGTTTGCTTTATATTTACTGTTTCTTCTCCCTCTTCTCCCCGGTAGACCCCGAGACCGATGCTGCCCCTATGATCGACTACGTCGACGATGACCCCTCCTTGGAAGAGCAACCAGGCAAGCCCCCCCTTTTTTATCATCCTGATATCGCCCATTCCATTCTCTCATGCTTGCATTAGATTTTGCTACTGTTATTGTTTGCTCTTATCCTGATGCATAACCTGCTTTTGTAACATGCTTATCCTAAACTGCTTACTATAGGTTGGTTAGTGATCCATCAGTGACCCCCACATTGTCCTTGTTGCCCCTGCTTCATCATCGAAGACCCAATCAACGGGATCGAAGACCAGGCCCCGGCACCGCACATCACTTTCCCCTTAGTTGCTCGACACTACTGGGTTACTATCGAGTGCCGAGGGTGAGACCTCTACAGCACTTCTGATGTTAACCCTGTAGTGTAGCTATTCGGTCGTGGTCATCGAGGGTGATTCCGCCTTAACCACTTCCTATACGACTCTGTCGTGCAACCCCTCAAGTGTGATCCTCGGGGCTGATTCCTCTTATGTTCACCTTGATGATTACATCGAGTGAAATTCACCGGGGGTGATTCCTCGGGTTTTCCCCTTGATGTTTGGACACACGGTTACTATGGTTACTATGACATTACACTGAACCATGTTACTAAAGACGGGTCGACCCTGAGGGGTGCCCGCGCGAGCATAATTGCGAGTGATGAGGAGTCGGGTTGACCTGGAAGGTGCCCGTGAGATAATTACGAGGCATGGCCGGGCATTCTTAGCCCTTGCCGCAAGTCCTCGAGACGGGGCAACGGGGTCACATCTTTTGTGAGTCTCTGCTTGTTACCGCGCGTTCCCAATCCACTACAATTTGGATATTTGATCCGAGGGGCCTCTGTCTGATAGCACTAACCATCACTGTCACATCCCTAGCTTCTGGTAATGCTCTAGGCTAGCTTCATGTGTGCATCATGTCTATATTCCGAAAGTTGAAATGAGGAAATTGAAAGCCTCGAAAATCATTTTAATAAAGGGGCAAGAAACCCTAAAATTGCAATCAGTAAATCCAAAATGCCCTAGAAATAGCTCTGACAATTTTGGCAAGAGTTATAAATCAAACCAAAATTTTGGGACATTTCTAAGGAATTATTTGGGCTCTGATTTTAAATCAATATTTTATTTGAATTTGGAGTTATATTCATAATATGTAATGAATATATTTTCAAATGCCCTGAGATATTTTATGTTTATGAGGAGTAGACCTTAAGTGACATAAAATTATCCAGGGGAGTTTTGGCACTGTTTTCAAATTTGTTTGAATTTGAATTCAGTGGCAATTAAATAGAAAACAGAATTAATAGAAATAAGAGAGAGAGAGAAGGATTTACCTGGCGCTCACCTGGTAGCCGAACCGGCCTAGCACTGCAGCTGGCCAGCCCAGCCCGCCACCGCTACCCCCTGTCGTCTTCCTCCCTCGCCAGAAGGACACGGGCACGCGCCCGGCGCGCGCGGCCACGCGCCCCGGCCACCTCCTCCCTGCGTGGCTGCCTCCTCCTCCCCCTGGACGTCTCCCGAGCGCCACGCACTCGCCCTCGACCCTCTCTCACTCTCCCGTGTCTCTCCCTCCGTCCCTATCTCCCTCTGCCCCCTCTCTCTCCCGCGACCGAACGGAGCTCGTCGCCGCCGCTCGCCGTAGCCACGCCTACCGGCCATCCCACGCCTCACCGACGCCCCAGGAAGCTCCGCCTCGCCTCCCTCTTCATCCTCACCCAGACGAAAGGCACCGGAAGCCCCTGGATGCCGCTAGCTCCGCCGTTCCCCTCCTCGGCCACCGAGGACCGCCGCCGTCGATTTGCCGCCGTCGCCGCCTCCCCGAGCTCATCGTCTGCTCCAACCGACCCCCCGTGAGCTCCTCCACCGTTTCCCCCTCTTCCCCGCTTCATTTGATCGCCGTAGCCGTCGCCCCCTTTATGGCCGAAACGCGCCGCCGCCTGAGCTCAACGTCGGCGTTGCTCCGGTGACCATTTGGTCCCGGGCATGCGCCCAACGCGCTCCCCGCATCGCGTAGAGCCTCTGTGGCACCTCGCCGCGCTCGTTTGCGCACCGCAGCCCCATCCCCACTTGCACCCGAGCTTCGGCCGCCGCCGAGCTTGTCGCCGGCACCACTCCGGCCACTCCCCGGCCGCGCCACCACCACAGTTGGATGCGGACGAGCATCCGCATCCCGAAGCTGTGCTCCGCGCGCCAAACCGAGCCCTGTGGGCAAAACCCGAGGCTCGCCACCGCGGCTGGCCTCGCCGGCGTCAAGCCGCCGGTGGGTTTGACCCACTCTGACCACGGCGGGACCCCCCCTGTGTCCATGACAGGTGGGCCCAGCCCTGTTAGCTAAATAGGATTAGCACTAATCGAATTAGTTAAACTAATTACCCCCTGCTGACACTGACAGTGGGCCCCGTGGCTATTAATTTGATTAGTTAGAGTTAATTAACTCTGTTAGTCACCTGAGTCACTGACCAGTGGGCCCCACTGGTCAGGTTTGACCCAGACCAGTCCCTGTTGACCTGCTGACGTCACACTGACGTCAGGCTGACGCAGTAATGAATTACTGGAATTATTATAATTCAGAAAATTCCAGAAAATTGTATAAACTTCTAAAATTCATAGAAATTCAACCGTAACTCCAAATTAAATAAATTATATATGAAAAATCATCAGAAAAATTCAAGGAATCCATCTGTACATTTTCATGCATGTCTAAACAATGTTTGTCCTCTGTTTTGGACAAAAAAAATAAAGGGCATTTAAATAATCATATATGGAGTTGGAATTTGAATCATGTATTCAAACCAACTTCATTTAAATCATAGCTAGGTGCATTAGCCCAAAACACATTCATATTGCCATGTCATAGCATGCATCATATTGTGCATTGCATTGATCGTGTTTCTTCTGTGTTTGCCGGTGTTGTTCCCCCTCGGTAGACGTTGTACCGACGATGTGATCGTTGACACTGATGAAGACTCAATGTTATCTTCAGAAGTGCCAGGCAAGCAAAACCCCCTTGTTCATTCCGATACAATCCTACTCTCTCGCTCCTGCTCTCTTTTACTGCATTAGGACAACATCGATTCATCTGTTACTTGCTGCGGTAGCTGAACCCCTTTATCCTTTGCATGACCTGTCATTGCCACAGTAAATAGATGAAACCCACTAGCATGAGTAGGAGTTGTTTGAGCCCTGTTGTGCCTACTCATTCATGCTTGTTTGTCATGCCTGCTACTGCTTAGAGTTGTGTCAGGTCTGATTCATCCGGGATGAATCAGAGGTGTGTGAACATGTCCTACTGTGTGTGAGCTAAGTGTGTGAACACGATTTGGTAAAGGTAGCGGTGAGAGGCCATGTAGGAGTACATGGTGGGTTGTCTCATTGCAGCCGTCCTCAGGAACTGAGTTCTGTGTTTGTGATCCATGATTCAGCTACTACCATACATTGGGCCCTGAAATATGACCCCGCTCGACTTCTTATTCACCCTAGTCCTCTGTCCAGGAGTTGCAAGTAGTTTCTGGTGTTTGTAGCTTACTGGAGGCCATGGACAGCGCTGACCGTAGGGGTGGGCTGTGATGCGGTAGGTACGTGGCACGGTGTACCGGATGCCCGTTTGGTATCTCGGGAACCCTGTTCACATCGTTTGGGGCTGTGAGCGAAACTCCAGCCAGATCTCCTCATGGATGGAACCCGAATAGGCGATAAACCTGGACTAGAGACTTGAGTGTTTAGGTAGGTCGTGGTCTACACCCACGTCGGCTTTCACTTGAAGTCTGCCGAGCACATGTCGTGTGCAGACGCTAAGTGGTGGAAACATGTATGAAGAAGTACACCCCTGCAGGGTTAACATCATCTATTCGAATAGCCATGTCCGCGGTAAAGGACTTCTGGGTTGCTTATATCAGTTCATAGACAAGTGAAAGTGGATACCCTAAAATACGCAAGATAAGCGTGAGTGCTATGGATGGCGTTCTCGTAGGGAGACGGGAGCGGATCCATAGTGGTGTATTGATATGGTGAATATGTGGACTCGTGTGCGCCACCTCAAAAGAGTTACATTGCAGTCGTAGTTCAGGTTAGCCACCGAGTCAAAGCTGGCTTGCTGCAGTTAAACCCCACCATCCCCTTGTTGATAATGATGCATATGTAGTTAGTTCTGATGTAAGTCTTGCTGGGTACATTTGTACTCACGTTTGCCTATTTTATGTTTTTGCAGAGAGACTTCAGTCTCACTAGTAATTCCGCGTGGTCTTCGACGTTTAGCTTGTTACCTCAGCTACGATCTTGTGCCCTCGGCAGGATCTGGTAGATAGTTAGGCTTTCAGCCTTTTTCATTTATAGATGTCTGTACTCAGACATGATAGCTTCCGCTTGTGCTTTGACTTGTATGCTCTGAATGTTGGGTCATGAGACCCCTGTTTGTAATATCTCGCTCCTCGGAGCCTATTGAATAAATACTTGAGTCGTAGAGTCATGTTGTGATGCCATGTTGTCTTTGCACATATCGAGCATATTGTGTGTATGTTATTGAAATGCTTGGTATGTGTGGGTTCTGACCATCTAGTTGTTTATCTTTAGTAGCCTCTCTTACCGGGAAATGTCTCCTAGTGTTTCCACCGAGCCATGGTAGCTTGCTACTGCTCCGGAACACTTAGGCTGGCCGGCATGTGTCCTTCTTCGTTCCTGTGTCTGTCCCTTCGGGGAAATGTCACGCGATGAATACCGGAGTCCTGTTAGCCCGCTACAGCCCGGTTCACCGGAGTCCTGCTAGCCCAGTGCTACAGCCTGGATTCACTCGCTGATGACCGACACGTTCGATGCTGGGTCATGGATGCCTGTCCCTGTAAGTTTGTGCCACTTTGGGTTTACGACTAGCCATGTTAGCCCGGGCTCCTTATCATATGGATGCTAGCGACACTGTCATATACGTGTGCCAAAAGGCGCAAATGGTCCCGGGCAAAGGTAAGGCGACACCCGTGGGAATACCGTGCGTGAGGCCGCAAAGTGATATGAGGTGTTACATGCTAGATCGATGTGGCATTGAGTCGGGGTCCTGACAATCACGTGGGCATAGTATGGGCGTTCTGCATCGTATGCATCAGCCGAAGCTTAATAGACGTCAGCGACTGAGCGGCACGCGCCGGGTTGGACTGGTTACGCCTTCACTTGTATAAGGGAGGCTAGGTCTGCTCACCGGCCGCGTACTCAATGTGCAGGAGTTTCCGGGGAGATGGCCCATGACCCCTGGGGGCATAGGTTTAGTCCGGCGTGCTGACCTCTCTGTTAAGTCTAGGTCGGGTTGCGGCATATTGTTTGGCCGAGGCCGGGCATGACCCAGGAAAGTGTGTCCGGCCAGAGTTAATCGAGCGTGGTGGGTAAGTTGGTGCACCCCTGCAGGGAAGAAAACATCTATCGATAGCCTGTCCTATGGTAACGGACACTCGGAGTTGTATCCCGATCGATACAACTAGAACTGGATACTTGTGATGAGAATTGGATGGTGATGAGTAATGGATTGTGATGATAACTGGATAGTATGGTTCTGGGATTTCTTTCTCGCAGGGAGTCGAGAAAGGATCTCCGGCCGAGGTTGATAACACTACTTCTACCTTACTTTGCGCTACTCTACTCCCTCCTATTTGCTGCAAGATGGTGGTTTCCAGAAGATGCTAGTCTTCGATAGGACTAGGCCTTCTCTCTATTCTGGCATTTCTGCAGCCCAGTCCACCTATATAGCCTTCCTTTGATAATGTTGCATATGTAGTGTAGATCCTTGCTTGCGAGTACTTTGGATGAGTACTCACGGTTGCTTTGCTCCCCCTTTTCCCCCTTCTTTCTTCTTTCTGGTTGTTGCAACCAAATGGTGGAGTCCAGGAGCCAGATGCCACCTTTGACGACTGCTACTATCCTGAGGGCGCCTACTACCACGTGACGGAGACCGTCGATGACCAAGAGTAGTTAGGAGGCTCCCAGGCAGGAGGCCTTGCCTTTTCGATCATAGATGCTTTTGTGCTAGCCTTCTTAAGGCAAACTTGTCTAACTCATGTCTGTACTCAGATATTGTTGCTTCCGCTGACTCTTGTGTATTCGAGCTTATGTATTCGAGCCCTCGAGGCCCCTGGCTTGTAATATAAAGCTTGTATTATTTTAATTTGTGTCTAGAGTTGTGTTGTGATATCTTCCCGTGAGTCCTTGATCTTGATCGTACACATTTGCGTGCATGATTAGTGTACGATTGAATCGAGGGTGTCACAAGTTGGTATCAGAGCCGACTGCCTATAGGTAGCCCCCTTTCCAACTCCTTGGCCGAAGTTGAGTCTAGAAGCCGAAAACCGTTTTACTAACTTGGATGTGTGGCTTACGGGTCCACGTCGCCAATTGGGTGGTATTAGGATATTTTATTCCTTGTCTATATTCTGGGATTCTGATCTCTCTTCCATTCGGGTTAAACAATTTTGCTAACTCTGACATTAGGTTCTCGTACCCACTTCCTCCCGGAGAGCCCCGACATTACCGATGATCGCCTGCTTCACCATAAGACTTTGAAGTTACTCTCCGATGTTCTCTCGAGACTTGTACCATCGCTTTTTGAAATTCCTTTCCATCGATAAATCCCTAAGGATAGCTACATACATCCTTCGTTAATACATCATTTTCCAGTTGCTCTTGTTATTACAAGATGCATCAAAATACACTCTGATGTTTCGAGAATACATTGTGCCTGCTGCCTTGCAGCTCCATTTGCATATGAATACATCTAAGGATAATTCCTCACACTTATCAAGGATTTGTTCATTCCTAGTTGATCAAGTGATTCACAAGATACTTTGAAATAGTATCCGATCTTCCGAGAATCCTCTTCAAACTATTTCTCTGCAAATACTTGTCTGCTTGCATTATGGATGCTTTCCATATGTGTAGCAATATTCAATAGTATCCTTTGACACCATCATTTTGATCCTATCGATTCAACATGTGTGTGAAAGCATGCAATCATCAGTTGATACTTCTAAATTATCTTTCTGGCTCAGACGTCATTTCAAAAATGAGCTGGTTCTCGACCAAAATATTTGTCGTCGATTGTGCCCCTAGGTCTATTCTACTTATCCGTCCTTGATCAGAGCGTCTGCTTCTGATCCTTCATTTTGGAAATCATAATTCCTTTGTTATCTAAGCATCGAATTATTAAGATGTTCTATAACCCAATGCCTTTGCATTCTTTCTTCCTTTGATTGAGTACCGATACTCACATCAGCTCCATTTTGGACCGGCAGGCCCATTGCCGGGTTATTATCCGATAGTATCCTTCACATTCAAAATTCTTGTGGGTTATTCCCATGATACATAGTGTCTTTGACAATTTGTATCCTCTGCTTTTGTCAACCATGCTCTGCTCCGAACATGTGTTAATTGATCCTAAAGTTCATGGTATAGGTTCCTAAGATGCCCCTATGGGTTGAACCTATGCCTCCCATAATCCGTTTGAACCCGAGAGTTTTAACAAGTCTTACTCTCTAGTGTTTTGCCAGATAAAATTTCAACACTACAACTTCGTCGAAAGTGAGAAGTGAATGAAAGGCTTTGCATTGGAGAAGTGGGAGTCGACCTTGAACTTTGTGTTCATGCCCATGGACCCGATGTGGAACTTATCATGGAGGCTTCTTGTGATAATAATAATCCCCTTGTTATAAGTTCTTCTGGTATCTATGTTTGGTCCTTTGCAACCGTGGTTCTGACAATGATTGTTCCCCTTTGATTCCATTTCTCGGACAAGTTCATGCACTTGTCTTCTGCAGATCAATGCAACTCCGCAACGTCTATTTTGATCTTCCTTCAAGTATTACCCTCCAGTATCTCGAGAATATCAAAGAACTCAGTTGCTTCCTATGAGTATTCATCTAGTATTACTTCTCACTGATTTCAAATTTCCCCCCGGGTTCAGAGTTATTAGTCACTCGAGAACACCGATAAGAGAATCGATTCCACACTCTAATTCAATAACTCTAAGTAATTTTCATTGCTTACGAGTTTAATAATCCTTCATGTCATTCCTAGTGTGGCCGGCTATATCATTATCGTGCTAAATTTTAACTGTGCTACCTGGTCCTTCCCGGAGTAGAATTTTCTGATGATGAGCTAAGCCTATGTCGATCTTCCTCGTCATATCATTTCGCCTTGAACAACAAGCTTGACTTCGAGCTTGTGTCGAATCCATGGTTCTCATAGCCTTTCACTTCATCCTTCCTTTTCTGCTCAATGGCATCTTCATAGAGCCTCTCGACAAAGGCGTCGTGATCAGCATCAACATTTTGACTTCTGTTGAAATGACAATTGAATTAATGGTGAGAAATACCATCCTTGACCTACGATGATTTGAGTTATCATCGACTACCCCCCCCCTTGTCTTCTTTCCAACACATGATTGATCATGCCTTGGTTATACCTTGGACTCCTTGCTATTCCTGCAATTGTTCTTTGAGTATTTCTTGTGATCTTCAACTCCAAGCCCTACTTGGAACACCATGTTAATGCTACCTCGAAGCATGACTGAGGTTTTCCGAATATCAATAAGAACATTGCAAGCACATTATCGAATGTTTCTTGATCTATTATCCAAACACCATTGGATGGGTAATATCATGATTCTTCCCTCTCCCCCTTTATCTAAATGCTTTTGAACTAGCTATCATATAATGTATATCCTGCTCCGCTTCCCCTTGGGAAGGATATACTCCCAATTCTGGTGTGTAAACACATTTTCCTTTCCATTGGTCTGATTAATCCGATAATTTCATTTTCCTTTCCATTGGTTTGTTTAACCTTCTTGTGATCTATATGATATAAGCAGAAATAATTCCCTGCTTATAAAACGCCCCGATATACAACCTTGTCAGTGAGACCCTGTTACTATTGTTAATGACATTCCGGTAACCATCGATGGATGCGAACCTTGCCGATTGGTCCGCCTCATTCAACGAGCAGGAATATGGTTCTCTTTGTCCCTCGCCCTTGGTACCAACGTTGTTGGCAACATAACTGACAGTCTATCATCTGACATGCCTTGCTATCAGCCCCCTTTTTACTTTTAACCCACATGGTGGGCCCATAACCCACAGTTCCACAGGATCGGAACCTGACTCTCTTGTATATCTTTGATTCCGAAATATTCTTGCATTTGGCTTCGTATCATGTCACGAGCCACCTTTCCAGAGATGATCTATTCCCGATGCTCTGAACCCCCTTTTCACAGTCTGTTCAGGTATCGATCGTTTGTCCATTCGCTTGAAACTTCCTATTGTACATGCATATTTTGCTCTTGATGTTTTCTTAAGTTTCAACTCGAGAGGTACATCCGCCACTTTCCTTGAATTGTTCACCAGATAATTAACCCTACAAGGGTCAGTTCTCCCGAAGTTACTTTTTACTTCCACACTTAAATCTCGGGACGAGATTTCTTGTAGTGGAGGAGATTTGCAACGCCCCGAGAATCATGCTACAGTAACCCTCTGTTGATAGTGCCATGTCATCACTCCTACTGTTGCTAATCCTCATTTGCTTTCGAACTCAATTCAAATCCAAATCCAAATTATGAGTGAAATTTCAAAATTGCTCAAACATGAAAACTAAAATGTTCATCTTGTGCCAAATAATGCATAATTAATATTGGTGGTGAACCAACATTTTAATGCAAATTGTTTAACTTGCCTAAACTTTTTGAAATAGAAGTTCTAAAAGAAAAGAAAAATTGTTTAAGTTAAAAGAAAAAGGAAAAGCCGCCCCCCTCAATTGGGCCGACTGGCCCAGCTGGCCACCGCGCCCCCCTTGGGCCTCAGCCCCTGGCCTTCCCATGGGCCTCGGCCCATCCCAGCGGGACGGCCCACGCCCCCTCCCCGGTTGCTCTCCCCTCCTCCTGTTCCACCGACCGAACAGCGCCCGCGCCCGGTTCCCGTCACGCCGCCTCGGAGTCGCCGGCGAGGGGATAAGCCCCTGACGCCTCAGTCCTTTCCCCTACGCCCCACTCACTCCCCCACTCTCCACTGACGCCCGCTCCGCCTCTCCCTCTCCCCTCCAGATCCACCTCGGCCGCGCAGCACCGAGCGCCGCCGTCGCCATGGCTGCACCATAGCCGCGGCCATCGGCCACCCCACGCCTCGCCAGCACGTCCACGAGACGCGCCGGCGACCTCTACCTCGACTACGCCTCGCCACCGAGCTCGAGGAGCACCACAGGCCACGGATCGAGCCGCCCCCTTCCACCTCGGTCGCCGGCGATCTTCCTCCTCTCCGGCGCCGCCCTCTGCTGCTACTAATCCTTCCACGGGCCTCCTTGAGCCGCTGCGGTGAGCTCCGTCTCTCCTCCCCTCCTTTCTGCTCCTCTACGAGCTCGGGGCGGCTGGTTCCACCATTGCCGAGCCCAGCTCCGCCGGTGAGCTCGTCGTCGTTACGTGAGCCACTGACATGGCCACCGAGTCTCTTTCCGCGCTTACGACCTCGAGAAGATGCCGTAGGAGTAGCGCGCCGCCTGTTTTGGCCTTCGCTTCATCACGCGTGAGTTCGTCGTGCTTCGGTTCTCCGCCGTCCCTGTCACCGGCGACGGCTCCGTCCATCCCAGCTCGCGTGGCCACCCGCGTTGGATACGGCGTTGCTAACTTGCTCGAACGCGCCAACACGCGGGCCAAACGGCCCCTGTACGTGGATTCCGGCGAGGTCCCGAGCGCCTCCGCCGTGTTTTCTGTCGCTGGCGTTCAGCCGCCGGCCACTGCCAACGTGGCACACCTGGGGTCACCCCAGTGAGGTTGCCAGGGGGCACCGGCACCCCAGTTGACCACGTTGACTCTGGTCAACACAGTTACTGTGCATGACATGTGGGCCCCGTCTGTTAATTAGGCTAACTAAACGTTTTTATAAATAAAATCAACTTGTTAGACTAATTAGTCACTGACATGTGGGGCCCAACTACTAATTAACCCTTGTTCAATTAAAATAACCCACTGTTAGTCCACTGTCTATGATAGGTGGGACCCGCTGGTCAGTTTGACCTGGTTAGCCGTCCTGTTGACTGCTGACGTCACAGTGATGTCATGCTGACATAGTATTTCTTTTCTGATAATATATTTAATTCCAGAAAATGATTAAACCTCTAGAAATTCATAGTAATTAAACCGTAACTCCGATGAAAATGTTTTCTACATGAAAGTTGCTCAGAAAAATCCAACGAATCCGGATCCGCGGTCCGTTTACCTGTCAGATGCCTCTAACTATCTGAACATGGAACTTTCCCCCTTCAGTCATCTGTCTGACACTGGTCCGGAACCGGGAAAACATTCCCGGTTGACTTCCCCCCTCGCCGGTATCGTATAGCATCGCGTTAGAACACGTCTAGCTCTGCCTGTTGTTCGGTTATGCTATGTTTGCTTTATATTTACTGTTTCTTCTCCCTCTTCTCCCCGGTAGACCCCGAGACCGATGCTGCCCCTGTGATCGACTACGTCGACGATGACCCCTCCTTGCCAGAGCAACCAGGCAAGCCCCCCCTTTTTGATCATCCTGATATCGCCCATTCCATTCTCTCATGCTTGCATTAGATTTTGCTACTGTTATTGTTTGCTCTTATCCTGATGCATAGCCTGCTTTTGTAACCTGCTTATTATTACTTACCTGCTTATCCTAAACTGCTTAGTATAGGTTGGTTAGTGATCCATCAGTGACCCCCACATTGTCCTTGTTGCCCCTACTTCATCATCGAAGACCCGATCAACGGGATCGAAGACCAGGCCCCGGCACCGCACATCACTTTCCCCTTAGTTGCTCGACACTGCTGGGTTACTATCGAGTGCCGAGGGTGAGACCTCTACAACACTTCTGATGTTAACCCTATAGTGTAGCTATTCGGTCGTGGTCATCGAGGGTGATTCCGCCTTAACCACTTCCGATACGACTCTGTCGTGCAACCCCTCAAGTGTGAACCTCGGGAGTGATTCCTCTTACGTTCACCTTGATGATTACATCGAGTGAAATTCACCGGGGCTGATTCCTCGGGTTTTCCCCTTGATGTTTGGACACACAGTTACTATGGTTACTATGACTTTACACTGAACCATGTTACTAAAGACGGGTCGACCCTGAGGGGTGCCCGCGCGAGCATAATTGCGAGTGATGAGGAGTCGGGTTGACCTGGAAGGTGCCCGTGAGATAATTACGAGGCGTGGCCCGGCATTCTTAGCCTTGCCGCAAGTCCTCGAGACGGGGCAACGGGGTCACATCTTTCTCTGCTTGTTACCGCGCGTTCCCAATCCACTACGATTAGGATATTTGATCCGAGGGGCCTCTGGCCTGATAGCACTAACCATCACGTGGGCATAGTATGGGCGTTCTGCGTTGTGTGCATCAACCGAAGCTTAATAGACGTCAGCGACTGAGCGGCGCACGCCGGGTTGGACTGGTTACGCCTTCACTTGTATAAGGGAGGCTAGGTCTGCTCACCGATCGCGTACGCAACGTGCAGGAGTTTCCGGGGAGATGGCCCATGACCCCTGGGGGCATAGGTTTAGTCCGGCGTGCTGACCTCTCTGTTAAGTCTAGGTCGGGTTGCGGCGTATTGTTTGGCCGAGGCCGGGCATGACCCAGGAAAGTGTGTCCGGCCGGAGTTAATCGAGCGTGGTGGGTAAGTTGGTGCACCCCTGCAGGGAAGAAAACATCTATCGATAGCCTGTCCTACGGTAACGGACACTCAGAGTTGTATCCCGATCGATACAACTAGAACTGGATACTTGTGATGAGAATTGGATGGTGATGAGTAATGGATTGTGATGATAACTAGATAGTATGGCTCTGGGATTTCTTTCTCGCAGGGAGTCGATAAAGGATCTCCGGCCGAGGTTGATAACACTACTTCTACCTTACTTTGCGCTACTCTACTCCCTCCTATTTGCTGCAAGATGGTGGTTTCCAGAAGATGCTAGTCTTCGATAGGACTAGGCCTTCTCTCTATTCTGGCATTTCTGCAGCCCAGTCCACCTATATAGCCTTCCTTTGATAATGTTGCATATGTAGTGTAGATCCTTGCTTGCGAGTACTTTGGATGAGTACTCACGGTTGCTTTGCTCCCCCTTTCCCCCCTTCTTTCTTCTTTATGGTTGTTGCAACCAGATGGTGGAGTCCAGGAGCCAAATGCCACCTTTGACGACTGCTACTACCCCGAGGGCGCCTACTACCACGTGACGGAGACCGTCGATGACCAGGAGTAGTTAGGAGGCTCCCAGGCAGGAGGCCTTGCCTTTTCGATTGTAGATGCTTTTGTGCTAGCCTTCTTAAGGCAAACTTGTCTAACTCATGTTTGTACTCAGATATTGTTGCTTCCGCTGACTCTTGTGTATTCGAGCTTATGTATTCGAGCCCTCGAGGCCCCTGGCTTGTAACATAAAGCTTGTATTATTTTAATTTGTGTCTAGAGTTGTGTTGTGATATCTTCCCGTGAGTCCTTGATCTTGATCTTACACATTTGCGTGCATGATTAGTGTACGATTGAATCGAGGGTGTCACATGCATGCACACACATACTCAGTCAGGGTGAGCTAGTGACCATATAAACACGGGAATATATATATATATATATATTGAGCGCAATGAGCACATTATGAAGTCCACTGTCCGTATTTTTACAAATATACAGTGACAGACATTGTATTTATCTCGTTTGAAATTAAGCCATATTAACCGGAGAGGAGGCAGTATGGACTAGCATTACTTTGCTGTGTCCCGTCAACTTGCCGAACGAGGAGAAGGTTGCAGGACGGGAGAAGCTTGCGCGCGGTGGCTCACAGGACAAGGAGAAACTTTTGACTAATGCAAGTTCTCCCTCGCTCACGCAGTGGACGTGCAACAGTTAATTTGGTGTCAGATTACTAGAAGCATACACTATACTACTAGTGCTATTATTGTTCGACTTCCCGAATAGGCGAACAGCCAAGCGCAAAGTTTACTAGTACTAGTACTACTACTATAGTCTATAAAGGTACGTACTATACTAGTACTAGGAACCGGATGGAGGAGCGTCTGCACTCTTATTATAATTTTAAAGGGACAAATGCATTTTTGCCCCTAGTTGGAACCTACCCATGGGTTTTGCCTTTACTTTTCGACTCTGCTCAGTTTTGCCCTTAGATTTTCCTCCGAGGTCGCTTTAATGCCCTTTGACCATTTGACCAATACTTTGAAAATTCATAAGAAATTAATATAAACTCAAAAAAAAAATGCAAATAAGATATCAAAGTGTTCAGATAAACATTACCTTTATGTGTATGTCATTTGCATTTAGGACAAAAGTACCATTTCAACAACCTAACGTTAGTAATGTTATTAACATTACTATAAATAAAAAGGTATAAAAATAATTTTTTCAGGAATAAAAATTACATGCAAATGTAGGTGACATTTTCTGAACATCATGATATCTTATTTGCATTTTTCTGAGTTCATATCAACTTGTGATGAATGTTCAGACGACTTTGACCATTATTTTGAAACTTCATAACAAGTTGATATGAACTCGAAATAATGCCAATAAGATATCGGGATGTTCATAAAACGTCACCTGCATTTGCGTGTTATTTTTATTCCTAAATTTTTTATTGTTTATACCTTTTTATTTTTAATAATGTTAATAACATTAATAACCTTAGGTTGTTTAAATGGTACTTTTGTCTAGAATGCAAATGACATACCCATAAAGGTAATGTTTATCTGAACATTTTGATATCTTATTTGCATTTTTCTGAGCTCATATCAATTTGTTATGAATTTTCAAAGTATTTGTCAAATGGTCAAAGGGCATTCGGGCGACCTCGGAGCAAAATCTAAGGGCAAAACTGAGCAGAGTCGAAAAGTAAGGGCAAAACCTGTGGCTAGGTTCTAACTAGGGGCAAAAATGCATTTGTCCCAATTTTAAAATGTGATAAAGCAATCTTCAACACATTTGGTTCTCTTCGAGGGTTCTCGCATGTGATAATGGAAGTTGATTGCATGGAACACTCGCCACAATTCTCGCTTAATTCTGGCTCATATCCTGTTACAAATAGTAGCGCTCGGTAATATTTCCTCTTTTTTTGTTATTCAACATGTAAACATGTCAGCAAACCTTGCAGCGCATCTTCGTGCGAACCGTGCTTGCTGCACTTTGAATGTGGCCGAGAGCTGGCTTGATGAAACACCTCGCTTTCTACTTCTTTTTTTGTGGGGTACCTCGCTTCCTAGTGACCAGTGTCTTGGTTGATCGTCCTAAGAATGCTTATATATGAATATAAAGCTCTCTCATTTACCCGCAAAAAAGATTAAGCCATATTAACCGGAAAGGAGGGAGTATGTACTAGCACTACTTTTTGGTGTGTCCCGTCAACTCGCAGAAAGAGGAGAAGCTTGCAGGACAAGGTGAAGTTCGCTTACGCCTTTTGACTAATGCAACCTACCCTCGGTGGACATGCATCAGTCCATTCGGTGTCAGATTGTCAGAGGAATACACTGTAGTACCCAACATGTGGAGTACCATCATTGTTCGACTTAATGAAGAGGCGAAGAGCCAAGCGCAGTAGTACAAGTAGTACTACTACTAGAACCGCATGGTGGAGCGTCTGTACTCTTATTTTTTTATCTATGATAAAGTACATGTTTATTTCGGAGAAGGGTGGAAAATGGCAGCCCAACATGTAATGAATGATATCGATCAACCAACCATGCTCGAATATATCTTGGCCTCCATGCGAGCCCGTCTGTGTGTTCTCGTTCCTCGTCTCTCTCAAGGAATGGAGGGTTGGCTCTTTGCCGTCAATTGAGATCAGTTTGCTCACACTCCTGTCCCACATGTCAGTGATATGCCAAGAGGAGGTGTGTTGACCGACTGGCCATACGCTTACTTGGTTTTGCACCTTCATACTACTCTTCCCTCCGTCACAGTTTACACGGCACGCTTCATTATGATGCATTTCTCTCAATGCATTTCCAGCACCAGAGAGACTTTAGACGCGTTTGGTTTAATGCTCAATTAATTAGGGCGTGGTAACCGCAATCAAGTCCACAATTTTCTCTCCATGTACTCTGTACTACTATGGAGTGGAGTAAGTGCATGCATGTGTGTACCCGGGGTGGAAGCACTTCATGTATGTGTGTACGCATTATTCCCTGTAGTAATAAACGTCGTGCTATAACTACCAATGCTATTTTTTAGGCCGATCGCTAGTCCCCTTGGTCCCACAGATTTTTTTTCTTTTTTCTGAAGCGCGCTGTATAAACAGTGACGGATGGAGTAGTATGAGCGGATTCAAAGAAGAGTGTATTGATGGTTGCTTCTTTAGAGAAACTTATAGTGGGAAAGGTGGGGCTTATGATTTGACTGCTCATTACTCACTATTAATACGGCGCAACGACCGGGCTGAGTCTCCCATGCGGTTGTGCACTACCCCCTCGGTTCTTAAATATACTCCGGAGTATTTGTCTTTCTAGAGATTTCAATGAGTGACTACTCAAATATTTGTCTTTTTAGAGATTTCAAATGGACTGGCACATACGGATGTATATAGACATATTTTAGAGTGTAGATTCACTCATTTTTCTCTGTATGTAGTCACTTGTTGAAATCTGTAGAAAGACGAATAGAAATTTAGGAACGGAGGAAGTACACATACGAAGCAAAATGAGTGAATCTACACTCTAAAATATGCCCGTTTGAAATTTGTAAAAAGACAAATATTTAGGAACGAAGGAGTATAATTTTGTGCATGGCACATGGACCCGGATGATGAAGAGGCTTCTGGCAATGCTATCAAGCTTCCATCATTTGTTTACATAATTGATGTACTATACAAATAATTTTCCAGCGACATGAAATTGTACAATGGTGTGAGCTTTCAGCTTTTGTTTCACGTGTCTTGCCATCGATGCTCTTTCGGAAACAATAAAAAACTAACTTCCTTGCTAATGCATGTCAATTATTACCAGATCAGAGCTAATAATTACATCATAACTGAAGACAGAGTTGTAAGAAGGTGTTAAATTAAAATTGATCCATGCTTTCATTGGCAGCAACGTCCCCCCAGCTCTGTCTAAATCAACAAGGCATGTTGGGAAAAAAAGTAGCTGTCTGGAGCATGCAACATTCCGATCATTTTGTGCAGTTCCACTAAAATAGAGCTAAGCGTCCCTGTTCCAAAGATATTAAGTGTGATTACGATAATATAGGACTGCTGATGAAACAATAAACACACAAATAGAAGCCGGTCACCTTTGCAGTCTCTCTTAAGACTAACTAGTTGGAGAAGATTAGGCTCGGAGTTGGATGAGGAGGATAGAGCAAAACTAATCTCCCTTTGTGCAGTCGCACTAAAATGTAGAGACGTTGCCCGTGTGACATTTTAGTACAACTGCACAAAACACTCTTAAGAAAAAAGTGATTTGTGCAGTTCACCAAAAGGTCACAATAGCAACAAGGTGAAATGGATAGCCCTGTTTGCAACAAAGAGGTAGAAAGGAAACAATTACTGGCCAATAACAGTTGATGACCCATGCGATGACAAAAAAGAAGCATATTCCTTGTCCTAAGGGAAGATAACAACATGGTTGTGTTTGTCTAAAACAGTGTGAGGACGAGAATGCAATATGGAAAGTACATCGGACGAGCTACGTTTTGGGCAAAGAACTATGGAAGATCCACATGCAGCGACGTGGGAAGACGGGCAGTGGAGCAAGGCCGTAGGGGATACATGGAGGTTGTCGGGATGTAACTAGGTGAGCGGCGGCGGGCGGAATCTGCGAGCAGGTGGCATAGGCCCTGCCGCGCCGGAGATTGGTCAGAGAGAACGACGTGTACCGCAGATCGGGATGTGCTGCCTCGGTGCCGTCGAACGGAGAAACGATGCACTTCCTCCCTTTCCCCTGGCGGACGGGATGCGGCCGGATCAGTGACCAACGGTGAGAGAGAGAGAGAGGCCACCGCAGCCTTGTGTGAGATACTCTGAAGAGCGACAAACCAGGCAGGCAGGCTCCATTGTATATAGTGAGCGGACTACCTTTTTCTCCATAAAAATTGTTTTATATTATGTGTACGTGCCATTAAGCGCTATAACTTTATTTAAAAATAACGCGGCAACGCGTCAAGTCGAACTTTGTTTCGTGCACGCGTGGTACACGACCTCCCTAGGTAAACAACCGCTACAGGCATTCAAATTAGCACGTGGGCTGCCTTTTCATAAAGAAATGAGCTCCACCGTGTACCCGCGCGGGTGTGGCTGGGCACAAAGCGTGAGTACGTGCACGGTGCACCTATTCTCTTCTTGTATACGTACACCACCTACGTGGGGTTGTGTGAGAGAGATATAAACCTAGAGAGATATAGTGTGTGGGTTCTTGAGAGTTTTTTTTGGGGGGGGGGGTCAATCAAAAAATGTAACATATGCAATGTGTGTGAAATAGAGTCCTGGATATAACATATATATAGAGGGGGCAATCCATGAGAAGAGAGTGGAGGTATCATCGGCTTGAGGTGTCCATAGAATCAAAGTGAGGGATGATGTGTGTGTGTGTGTGTGTGCACGCGCGATCGATAAAGAGTGCCATCGAATTTGTGTGTGCCCACGTCAAAGATATAGAGTGGCTGGCCTACTGGAACGTGAGAGGGGACATGTGCAGTTTGTCTCTATGGCATGGATACCTACCTGCAGCGCTCGACTATCAGTGTGTGGTGGGGGAAGAGGGAGGCCCAATTAACTATAGAGGTACAATGGCTGGTGTCATGGAATTGTCACGCCAGATGTCCTAGTGAAAGGACTTAGTCGTGGAGCCATCGCAACTAGGAAGCTTGAAGGGGTTAATCGGGACAAGAAACACAAGGTTTATACTGGTTCAGCCCCTTACGGTGAAGGTAAAAGCCTACGGTCTAGTTTTGAGTGGGATTTCTTATGTCTCGATAACCAGGGAGCAAATCGCTTGACCTAGCTTTCGAGTTGTTGTTACTTGCCCTGAACCGCCGTCGGGTCGTCCATTTATATACAGAGGTCGACACCCAGTGGCTCTACAGAGTCCCGGCCGGCTTATAAACAGTACCTGGCTCAGTCTCTTAATATTTCTTGCCTTACAACACAAGTCACACCTATACGGCGGTTTATCACTATGGACCTTAAGTTGCCTCTGGGCCTTGGGCCCTTACTAAGCCGCCGTCTTCAACCTTGAGCTTGGGCTTCCATAATATTTATAGGTATAACCCGGCCCCTTCTGGTCGAAATCCCCTTTCGCCATTCATGCTTCACCGTCCTCCGTCTCCCATCACCCCCTTTCGCCATTCAAAATCCATAAGTCATGCTTCACCCCCTCCCATCGCCCCCTTTCGGCATTCGAAATCCCAGGCCGCCATAACCTCTCCGCTCCAGCCGCGAAACCCCACCCTCCTCCGTCTGCCATGTCACCGCTGCCCAGCCGGAGCCTCTTGCCCGACGACGTCGTCCACCACAACAGCTTGACGTCCCTCGTCCACCTCCCCGGATGAGGATCCGTCGTCCATCTCGCCGTCCCGCCGGTTCAGCCGCCCCGCCCTCCGCCTCCAAGGAGCTGCTCTGACGATCACCTTGTCTATCGCGGCTGCTCCATCCCCACATTCCCGCCTTAACTTGCTCCACCGGAACCGCAACATCCTCACCGACTCCTCGGAAAAAGCCGAGGCCTACTCGGCGCCACCAAACAGGTTGTACACTCATCGCATCGCACCTTCTCCTTAACTTGACATCCCGGCGCCGACGGTGCTCCATCCTGCACCCCCATGGAGCGGCTACCTTGAAGCCGGCGCCGCGGGCGACATATCCACGGTGGCTCTCCCCCAGTGCGAGGCCCCTTCGGCGGCGGCGTCCATACCAGCCGGATCTGCTGCTGCTGCTCCGGCTCTCGCTCGCTCGCTCGCGCTGCTGCTGCTGCTCTGGATCTCGCTCGATCGCTCGCTCGCTCAGCTGCTGCTGCTGCTCTCCCCCGTACTCATGTCGCTGCTCTGCTCCGATTAAGCCACACTTCAGTCGACTGAAACGACTTTTGGGTCAGTCGATTTTTAGGGGTTGGGGGGCTCGCCGGAGTTAAGGAAGAACCACCCACAGCAGGGACGGGGGCTCGCCGGAGAGGTACCCCACTATCTATCTTAGGGTTCAGGGTGGGGGTAGGGGCCTAGAGGGCTGGCCGGGGTGGCGGTGGCGAGTTGTTTCGGGGCGGCGAGGCGGCGCTGGGGCTGGTGGTTCGGCCAGTGGTGGCTGGCGGCTCAGGGGGGTGCAGGTTGAAGATGAACTATATGCCCTCCCTAAACTACATGTCAAGTGCCTCTCTGCTACCATTGCATTCAGTTTCGACAGTAGCATTCAGATTCCACAGTAAATTTCAGTTTCGCCAGTTAAGTTCAGAGTCAACAGTTTTTACCTCATCTGTTGTAGTCAGGTGGTTTTTGGTGATGTTAATTTTACATCCATTTTACATCATCTATTGGAGATGCTATTAGAATCCCACTTGAGATTGATGATGTCTGTCTTGTGCTGCTTCAGCCTTGACGTCTTACGACTCACCTAAGCTTCTCCAACGATAGAATGATCCATCACAACAGAGCAATGCCCTGGACGCCGTCTACGGATTCCTCAGATCTTCCTCCACACCTCCGACAGCTACCTCTGCCTCAACTGCTTCAGCGACCAACCCAATGATGCTGAGGTCGACACGGCTACGGCAAAGAGGTTGTACACTTGTTGCATCACTTATTACTATGCATTCACGTCGATCCATTAGGGCTATTTTGGTTCAACGGAAAAACATAGCAATAGGGAATTTTCCAATGGCACTCTACTATTCAATTATTCATGCATTTTGTTGAAAGGAATGAAGCAAAACATCCACCTGGACCTACTTTTCAAAATCCTATGCATGAAAACAAGACCAAGTGCATTAGTGCCAGAATAACATTCTAACTATACACGCTTTCATATGGTTTCACTTTATTTTGGCCATGTTTCTTTGCATTTCTTTGCTCTTCCAATTCCTGTAAACCAAACACCCAAGTTGACAGAAATCCTGTGTTTACAAATGCTCTGTTTACCATGTGCATTTTCCTATCCTGTTCCGGTATTTTTCCTATCCCTGCGTTTTAAGAATCATGCAAGCCAAATGAGCCCTTACAGAATTACTTCAGTTACAGGTACGTGTCGAAGGGAACTTTGTGTGGTTTGTCCTGCTCCTGCCGCAACGTCGTCCACCTCACCTGAGCTGCTCCATCGACAGAAGCATCCACCAAACCAGACATCATGACTCCTGACCGTCTTTCGCCGCCTCAGATCTCCTTCCCTGCCACCGGCACCCACCGCAACAGCATCACCATCATCGACTCAGCAGATGAACCTGAGGAGTACATGGGTCCACAAGAGAGGTCGCACTCTTTTGTTTCTGCTTATGTTATGCATTGCTTAAACTTACCTGCTACTTTATCGTCCTGTTCAGCTCTTGGACTCCCAAGTCAGGTCCAAATTAATGTTCAAACTTGAGTTCTAAATTAGTTGTGGGGCACATATCGAGGAAGCAATGAATAGTATGTCTGTCTAATATCTGGTTCACCTAGGGTATGCCTATGTTGTTCATCTTGGGTGGGAAACAAATAGTAAAGCAATCATCATCTGTCTTTTTATTAATTTAAAGCAATCATCAGCCTGCTATCATTATTTTTGGATCCATCCACTGGTTGTTACCATCACTCTAAATTTCTGCATGCTCTCCTTACATAATCTCACCATATTTTTTATATGCATGTCAGATATTGTACACAGTCATGCTGAACATGTAGAGAAAAAGAGAAGAGTTTTGTGCGGCGATACAATGTCATGCGAACATCGCTCCATGGTGGGTTCAATGGCAAACCCTCCCCACTCCTCTCCAGATTGTAATCCAGAGGAAGATATCAGTTCTAAGGCGGATTCAGACGCCGCTGACCACTCCTATTTACCCCCAAGGTGTTTGCTCTACCTTGGCATGATGATGTTAGTCATATCATGCATATGTTGCCTTGCAATGCCTAATTTTGACATCATATATGTCATCTACTTAGTTTAGACATGTTCTGTAATGCCATCTGTTTAGTTTCTATATCATATATGGGAATTATGCAGTCTCATGCCTTTCAGCCAGCCATAATATATGTGAAATGTGCAATGCCATCCTGTTTAACCAGAGATCATATATTTGAATGATATCTTGTCCATCCTTTTCTTCATTACATTTCCATTTGTCGACAATGTTTGTACATTAAAGTACTATTCCTGTGAATCAACCATTTGGGTGGGAGATGAAAAAATCTGGAGTGAAAACAAGGCCTTCATAGCAGACAGTGCTACCTATCGAAGCAGATCTCTTGTTGGGTCCCGATAGCTCCTCAGAGATGGATTCAGAGACAGATGACCAGTCCTATTCCCCCACTGAGGTGTATGCTCTAACTTGGCACAGTTATACTGCTCATATCATGCATACGGTGTCTTGCATTGCATAGTTTAGACATCATATACACAATATTCAACATCATGTTCTTAGTTCAGACATCATATCAAATGCCCTCTGTTTAGCATATAAATCACATATGTGAATTAAATGATGCAATCCTGATTACTTAGATAACATGTAGGTGAATTATGTCATGCAATCCTGTTTAGTTATTCATCATATCTTTGAATTATGTTATGCTATGCTATCCAGTTTAGATAGACATCATATATGTGAAATTATGTCATGCTATCCGTTTTAGTTAAACAATATACATGTCAATTATTTCATGCCCTCTTTTTTCCACACTATCTATTGCATTTGTCTCTCATACAATGTCTGTACATTCAACTATGTTTCCTGTTTATCAGCCATTTGAATTGGAGCGGGTGATGCCAGTATCTAGCGGACTAAAAACACGGTCTTCAAATAAAATAGTGCTACCTCTTAGTGGAGATAGCACCCCGGTTGTACATGCACAAGAACCATCCCTACCACACATAACCCAAACTCTCGCAGATTGTACCCCTACTGCGATGGACAGAGAACCAGCTTCACCCAATCTAAAACCAACCCCAGCCGATAGTAACCCAGTTCCTGTTAACACAACACCATCTCAACCATAGAGCTCCCAAACAAGAGCAGTTAGTAAGGCAGCTCCAATGCCCAAAGGGCCAGTACTATCACGGCGAACCCCAACTCCACCAGTTAGTACGCCTATTCCTGTGGAGGAAGCACAACCAGCTAGTCGTATTTTAGCATCTATCGCATTTGATGTTGTTAAATTGTATGTGCGTATCTTCCCATCTTGGAAATATTATATTGAAGATGAAGGAAAATGCCAGTTGCGGGTGTTTGTCCAGGAGTTATGTGTAAGTAATGTTATTCATGGCAATTACTTTGCTTCGTCCCATACATCCTACCTCCATGATGGTTATAATACAGCAAAATTTCCCATTTTTCTATATAGAGAAGGACCGATTTGTAAACTTAGGATGACGTAACTTGTGCTAATACCTCTGCTATCTTCAAGAATGCTTGGTGGCAGTATCGGAATTACCTGAAGAAAACATACTTCACCAGCAAAGAAACTCATCAAATTCCCTTACGTTCTCCCGAGACACATTTACTGGACGATGACTGGGAACGCCTTGTTCTGTACTGGTCCTTCACCAAGAATGTGGTAAGGTCTATGAGCTCATTTTATATTTTTAAGTATTATATTCTTGCGTCTTACTGTACTCTGTTCATGTAGAACAAGTGCCTAAACCTGAAGAACAACTGTTCTAATTTAAGATTACATTGCTATCATAGTTCAAAAAAGCGCTAGGCGTTAATTGTGCATTTTGCCACCGCCTTGCGCTTTACTGACCAAAGCGCATGCTTATGTGCAGTTATGCACAGATTATGCGTAGTTATGCGCAATGCGTTTTGCCAATGCCTAGAGCCTAGGCGCGCTTAAGCGCTCGCTTAGGCGCGCCTTTCTTAACTATGATTGCTTTGCTCTTGTATCACTGTATTTACTCATACAAACTTATTTTTAAATTGAAGGATCCAATCGAAACTCCAATGGCACAGCAGGTATGTTCACGCATGTTTCTTTAACAGGCTTGCTCTTATCAATAGCTCTGTCGATTTCAATTTCAATTGTGTATACAGTTGACTTTCATATCATGCACATTACTAGCATCACAACAGAGCCAATAGTGTTGTTGTACATGTAGACCCGTGGTACCCATCTGAAATCTTGTTGTGCCGTGTAGTTTCCCACGCTTTGTATTCTTTCACTGCTGCTTTGTCTTGAACTGATATGATTTGAACCGTGTCTCTATTTTGATTTGGCAAGACAATGCAGTGACCATAGGACATAGATATATGTTTGTTTGATGATTTTATTATGTACTAGTACTTGGTAATAGAAGACTTGGTAGTTTAATCATGTCCACCTTACTAATGAACTGGTTCACCCAAATGAGTTTCGTATACTAGTACATGCTAAACTTGTTATGCGTCTGCTTGTTTCTTCTGTTAGAATGCTGACAGAATATTGGGGAAGAGTGCCTTACTAAGCAATGGTAAAGGAAGTAATGCAGATAAGGTTTAGGATAGTGACACATCCTTGTTGGTCTCCAACAAAGTTGATAAAATAGCTAAGGAAGACTATCTTGAAGACAGCGAGACAACCCCAAAGTCCTGTCTTGGTTTAGTGTTCGAGTTACTGGACACTACCGGTTGCACAAGCTATTCAAACTCACTGTCTGAATCAGTTCGGTTTCTTGAGTCTCAACTACAAGCTGAAAGACATCGATCAGCTGTGCTGCGACAAGAAGCAGAAGGACTGCGGAAGTCCCTGGAGCATTCAGATGCATACTTTCTGGTGCAACAACAAGCGTTGGAGGATTTTAGTGCCAAACAGGACAAAGCTAATCAGCTTGCTAAGCTTATTGCCAGCATGGTGGATACCCAGGATAATGTTTCTTGAGCTCTTCTGAAGTTGTTTCAGTTATGCTCTTGTTTTGCTGCCACATTTATTTGCACTGGTGGCCAATTTTGACGGCCAGTGTATGTAATGTGCTGCTTTGTTCCCTATATTTGCACTGGTGGCGAACTTTGATGCCCAGTGGATGTAATATGTGTAATAGGGGTAATAGGCTAGCGTTAATTGCTTGCTTATTTATTTCCTTATTGTCTTGTTTAGTTGTTTGCTTGTAGTCACTGCAGTTCTTTTTCTGTTTTTTTCTAGTGGCCACAATAGCCTATTTTTTGGTAACTAGGCCAAAATAACCATGGCAACACATGGACTGTTGTAACCATGGGCCTCCTGCGGGCCGTATGATCCATGGGATTCGTCTGGCCGTAGGATCCATTGGCCTTCTATACGGGTCATAGGATCTATCGGCCTTCTATACGGGCCTTAGGGTCCATGGGCCTTCTACGGGTCGTAGGGTCCATGGGCCTTCTACGGGCCGTACAATCCATGGGCCTTCTATGGGCCGTACTATCCATGGGCCTCATATGAGCCGTAGGATCCATGGGCCTTCTACAGGGCGTATCATCATTTCGCCAATCATGGGCCATACTATTCATGGACCATAACGGGACGTTAATAGGCCGTATTTGATAACTCTATGAAAACAACCCAACGGGTTTTTTTGACATGAAAACGGCCCAATGTATTAACGGTCCACAAATGGGCCGACTGTAACGATGGGCTGAATTTGGCCCACAAGTAGAAAATGATAGTAACGGGCCGTATGTAACCGAATGCTACAAATGAGCCCAAGAATCAATGGGCCCTAAGAAGGACGAAAGATAACTTGGGCTGGAAACTACCCAATGGAATAACGGGCCATTAATGGGTATAAAGTGATACACTGTTCATTACGGACCAGCTTCACCACGGGCCGTTAATGGTCCAGGAGTTATAAAAGTTCCTCATATGGGCCGAAAGAAGTCATGGGCCACACATGGGCCGGAAGTTAAAATGGGCTGAATCATATTGGACGGCCAAGATGACGCTACTGGGCCTAATTCCGATAGGGCGTAACGGGCCCTAGGTTAGCGGGTTGTAAATGGGCTATATGCGAACAGGCCGTTAACAGGCTTTCCATGGGCCGGCCCGCCACCTTTTGACCAAGTCAAACAGGACGGCCTTTTCACTGGAATGGGCCTCTTTTGGGCCTTGCACGTGTCGCCGTATCATAAGCGCCTTCGGTCCAATGAGCGGATGACATGTGTCCCAACAGTGAGCCGACACGTGTTTCCTCCAGCCAATGATGATTTTACACGTGGAAAATCCCCATTGGTCGGGGCTGTTAACGGGTTATCGGATCCAAAACCCGACCCGATAGCTTAACGCGTTCCGTTATGGTGGATGCCACGTGTTGGCCACCCTTGACGAAAGCACTTCTGTGACGCACGATTTATCGTCATGGAAGTGGACACTTCCGTGATGATAATTTTGGCAATGTCATAGAACACTTCTACAACAGCATAGGTATGACTATCTTGATTCTGTCATAAAATCGTCATGGATGTACATGCATGACAAAAAAAAACGACATACTGTGACAAACATGTATCATCACGGAAGTGTATTTTTTTTGTAGTGCTAGTAGGATTCCCCCTTCCTTTTCCGGAGTGGGAAAGGGGGAAAGAAGTGGAGAGGGAGAAGGAAAAAGGGGGCCCACGCCCCCACCCCTCGTCCAATTCGGTTTGGGCTTTGGGGGTGCGCCACCTCCAGGCTGCTACCTCCTCTCTCCAGTAAGGCCCATGTAGGCCCAATAACTTTCCCGGGGGATTCCGATAACCTCCCAGTACTCCGAAAAATGTTCGAACCTCTCCGAAACTATTCCGTTGTCTGAAAATAACCTTCCAATATATCAATCTTTACCTCTCAACCATTTCGATACTCCTCGTCATGTCCGTGATCTCATCCGGGACTCCGAACAAACTTCGGCCACCAAAACACATAACTCATAATGCAAATCGTCATCGAACGTTAAGCGTGCGGACCCTACGGGTTCGAGAACTACGAATACATGATTGAGACACATCTCTGATAAATAACCCATAGCGGAACCTGTATGCTCATATTGTCTCCTACATATTCTACGAAGATCTTTATCGGTCAAACCGCACAACAACATATGTTGTTCCCTTTGTCATCGGTATGTTACTTGCCCGAGATTCAATCGTCGATATCTTCATACCTAGTTCAATCTTGTTATCGGCAAGTCTCTTTACTCGTTCTGTAATGCATCATCCCGCAACTAACTCATTAGTCACATTACTTGCAAGGATTATAGTGATGAGCATTACCGAGAGGGCCCAGAGATACCTCTCCGATACATGGAGTGACAAACCCTAAACTTGATCTATGCCAACCCAACAAACACCTTCGGAGACACCTGTAGAGCATCTTTCTAATCACCCAATTACATTTGTGATGTTTGATAGCACACAAGGTCTTCTTCCGGTATTCGGGAGTTGCATAATCTCATAGTCAGAGGAACATGTATAAGTCATGAAGAGAGCAGTAGCAATAAAACTTAACAATCATTATGCTAAGCTAATGGATGGGTCTTGTCCATCACATCATTCTCTAATGATGTGATCCCTTTCATCAAATGACAACACATGTCTATGGTTAGGAAACATAACCATCTTTGATTAACGAGCTAGTGGAGTAGAGGCATACTAGGGACACTATGTTTTGTCTATGTATTCACACATGTACTAAGTTTCTGGTTAGTACAATTCTAGCATGAATAATAAACATTTCTCATGATATAAGGAAATATAAATAACAACTTTATTATTGCCTCTAGGGCATATTTCCTTCAGTCTCCCACTTGCACTAGAGTCAATAATCAAGATTACATCGTAATGATTCCAACACCCATGGAGTCTTGTTGTTGATCATGTTTTTCTCGTGGAAGAGGCTTAGTCAACGGGTCTGCAACATTCAGATTTGTATGTATCTTGCAAATCTCTATGTCTCCCTCCTTGACTTGATCGCAGATGGAATTGAAGCGTCTCTTGATGTGTTTGGTTCTCTTGTGAAATTTGGATTCCTTCGCCAAGGCGATTGCTCCAGTATTGTCAGAAAAGATTTTCATTGGACCCAATGCACTAGGTATTACACCTAGATCGGATATGAACTCCTTCATCCAGACTCCTTCATTCGCTGCTTTCAAAGCAGCTATGTACCCCGCTTCACACATAGATCCCACCATGACGCTCTGCTTGGAACTGCACCAACTTAAAGCTCCACCATTCAATATAAATACGTATCTGGTTTATGACTTAGATTCATCTGGATCAGTGTCAAAGCTTGCATCGACGTAACCATTTACAACAAGATCTTTGCCACGTCCATAAACGAGAAACATATCCTTAGTCCTTTTCAGGTATTTCAGGATGTTCTTGACCGCAGTCCAGTGATCCACTCCTGGATTACTTTGGTACCTCCCTGCTAAACTTATAGCAAGGCACACATTAGGTTTGGTACACAACATTGCATACAAGATAGTGATGGAAATATGCCCTAGAGGCAATAATAAAGTTGTTATTTATATTTCCTTATATCATGATAAATGTTTAGTATTCATGCTAGAATTGTACTAACCGGAAACTTAGTACATGTGTGAATACATAGACAAAACATAATGTCCCTAGTATGCCTCTACTTGACTAGCTCGTTAATCAAAGATGGTTACATTTCCTAACCATAGGCATGTGTTGTTATTTGATGAACGGGATGACATCATTAGAGAATGATGTGATGGACAAGACCCATCTGTTAGCTTAGCATTATGATCGTTATATTTTTATTGCTACTGCTTTCTTCATGACTTATACATGTACCTCTGACTATGTGATTATGCAACTCCCAAATACCGGAGGAACACCTTGTGTGTGATCAAATGTCACAACGTAACTGGGTGATTATAAAGATGCTCTACAGGTGTCTCCGAAGGTGTTTGTTGGGCTGGCATAGATCAAGATTAAGATTTGTCACATCGTGTATTGGAGAGGTATCTCTATGCCCTCTCGGTAATGCTCATCACTATAGGCCTTGCAAGCAATGCGACTAATGAGTTAGTTACAGATGAAGCATTACGGAACGAGTAAAGAGATTTGTCGATAACAAGATTGAACTAGGTATGATGATACCGACGATCGAATCTCGGGCAAGTAACATACCGATGACAAAGGGAACAATGTATGTTGTTGTGCAGTTTGACCGATAAAGATCTTCATAGTATATGTAGGAGCCAATATGAGCATCCAGGTTCCGCTATTGGTTATTGATCTGAGATGTCTCTCGATCATGTTTACATAGTTTTCGAACCCATAGGGTCCGCACGCTTAACGTTTGATGTCGATTTGTATTATGAGTTATGTGTTTTTGATGAGCAAAGTTTGTTCGGAGTCCCGGATGAGATCACGGATATGACGAGGAGTCTCAAAATGGTCGAGAGGTAAAGATTGATATATTGGACGAAGGTATTCGGACACCGGAATGGTTTCGGGACATTTCAGATATTTATCAGGGAACCGAGGGGTTACCGGAACCCCCCGGGGAAGTTATGGGACTTAATGGGCCATAAGGGAGTAGGTGAGGGAAGACCGCAGGGTGGTGCCCCCCAAGGGAGTCTGAATTGGACAAGGGGGATGGAGCGCGGCCCCCTCTTTCCCTCTCCCTCTCCCTCTCCTTCCCTCTTTCCCCTTCTTGGAATAGGAAAGGGAAACCAACTAGGATTGGGAATCCTAGTTGGACTGCCCCTTGGCGTGCCCCCCTAGGCCGCTGGCCTCTTGCCTCTCCTGCTTTATATATGTGGGCAGGGGGCACCCCAAAGGCACATCAGTTGTTCTCTTTGCCGTGTACGGTTCCCCCCTCCATAGTTTACTCCTCCAATCATAGCGTCATAGTGCTTAGGCAAAGACCTGCGCGGATCACATCATCAACACCGTCGCCATGCCGTCGTGCTAGCGGAACTCTCCCTCGACCCCCTACTGGATCAAGAGTTTGAGGGACGTACGTTCGGTACTTGGATCAGTTGGATCCTGAAGACGTTCGACTACATCAACCACGTTAACTAACGCTTCTACTTTCGGTTTACGAGGGTACGTGGACACACTCTCCCCCTTTCGTTGCTATGCATCTCCTAGATAGATCTTGCGTGATCGTAGGAAATTTTTTGAAATTGCATGTTACGTTCCCCAACAGTGGTATTAGAGCCAGGTATATGCGTAGATGATATGCACGAGTAGAACACAAAGAGTTGTGGGTGATAATAGTCATACAGCTTACCACCAATGTCTTACTTTGATCCGGCTGTATTGTTGGATGAAGCGGCCCGGACCGACATTACATGACCGCGTTCGTGAGACTGGTTCTACCGACGTGCTTTGCACACAGGTGGTTGGCTGGTGTCTAGTTCTCCAACTTTAGTTGAATCGAGTTTGACTACGGCCGATCCTTGTTGAAGGTTAAAACAGCACACTTGACAAAAAATCATTGTGGTTTTGATGCGTAGGTAAGAACGGTTCTTGCTAGAAGCCCATAGCGGCCACGTAAAACTTGCAACAACAAAGTAGAGGACGTCTAACTTGTTTCTGCAGGGCTTATTGTGATGTGATATGGTCCAGACATGATGTGATATAAATTGTTGTATGAGATGATCATGTTTTGTAACGGAGTTATCGGCAACTGGCAGGAGCCATATGGTTGTCGCTTTATTGTATGAAATGCAATCGCCATATAATTGCTTTACTTTATCACTAAGCAGTAGCGATAGTCGTAGAAGCAATAGTTGGTGAGACGACAACGATTCTACGATGGAGATCAAGGTGTCAAGCCGGTGACAATGGAGATCATGACGGTGCTTTGGAGATGGCGATCAAAGGCACAAGATGATGATCGCCATATCATGTCACATATTTTGATTGCATGTGATGATTATCTTTTATGCATCTTATTTTGCTTAGTTCGGTGGTAGCATTATAAGATGATCCCTCACTAAATTTCAAGGTATAAGTGTTCTCCCTGAGTATGCACCATTACTACAGTTCGACGTGTCGAGACACCACGTGATGATCGGGTGTGATAAGCTCTACGTTCACATACAACGGGTGCAAGCCAGTTTTGCACATGAAGAATACTCGGGTTAAACTTGACGAGCCTAGCATATGCAGATATGGCCTCGGGAACACTTAGACTAAAAGGTCGAACGTGAATCATATAGTAGATATGATCAACATAGAGATGTTCACCTTTGAAAACTACTCCATATCACGTGATGATCGGACATGGTTTAGTTAATGTGGATCACGTGATCATTCAGATGACTAGAGGGATGTCTATCTAAGTGGGAGTCCTTTAGTAATATGATTAATTGAATTTTAATTTATCATGAACTTAGTCCTGATCGGTTTTTGCATATCTTTGTTGTAGATCAATGGTCCATGCTACCATTCCCTTGAATTTTAATGCGTTCCTAGAGAAAGCTAAGTTGAAAGAAGATGGTAGAAATTACACGAACTGTGTCCGTAACTTGAGGATTATCCTCATTGCTGCACAGAAGAATTATGTATTGGAAGCAATGCTAGGTGCAAGGCCTACTGCAGGAGCAGGTGCTAACATTATGAACGTCTGGCAGACTCGATCTGATGACTACTCGATAGTTCAGTGTGCCATGCTTTACGGCTTAGAATCGGGACTCCAAAGACGTTTTGAACATCATGGAGCATATGAGATGTTCCAAGAGTTGAAGTTAATATTTCAAGCAAATGCCCGAGTTGAGAGATATGAAGTCTCCAACAAGTTCTATAGCTGCAAAATGGAGGAGAATAGTTCTGTCAGTGAACACATACTCAGAATGTCTAGGTACCAGAATGTCAGTGAACACATCTTCCTGATGATAGTGTCATTGACAGAGTTCTAAAATCACTGCCACCAAGCTATAAAGGCTTCGTGATGAACTTTAATATGCAAGGGATGGAAAAGACTATTCCCGAGCTCTTCGCAATACTAAAGGCTACAAAGGTAGAAATCAAGAAGGAGCATCAAGTGTTGATAGTTAACAAGACCACTAGTTTCAAGAAAAAGGGCAAAGGGAAGAAGGGAAACTACAAGAAGAATAGCAAGCAAGTTGCTACTCCCGGGAAGAAGCCCAAGTCTGGACCTAAGCCTGAAACTGAGTGCTTCTACTACAAAGGGACTGGTCACTGGAAGCGGAACTGCCCCAAGTATTTGGAGGATAAGAAGGATGACAAAGTGAAAGGTATATTTGATATACATTTTATTGATATGTACCTTACTAATGCTCATAGTAGCGCCTGGGTATTTGATACTGGTTCTGTTGCTCATATTTGCAACTCGAAACAGCTACTACGAATTAAAAGAAGACTGGCTAAGGACGAGGTGACGATGCGCGTCGGAAATGGTTCCAAGGTCGATGTGATCGCCGTCGGCACGCTACCTCTACATCTACCTTCGGGATTAGTTTTAGACTTGAATAATTGTTATTTGGTGCCACCGTTGAGCGTGAACATTATATCTGGATCTTGTTTGATGCGAGATGGTTATTCATTTAAATAAGAGAATAATGGTTGTTCTCTTTATATGAGTGAGTAATATCTTTTATGGTGGTGCACCCTTGTTGAGTGGTCTATCTTTGTTGAATCTCGATCGTAGTGATACACATGTTCATAATATTGAAGCCAAAAGATGCAAAGTTGATAATGATAGTGCAACTTATTTGTGGCACTGCCGTTTAGGTCATATTGGTGTAAAGCGCATGAAGAAACTCCATGTTGATGGGCTTTTGGAATCACTTGATTATGAACCACTTGGTGCTTGCGAACCATGCCTCATGGGCAAGATGACTAAAACTCCGTTCTTCGAAACAATGGAACGAGCTACTGACTTATTGAAAATAATAACCGATGTATGCGGTCCAATGAGTGTTGAGGCTCATGGTGGGCATCGTTATTTTCTGACCTTCACAGATGATTTGAGCAGATATGGGTATATCTACTTAATGAAACATACGTCTAAAACATTTGAAAAGTTCAGAGAATTTCATAGTAAAGTAGAAAATCATCGTAACAAGAAAATAAAGTTTCCACGATATGATCCTGGAGGCGAATATTTGAGCTACGAGTTTGGTCTTCATTTGAAACAATGTGGAATAGTTTCGCAACTCACACCACCTGGAACACCACAGCGTAATGGTGTGTCCCAACATCGTAACCGTACTTTATTAGATATGGTACGATCTATGATGTCTCTTACTGATTTACTGCTATCGTTCTGGGGTTATGCTTTAGAGACGGCTGCATTCACGTTAAATAGGGCACCATCGAAATCCGTTGAGACGACACCATATGAACTGTGGTTTGGTAAGAAACCCAAGTTGTCGTTTCTTAAAGTTTGGGGTTGCGATGCTTATGTGAAAAAGCTTCAACGTGATAAGCTCGAACCCAAATCAGACAAGTGTGTCTTCATAGGATACCTAAAGGAAACTGCTGGCTACACCTTCTATCACAGATCCGAAGGCAAGATATTTGTTGCTAAGAATGGATCCTTTCTAGAGAAGGAGTTTCTCTACAAAGAAGTGAGTGGGAGGAAAGTAGAACTTGATGAGGTAATTGTACCTTATCCCGAATTGGGAAGTAGTTTATCACAGAAATCAGTTCCAATGATTCCTACACCAATTAGTGAGGAAGCTAATGATGATGATCATGAAACTTCAGATCAAGTTACTACCAACCCTCGTAGGTCAACCAGAGTACGGTCCGTACCAGAGTGGTATGGTAATCCTATTCTGGAAGTCATGTTACTAGACCATGATGAACCTACAAACTATGAGGAAGCGATGATGAGCCCAGATTCCGCAAAATGGCTTGAGGCCATGAAATCTAAGATGGCATCCATGTATGAGAACAAAGTGTGGACTTTGGTGGACTTGCCCGATGATCGGCAAGCCATAGAAAATAAATGGATCTTCAAGAAGAAGTCTGACATTGACGGTAATGTTACTGTCTTCAAAGCTAGACTTGTTGTGGAAGGTTTTTGACAATTCAAGGAGTTGACTATGACGAGACCTTCTCACCCGTAGCGATGCTTAAGTCTACCGAATCATGCTAGCAATTGCCGGAATGGTGCTAAAAAAGTGTGTAAGCTCTAGCAATCCATTTATGGACTGGTGCAAGCCTCTCGGAGTTGGAATATATGCTTTGATAATGTGATCAAAGCATATGGTTTTATACAGACTTTTGGAGAAGCCTGTATTTACAAGAAAGTGAGTGGGAGCTCTATAGCATTTCTAATATTGTATGTGGATGACATATTATTGATTGTAAATAATACAAAATTTCTGGATAGCATAAAAGGATACTTGAATAAGAATTTTTCAATGAAAGACCTCGCTGAAGCTTCTTACATATTGGGAAACAAGATCTATAGAGATAGATCAAGACGCTTAATTGGACTTTCACAAAGCACATACCTTGATAAAGTTTTGAAGAAGTTCAAAATGGATCAGTCAAAGAAAGGGTTCTTGCCTATGTTACAAGGTGTGAAGTTGAGTCAGACTCAATGCCCGACCACTTCAAAAGATAGAGAGAAAATGAAAGTCATTCCCTGTGATTCAGCCATAGGTTCTATCATGTATGCAATGCTGTGTACTAGACCTGATGTGTGCCTTGCTATAAGTATAGCAGGGAGGTACCAAAGTAATCCAGGAGTGGATCACTAGACAGCGGTCAAGAACATCCTGAAATATCTGAAAAGGACTAAGGATATGTTTCTCGTTTATGGAGGTGACAAAGAGCTTGTCGTAAATGGTTACGTTGATGAAAGCTTTGACACTGACCTGGATGACTATAAGTCGCAACCCGGATACATATTTATATTGAATGGTGGAGCTTTCAGTTGGTGCAGTTCCAAGCAGAGCATCGTGGCGGGATCTATGTGTGAAGCGGAGTACATAGCTGCTTCGGAAGCAGCAAATGAAGGAGTTTGGATGAAGGAGTTCATATCCGATCTATGTGTAATACCTAGTGCATCAGGTCCAATGAAAATCTTTTGTGGCAATACTGGGCAATTGCCTTGGCAAAGCAATCTCGATTTCACAAGAGAACCAAACACATCAAGAGACGCTTCAATTCCATCCGCGATCAAGTCAAGGAGGGAGACATAGAGATTTGCAAGATACATACGGATCTGAATGTTGCAAACCCGTTGACTAAGCCTCTTCCATGAGCAAGACATGATCAAGACCAAGACTCCATGGGTGTTAGAATCATTACTATGTAATCTAGATTATTGACTCTAGTGCAAGTGGGAGACTGAAGGAAATATGCCCTAGAGGCAATAATAAAGTTGTAAATTATATTTCCTTATATCATGATAAATGTTTATTATTCATGCTAGAATTGTACTAACCGGAAACTTAGTACATCTGTGAATACATAGACAAAACATAGTGTCCCTAGTATGCCTCTACTTGACTAGCTCGTTAATCAAAGATGGTTATGTTTCCTAACCATAGACATGTGTTGTTATTTCATGAATGGGATCACAGCATTAGAGAATTATGTGATGGACAAGACCTATCCGTTAGCTTAGCATTATGATCGTTACAGTTTTATTACTAGTGCTTTCTTCATGACTTATACATGTTCCTCTGACTATGAGATTATGCAACTCCCGAATACTAGAGGAACACCTTGTGTGCGACAAACATCACAACGTAATGGGTGACTATAAAGATGCTCTACAGGTGTCTCCAAAGGTGTTTGTTGGGTTGGCATAGATCAAGATTAGGATTTGTTACTCCGTGTATCGGAGAGGTAACTCTGGGCCCTCTCGGTAATGCTCATCACTATAAGCCTTGCAAGCAATGTGATTAATGAGTTAGTTATGGGATGAAGCATTACAGAACGAGTAAAGAGACTTGCCGGTAACGAGATTGAACTAGGTATGATGATACCAACGATCGAATCTCGGGCAAGTAACATACCGATGACAAAGGGAACAACGTATGTTGTTGTGCGGTTTGACCGATAAAGATCTTCGTAGAATATGTAGGAGCCAATGTGAGCATCTAGGTTCCGCTATTGGTTATCGATCAGAGATGTGTCTCGATCATGTCTACATAGTTCTCAAACCCGTAGGGTCCGCACGCTTAACGTTCGATGATGATTTGTATTATGAGTTATGTGTTTTTGATGAACGAAGTTTGTTCAGAGTCCCGGATGAGATCACGGCCATGAAGAGGAGTCTCGAAATGGTCAAGAGGTAAATATTGTGATATTGGACAAAGGTACTCGGACACCAGAATGGTTTCGGGACGTTTCGGATATTTATCAGGGAAACGAGGGGTTACCGGAACTCCCCGGGGAAGTTATGGGCCTTAATTGGCCATAAGGGAGTAGGAGAGGTGTAGGATCGAAAGTATGTCTAGAGGGGGGGGTGATTAGACTACTTGCCCAAATAAAAGTCTAGCCTTTTCCCAATTTAGTTCTTGGCAGATTTTAGCAACTAAGCACAAGTCAAGCAATCAACCTACACATGCAATTCTAAGAGTATAGCAGTGGAATGTAAAACAATTGCATATGAAGGTAAAGGGAGGAGTTTGAGGAAGCAAATGCAATGTTGACACAGAGATTTTTATCCGTGGTTCCGATAGGTGGTGCTATCGTACATCCACGTTGATGGAGACTTCAACCCATGAAGGGTAACGGTCGCACGAGTCCACGGAGGGCTCCACCCACGAAGGGTCCATGAAGAAGCAACCTTGTCTATCCCACCATGGTCGTCGCCCACGAAGGACTTGCCTCACTCGGGTAGATCTTAACGAAGTAGGCGATCTCCTTGCCCTTACAAACTCCTTGTTTCAATTCCACAATCTTCACGGAGGCTCCCAAGTGACACCTAGCCAATCTAAAAGACACCACTCTCCAAGAAGTAACAAATGGTGTGTTGATGATGAACTCCTTGCTCTTATGCTTCAAATGATAGTCTCCCCAACACTCAACTCTCTCTCATAGGATCTGGATTTAGTGGAAAGATGATTTGAGTGGAAAGAAACTTGGGGAAGGCCAGATATCAAGATTATGTGGTTGGAATGGAATATCTTGACCTCAACATAAGTGTAGGTGGTTCTATCTCAGGAAATGTATGTTGGAAGTGTAGGCATGTTCTAATGGCTCTCTCCACGAATGAAGAGTGGGTGGAGGGGTATATATAGCCTGCACACAAAATCTAACCATTACACACAACTTACCAAACTCGGTGGGACCGAATCGTGAAACTCGGTCAGACCGATTTAGTTCATAATGTGACCGTTAGGCATTTTGGTGGGACCGACATGATAACTCGGTGGGACCAATATCGTTAGGGTTAGGGCATAACATAATCTTGGTGAGACCGATTACACAAACTCGGTGAGACCGATTTTGGTAATAGACAGATAGAGAGTTGGTCAGGCAAACTCGATGGGACTGATTCGCTCATCTCGGTTGGACCGAAACATTACGAAAGGGAAACAAAGAGTTTGCATTGCAATCTCGGGGGACCAATCGCTCATCTCGGTTTGACCGAAATGTTACGAAGGGAAACAAAGAGATTACAATCCCATCTCGGTGAGACCGAGATCCCTATCGGTGAGACCGGAAAGACTAGGGTTTCTGGCAGTGGCTATGTAACCTGAACTCGGTGGCGCCGGATAGAAAGTTTCGGTGGGGCTGAGTTTGACTTTTGGTTTGGGACATATGTTGATGTGAGAAAGTATTTGAGGGTTATTGGAGCATATCACTAAGCACTTTGAGCAAGAAACTCATTAAGCAACACCTCACCCCCTCTTGATAGTATTGGCTTTTCCTATGGACTCAATGTGATCTTGGATCACTAAAATGAAAAAAGTAGAGTCTTGTGCTTTGAGCTTGAGCCAATCCTTTTGTCCTTAGCATTTTGAGGGGTCCACGTTTCTCATCCATGACATGCCAAACATTGAGCTTTCCTGAAATATTTATCTTGAAATAGCATTAGCTCAATGAGATATATGTTGTTAGGAATTACGAAAACCACCCAGGGATAGTTGCACTTTCCAGAGGGCAGACCGCAGGGTGGCGCCCCCAAAGGGAGTCCAAATTGGACAAGTGGGAGGGGGTGCGGCCCCCTCTTTCCCTCTCCCTCTCCTTCCCTCTTCCCCTTCTTGGAATAGGAAAGGGAGACCAACTAGGATTGGGAATCCTAGTTGGACTCCCCCCTTGTCGCGCCCCCTCTAGGCCGCCGGCCTCCTCCCTCTCCTCTTTTTATACGTGGGCAGGGGCACCCCAAAGGCACATCGGTTGTTCTCTTTGCCGTGTGCGGTGCCCCGTCCACAGTTTACTCCTCCAGTCATAGCGTCGTAGTTCTTAGGCGAAGCCCTGCACGGATCACATCATCAACACCGTCGCCATGCTGTCGTGCTGACAAAACTCTCCATCGACCCTTTACTAGATCAAGAGTTCGAGGAACGTCATCGAGCTAAACGTGTGCTGAACACGGAGGTGCCATACGTTCAGTACTTGGATTGGTTGGATCGTGAAGACGTTCAACTACATCAACCGCATTAACTAATGCTTCCGCTTTCGGTTTACGAGGGTACGTGGACATACTCTCCCCCTCTCGTTGCTATGCATCTCCTAGATGGATCTTGCGTGATCGTAGGAATTTTTTTGAAATTGCATGCTACATTCCCTAAGAGATAGAACCTATCGCTGAGGCATAGGGAATGACTTTCATTTTCTCTCTATCTTCTGCAGTGGTCGGGCATTGAGTCTGACTCAACTTCACACCTTGTAACACAGGCAAGAACCCTTTCTTTGACTGATCCATTTTGAACTTCTTCAAAACTTTATCAAGGTATGTGCTTTGTGAAAGTCCAATTAAGCATCTTGATCTTTCTCTATAGATCTTGATGCCCAATATATAAGCAGCTTCACCAAGGTCTTTCATTGAAAAATTCTTATTCAAGTATCCTTTTATGCTATCCAGAAATTATGTATTATTTCCAATCAACAATATGTTATCCACATATAATATTAGAAATGTTATAGAGCTCCCACTCACTTTCTTTTAAATACAGGCTTCTCCAAAAGTCTGTATAAAACCATATGCTTTGATCACATTATCAAAGCGTATATTCCAACTCCGAGAGGCTTGCACCAATCCATAAATGGATCGCTGGACCTTGCACACTTTGTTAGCACCTTTTGGATCGACAAAACATTCTATTTGCATCATATACAACTCTCCTTTAAGAAATCCATTAAGTAATGCAGTTTTGCCATCCATTTGCCAAATTTCATAATCATAAAATGCGGCAATTGCTAACATGACACGGACAGACTTAAGCATCGCTACGGGTGAGAAGGTGTCATCGTAGTCAACTCCTTGAACTTGTCAAAAACTTTTCGCAACAAGTCAAGCTTTGTAGACAGTAACATTACCGTCAGCGTCAGTCTTCTTCTTGAAGATCCATTTATTTTCTATGGCTTGCCGATCATCGGGCAAGTCCACCAAAGTCCACACTTTGTTCCCATACATGGATCCCATCTCAGATTTCATGGCCTCAAGCCATTTCACAGAATCTGGGCTCATCATCACTTCCTCATAGTTCGTAGGTTCATCATGGTCTAGCAACATGACTTCCAAAATAGGATTTCCGTACCACTCTGGTGCGGACCGTACTCTGGTTGACCTACGAGGTTCGGTAGTAACTTGACCTAAAGTTTCGTGATCATCATCATTAGCTTCCTCACTAATTGGTGTAGGAATCACTAGAACTAATTTCTGTGATAAACTACTTTCCAATTCGGGAGAAGGTACAATTACCTCATCAAGTTCTACTTTCCTCCCACTCACTTCTTTCGAGAGAAACTCCTTCTCTAGAAAGGATACATTCTTAGCAACGAATATCTTGCCTTCGGATCTGTGATAGAAGGTGTACCCAGCAGTTTCCTTTGGGTATCCTATGAAGACGCACTTCTCCGATTTGGGTTCGTGCTTATCAGGTTGAAGTTTTTTCACATAAGCATCGCAACTCCAAACTTTAAGAAACGACAACTTGGGTTTCTTGCCAAACCACAGTTCATATGGTGTCGTCTCAACGAATTTTGATGGTGCCCTATTTAACGTGAATGCAGCAGTCTCTAAAGCATAACCCCAAAACGATAGCGGTAAATCAGTAAGAGACATCATAGATCGTACCATATCTAATAAAGTACAGTTACGACGTTCGGACACACCATTACACTGTGGTGTTCCAGGTATCGTGAGTTGCGAAACTATTCCACATTGTTTCAATTTTCAAATGAAGACCAAACTCGTAGCTTAAATATTCGCATCCACAATCAGATCGTAGAAACTTTATTTTCTTGTTACGATGATTTTCCACTTCACTCTGAAATTCTTTGAACTTTTCTAATGTTTCATACTTATGTTTCATTAAGTAGATATACCCATATCTGCTCAAAGCATCTGTGACGGTCAGAAAATAATGATACCTACTATGAGCCTCAACACTCATTCAACCGCATACATCGGTATGTATTATTTCCAATAAGTCAGTGGCTCGCTCCATTGTTCCGGAGAACAGAGTCTTAGTCATCTTGCCCATGAGGCATGGTTCGCAAGCACCAAGTGATTCATAATCAAGTGATTCCAAAAGCCCATCAGCATGGAGTTTCTTCATGCGCTTTACACCAATATGACCTAACCAGCAGGGCCACAAATAACTTGCACTATCATTACTAACTTTGCATCTTTTGGCTTCAATATTATGAACATGTGTATCACTACGATCGAGATTCAACAAAAATAGACCAATCATCAATCATGCATGACCATAAAAGATATTACTCATATAAATAGAAGAACCATTATTCTGTGATTTTAATGAATAACCGTCTCGCATCAAACAAGATCCAAATATAATGTTCATGCTCAACGCTGGCACCACATAACAATTGTTCAGGACTAAAACTAATCCCTAAGGTAGATGTAGAGGTAGCGTTCCGACAGCGATCACACCGACCTTGGAACCATTTTCGGTGCGCAACGTCACCTCGTCCTTAGCTAATCTTTGTTTAATCCGTAGCCACTATTTTGAGTTGCAAATATGAGCAATAGAACCAGTATCAAATACCCAGGCGCTACTACAAGCATTAGTAAGGTACACATCAATAACATGTATATCAAATATACCTTTCACTTTGCCATCCTTCTTATCCGCCAAATACTTGGGGCAGTTCCGGTTCCAATGAACAGTCCCTTTGCAGTAGAAGCACTCAGTTTCAGGCTTAGGTCCAGACTTGGGCTTCTTCCCGAGAGTAGCAACTTGCTTGCTATTCTTTTTGAAGTTCCCATTCTTCCCTTTTCCCCTTTCTTGAAACTAGTGGTCTTGTTAACCATCAACACTTGATGCTCCTTCTTGATTTCTACCTCCGTAGCCTTTAGCATTGCGAAGAGCTCGGGAATAGTCTTTTCCATCCCTTGCATATTATAGTTCATCATGAAGCCTTTGTAGCTTGGTGGCAGTGATTGAAGAACTCCGTCAATGACCCTATCATCAGGAAGATTAACTCCCAGCTGAGTCAAGTGGTTATGGTACCCAGACATTCTGAGTATGTGTTCATTGACAAAACTATTCTCCTCCATCTTGCAGCTATAGAACTTGTTGGATACTTCATATCTCTCAACTCGGGCATTTGCTTGAAATATTAACTTTAACTCTTGGAACATCTCATATGCTCCATGACGTTCAAAACGTCTTCGAAGTCCCGATTCTAAGCCGTAAAACATGCGACTACCAGGCATTCACAATGTCTGCTGTTGCTGGGGTAGGTGGTACACCTAGCGGTGCTTCCAGGAAGTAATTCTTCTATGCAACAATGAGGATAATCCTCAAGTTACGGACCCAGTCCTTGTTATTGCCACCATCATCTTTCAACTTAGCTTTCTCTAGGAATGCATTAAAATTCAAGGGAATGGTAGCACGGGCCATTGATCTACAACAACATAGATATGCAAAAAAACTATCAGGACTAAGTTCATGATAAATTAAATTTCAATTAATCATATTATTGAAGAACTCCCACTTAGATAGACATACCTCTAGTCATCTAAATGATCACGTGATCCAAATCAACTAAACCATGTCCGATCATCACGTGAGATGGAGTAGTTTTCAATGGTGAACGTCTATATATTGATCATATCCACTATATGATTCACGTTTGACCTTTCGGTCTCAGTGTTTTGAGGCCATATCTGCATATACTAGGGTTGTCAAGTTTAACCCGAGTATTTTGCACGTACAAAACTGGCTTGCACCCGTTGTATGTGAATGTAGAGCTTATCACACCCGATCATCACGTGGTGTCTCGGCACGACGAACTGTAGCAATGGTGCATACTCAGGGAGAACACTTATACCTTGAAATTTAGTGAGGGGTCATTTTATAATGCTACCGCCGAACTAAGCAAAATAAGATGCATAAAAGATAATCATCACATGCAATCAAAATATGTGACATGATATGGCCATCATCATCTTGTGCCTTTGATCACCATCTCCAAAGCACCGTCATGATATCCATTATCACCGGCTTGACACATTGATCTCCATCGTAGCATCTTTGTCATCTCGCCAACTATTGCTTCTACGACTATTGTTACTACTTAGTGATAAAGTAAAGCAATTACATGGAAATTGCATTTCATACAATAAAGCGACAACCATATGGCTCCTGCCAGTTAGGGGTGGGCATAAAAACCGATGTCGAAACCGAATAAACCGAATTTTCGGTTTTTTATACTACCACAGAAAAATTCGGTTTTGATGTTCACTAACCGAACATAGTTTGTTCAGTTTTGTTTTTATCACGGTTAACAGAAGGAAAACTGAACAGACGTGAGGTAGCGTATAAAGCAGTGCAAAGTCAGGCAGAACCATCTCCCGAGAGGAGCGGCCGTGTCGCTAGCGCCAAGAAACTAGCGAGCTGCTGCCTGCGCGTGTGACAGGACGTGGGCCCTAATCCAATGCATGCAAAATGATGGAAGGCCTAGCTCCATGTGAGATTTTTTTAAGTGGGTACCCGTGCGTACGAGCATGCAACAGACATCTCATTACATTATTAGTCCCACCTCGCCCAGACGAGGGGTTGAGGTTGGGATTTTGGGCTATATAATAGGTTGTCGCTGCTGCAGTTTGTTCCCAATGCAGACGTGGTCCTTTCGGTATAAACAAGAGACCGAACCAAATTAGTCGGTTAACCGAATATTTGGTTAGCTGTTTTAAGCTATCATTTTTGGTTTCTAAGTTTCCTAACCAAATTTCAAAAAACACCGAACAGTAGAAACCGAGCTTTCAGTTTATACCGAACGCTCAGGCCTACTGCCAATTGCCGATAACTCTGTTACAAAACATGATCATCTCATACAACAATTTATATCACATCATGTCTGGACCATATCACATCACAACAAGCCCTGCAAAAACAAGTTAGATGTCCTCTACTTTGTTGTTGCAAGTTTTACGTGGCTGCTACGAGCTTCTAGCAAGAATCGTTCTTACCTACGCATCAAAACCACAACGATTTTTCGTCAAGTGTGCCGTTTTAACCTTCAACAAGGACCGGCCGTAGTCAAACTCGATTCAACTAAAGTTGGAGAAACAGACACCCGCCAGCCACCTGTGTGCAAAGCACGTCGGTAGAACCAGTCTCATGAATGCGGTCATGTAATATCTATCCGAGCCGCTTCATCTAACAATATCGCTGAATCAAAGTAAGACGTTGGTGGTAAGAAGTATGACTATTATCGTCCACAACTCTTCATGTTCTACTCATGCATATCATCTACGCATAAACCTGGCTCGGATACCATTGTTGGGAAACGTAGTGTGCAATTTCAATAAATAAAAATTTCCTGTGATCACGCAAGATCTATCTAGGAGATGCATAGCAACAAGAGGGGAGAGTGTGTCCAGGTACCCTCGTAGACCGAAAGCGGAAGCATTATGTTAACACAGTTGATGTAGTCGAACGTCTTCATGATCCAACCAATCGAAGTACTGAACTTACGGCACCTCCGTGTTCAGCACACATTTAGCTCAATGACGTCCCCCGAACTCTTGATCCAGTAGAGGGTCGAGGGAGAGTTTCTTCAGCATGGCAGCATGGTGACGGTGTTGATGATGTGATCCGCACAGGGCTTCGCCTAAGCACTACGACGCTATGACCGGAGGAGTAAAATGTGGAGGGGGCACCGTAAACGGCAAAGAGAACAATTGATGTGCCTTTGGGGGTCCCCCTGCCCACGTATATAAAGGAGGGGAGGAGGGGCGGCCGTCCTAGAGGGGGTGCGCCAAGGGGGGAGTCCTACTAGGACTCCCTAGTCCTAGTAGGATTCCCCCTTCCTTTTCCGGAGTGGGAAAGGGGGAAAGAAGTGGAGAGGGAGAAGGAAAAAGGGGGGTCGCGCCCCCACCCCTTGTCCAATTCGGTTTGTGCTTGGGGGGGGGGAGCACCTCCTGGCCGTTGCCTCCTCTCTCCCCTAAGGCCCATGTAGGCCCATTAACTTTCTCGGGGGGTTCCGGTAACCTCTCGGTACTCCAAAAAATGTTCGAACCTCTCTGAAACTATTCTGGTGTCTGAACATAACCTTCCAATATATCAATCTTTACCTCTTGACCATTTTGAAACTCCTCATCATGTCCGTGATCTCATCCGGGACTCCGAACAAACTTAGGTCACCAAAACACATAACTCATAATACAAATCATCATCGAACGTTAAGCTGCAAACCCTACGGGTTCCAGAACTATGTAGACATGATCGAGACACATCTCCGATCAATAACCAATAGCGGAACCTGGATGCTCACATTGGCTCCTACATATTCTACGAAGATCTTTATTGGTCAAACCGCACAACAACATACATTGTTCCCTTTGTCATTGGTATGTTACTTGCCTGAGGTTCGATCGTCGGTATCTTCATACCTAGTTTAATATCATTACCGTCAAGTCTCTTTACTCGTTCCGTAATGCATCATCCCGCAACTAACTCATTAGTCACATTGCTTGCAAGTCTTATAGTGATGAGCATTACCGAGAGGGCCCAGAGGTACCTCTCCGATACATGGAGTGACAAATCCTAATCTCGATCTATGCCAACCCAACAAACACCTTTAGAGACACCGGTAGAGCATCTTTATAATCACCCAGTTATGTTGTGTTGTTTGATAGCACACAAGGTGTTCTTCCGGTATTCAGGAGTTGCATAATCTCATAGTCAGAGGAACATGTATAAGTCATGAAGAGAGCAGTAGCAATAAAACTTAACGATCATTATGCTAAGCTAATGGATGGGTCTTGTCCATCACATCATTCCCTAATGATGTGATCCCGTTCATCAAATGACAACACATGTTTATGGCCAGGAAACATAACCATCTTTGATTAATGAGCTAGTCAAGTAGAGGCATACTAGGGACACTTTGTTTTGTCTATGTATTCACACATGTACTAAGTTTCCGATTAATACAATACTAGCATGAATAATAAAGATTTATCATGATATAAGGAAATATAAATAACAACTTTATTATTGCCTCTAGGGCATATTTCCTTCAGCTAGTACCTTGCTTGATGATAATTTTCTACTAAGTGAATTTCTTGATGAACAAATTGCTAGAGCTAAGGAGAATAAAATTATTCAAAGTGATGAGATCACTGAAACTGATAAAGTACTTGAAAATGAAAATCTTGAAACACCTGTTAGACCTAGCGCTCATAGATATTAATTGCCTAAGGTACCTGAAGGTTATGTTATGGATGAGGAGACAGCTAGAGACTTTCTTGCTTGCAATGACAGAGGTGATCTCAAGAAATTATTCTGCCAACTGAAAGAAAAATCTTTGAATGCTAGAACGCAATATGATCCTAAGTTTTCTAGTTCACCCATCTTTGTTATTGATAAGGATTATGAATTCTCTGTTGACACGGAGTTAATTATTTTTGTTGAATCTGATCCTTTCCATGGCTATGGAACTGAAACTGTTGTGGCACATCTTACAAAGTTAAATGATATAGCCACCCTTTTTGCTCATGATGAGAAAATTCGTTACTATTATATTCCCAAGTTATTTCCGTTCTCAAGGGTGATGCTAAGATATGGTTGATACGTCTCCAACGTATCTATAATTTTTGATGGTTCCATGCTATTATATTACCCGTTTTGGATGTTTATGGGCTTTACTCTACACTTTTATATCATTTTTGGGACTAACCTACTAACCGAAGGCCTAGCCCGAATTGCTGTTTTTTGCCTATTTTAGTGTTTCGAAGGAAAGGAATATCAGACGGAGTCCAAACGGAATGAAACCTTCGGGAGCGATCTTTTTGGAACAGACACAATCCAGGAGACTTGGAGTGGATGTAAAGAAGCGAACAAGGTGGCCACAAGGGTGCCCGGCAAGCCCTAAGGGGGTGGGCGTGCCTCCCACCCTTGTGGGCCCCTCGAGCGTCAACCGACATACTTCTTCCTCCTATATATATCCACGGACCTCGAAAACATCCAGGAGCACCACGAGAAACTATTTCCACCAACACAACCTTCTGTATCCGCGAGATCCCATCTTGGAGCCTTTGCCGGCGCTCCGTCGGAGGGGGAATCGACCATGGAGGGCCTCTACATCATCTCCAAGGCCTCTTCGATGAGTTGTGAGTAGTTTACCACAGACCTTCGGGTCCATAGTTATTAGCTAGATGGCTTCTTCTCTCTCTTTGAATCTTAATACAAAGTTCTCCTCAATCTTCTTGGAGATCTATTCAATGTAACTCTTTTTGCGGTGTGTTTGTCGAGATCCGATGAATTGTGGGCTTATGATCAAGTTTATATATGAGAAATATTTGAATCTCCTCTGAATTATTTTATGTGTGATTAAGTTATCTTTGCAAGTCTCTTCGAATTATCAATTTGGTTTGGCCTACTAGATTGATCTTTCTTGCAATGGGAGAAGTGTTTAGCTTTGGGTTCAATCTTGCGGTGTCCTTTCCCAGTGATAGCAGGGGCAGCAAGGCACATATTGTATTGTTGCCATCGAGGATAAAAAGATGGGGTTTATATCATATTGCATGAGTTTATCCCTCTACATCATGTCATCTTGCTTAATGCGTTAATCTATTGTTATGAACTTAATACTCTAGATGCAGGCAGGAGTCGGTCGATGTGTGGAGTAATAGTAGTAGATGAGGAATCGTTTCGATCTACTTGTTGCGGACGTGATGCCTATATACATGATCATGCCTAGATAACCTCATAACTATGCACTTTTCTATCAATTGCTCGACAGTAATTTGTAAACCCACCGTAATACTTATGCTATCTTGAGAGAAGCCACTAGTTAAACATATGGCCCCCGGGTCTATCTTTTGTTATATAAGTTTTCCATCTACTTTTATTTGCATCTTTTATTTTCCAATCTATATCATAAAAATACAAAAAATATTTATCTTATCTTATTATCTCTATCAGATCTCACTTTCGCAAGTTACTGTGAAGGAATTGACAACCCCTTTATCGCGTTGGTTGCGTGGTTCTTGTTTGTTTGTGTAGGTGCATGGGACTTTTGAGGAGCCTCCTACTGGATTGATACCTTGGTTCTTAAAAACTGAGGGAAATACTTATGATACTTTGCTGCATCACCCTTTCCTCTTCAAGGGAAAAAACAACGCATGCTCAAGAGGTAGCAAGAAGGATTTCTGGCTCCATTGCCGGGGAGGTCTTCGCTCAAGTCAAGACATACCAAGTACCCATCACAAACTCATCGCCCTCGCATTACATTATTTGCCATTTGCCTCTCGTTTTCCTCTCCCCCACTTCACCCTTGCTGTTTCATTCGCCCTTTTTTCGTTCGTCTTTTCGTTTACCCTGATGTCTTACTTGGCTCGTTTGCTCGTTTGGTTGAGATAGTTGTTTATTTATTGTTAAACAGATAACCTAAGATCTATGGATTCTCATCTGCTTGATAATCTTTTTAAGAGATCCAATTATGATGAACCAATTGCTAGTGAGTTTTGTGCACTAGATTATCTTTATGAAATTTTGCTTGAAATTCGTGAATCTGAAAATTGTGATGAAGAAATTTATGAAGAGATTCACGATAGCTCCTTGAATAAAAAACATGATTGCAATGATTTTACTATAATTTCTCTTGATGTCAATTGTGATAATAATATGCAAAACCCTAAGCTTGGGGATGCTAGTTTTGCTATGTCTACTACTTGTTGCAATGATCATGATTGGGGTGATTCTTCTTACGATCTTGAAAATTTATTTAAGCCCCATGATGAATATGAGATTGATAATAGTGTTTGCAATAATATTGAAAGTGGGTTTGTAAGAGTGTCAACTTTAGATCCCACGTATTTGGAGAATGTTCAATCTTATGGTATTTTTGATAAAAGTGGGTTTGGAGAGGTCATGACTTTAGTTAATGTTAATACCACTATGTGACAGCCTGATTTTTGGCCCTTTCTTTTTTCTTCTGTTTTTCCAAGGTTTTTGCCTGAGTTTTCTTTTTCCGTGGCTTTGTGGTCTGGAAACTAAAGAAGATGCCCTCTTCTTTGTTTCGTTGAGCCCGTTCTGTTGGTCATGCTTTCACTATGGTTTGGCATACTAAAAATGACCATTTTTCCCTTGCCCTTATTCAGCCCCCTTCGAGAGAGAACGTTTTCCAGCAAATCTTTCTGCGGCTTCATCGCACTTCTCCTCGGTGCCTTCTTCATCCCCAGGCAAGCCACAATACCCACTTGCATGATATTCATGCGGTAGCCATGGTTTTCAACTTGAATCTTTAATAAATGTTTGCTTGTTGAAAAGATGGTTATCGTTGTTCCAGTGATGTTTAGAGTTGCATGTTCACTGTTATGCTATGTTGTCTTATACTCTGTGATCATGTTATACCTGCTAGTATCTCTTTTCACATGTTTATGCTTGTTAGTAGTACATGTTGATGTTGGAGATGGTCATGCTAGTCAGTATGCCATGTTCAGTGGATATGAGTTATTGTTGATATGATGGATGGTTATGTGGTACCCTCATGGTGATGTTGATATCATGTTCATGTATTATAGTTGGCATCATGTTATTTTATCATGGCTCAGCATATTTGCATTCAAGTTTAACCGGATGAAATTGAACTTGAACAACGGTTGGCTGAGTCATGGTGCCACTGAATCGATGCTAACCAGTGCAACCATGCTTACTGGTATGGGATGTCCCTAACTGGGTCTATTGTCGTGCCTCTCGCCGGTGCCTCCAACGAGGGAAGGTTATGGGCGTGCTGTACCCTAGCCCGGTAGGCAAGCATAACCTTGTGTGCCCGTTGTTGAGTTAGTTTTTGGATCCGTGTCCTGGAGTGGGACGGGCCACGATGGTGGTTGTTGTGCCTGGAGGTAGGCACGGGGCCACCCATGACTTAGCTCAGTGAGGAGTGAGTCGGAGTGGCCGGGAGAGTGTCATGGCAGTAGATCGGTTTTGCCGGAACGCCATTGGTCCACTCGAATGGGAGGGTGAGGCCATGGGTTCCGTAGTGTGGGTACAGTGTACTAACCTCTACAGAGTGTATATTAAATCTATCGATAGCTGCCCCCGCGGATAAGGGCCCAAGTCAAGAGAAGGTCACACCATGAGTCAACAGTAATAAGAATAATGTGCTTAATAACAGTAACATAAGTTGGGTGGTGATCGCCGTAAGGATCACGGGCCATGTAGTGGTCGGGTTGTGATCGCGGTAAGGATCATGGGCCATGTAGTGGTCGGGTTGTGATCGCGGTAAGGATCACGGGCCATGTAATGGTCGGGTTTTGATCACCGTAAGGATCACGGGCCATGTATTGGTCGGGTTGTGATCGCCGTAAGGATCACAGTTTGAGACTAAGTGTTGGTCGGGTTGTGATCGCCGTAAGGATCACGAGGGTATCGAGGATACTGAGTTGTTGTATATTTGTGATGTTGTACGAGAATCGTGGGTAAATATCAAGCTCCTTGTGGTTATTTAATGATCGCTACAGTATTGTTTATGCCAAGCTTGATTTGATCCTAAGATGATCGTGTGATGTCCGAGGTTGGTAAGTGATGCATGTGTTGGTTACGAGGTAACCCGAGAAGAATAAGTGGTGCATATAGTGTCATCATGTTGCATGCTAGTATTGTCGGATTATTATGTTCATGTTGTGATAGCTGTATCGTGTTTATGTTGGTCATGCCATATTGTTCTGATGATATCATGTTAAATTCCTGTTTAACTTGTAATTGCCATGTTGTTGTTTGTCTTGAATGCTTCTGGTTATTGTGAGCTTGCAAGTACATTCAATGTACTGACCTGGCATGTCATGCCAGTTTGCAGGTCATGCCGGCTTTGATTGCTAGCTTGCCGTGGTTTCCGTTCGTGCGAGCTAGGATAAGCGTTCCAGCCAGAGTCCCTGCGGAGTGCAGTTCACCACTGTCTTCGTTGTTCCGCTGCTAGAGTTATTCCACTGCTTTGAGTTGTTCTGCTGCTTGCATAGAGCAACTGAGGATGGTGTAGTGTCGCTGTACCGATGTTATTTATTGTAATATAGGAGACCTTGTATTCATATTCGTGTAATAATAGAAAGCTGGTTTGTTCTATGCTAATCAGTGCCGTATTCCAGAAGACTTCTCCTCGATCTCTGGGCTGGAATTCGGGGCGTTCCGGTTTCTCTGAGCCGGGGTGCCACACACTATTTTGGAAGAGTGTCAACTTTGCATACATGTGGATCGTGTTAAGAATATGTTTTGTGATAGCTATATTGTTGAATTTGCTTATGATCCTACATGTAATTATTATGAGAGAGGAAAATATGGTTGTAGAAATTTTCATCTTACTAAATTACCTCTCGTCATGTTGAGATCGCTATCGTCTCTTTCTTCTTCCTTGCATATGCTAGTTTTTGCTTGCCTTGCTTATAATATGCCTATGCATAGAAGTATGTTAGACTTAGATGTGTTTTATCACGTGTTTCATGATGCTCTCTTTGCGCTTCAATTCTTGTCTTTCATGTGAGTATCATTAAAATTATCAATGCCTAGCTAAAAGGCTTTAAAGAAAAACGCTTGTTGGGAGACAACCCAATATTTTTCCTTGCTTATATTCAATAAATAATTCATCTAGCCTCTGTTTATATGTGGTTTTATGTTTAATTAGTGTTTGTGCCAAGTAAAACCTATAGGATAGCCTACGGTGATAGTTAATTTGATTCTGCTGAAAAACAGAAACTTTGCACTGACGAGAAAAAATTCAATAAATCATAGAAACGTGATTTTGCGTTGATTCTTCTTGCTGTAGATCAATAGACAAATTTACTATGACTTCCTATTTTTGTAGGATTTTTAGAGTTCCATAAGTATTCTAAAGTTACAGATTGCTACATACTGTTCTGTTTTTGACAGATTCTGTTTTTGGTGTGTTGTTTGCTTATTTTGATGCATCTATGGCTAGTATCGGGGGGTATGAACCATAGATAAGTTGGAATAAAGTAGGTTTAACACCAACATAAATAAAGAATGAGTTCATTACAGTACCTTATGTGGTGATTTTTCTTTCTTGCACTAACGGAGCTTATGAGATTTCCTGTTGAGTTTTGTGTTGTGAAGTTTTCAAGTTTTGGGTCAAGATTTGATGGACTATGGAATCAGGAGTTGAAAAAGCCTAAGCTTGGGGATGCCCATGGCACACCAATATATTCAAGGACAACCAAAAGCCTAATCTTGGGGATGCCCCGGAAGGCATCCCCTCTTTCGTCTTCGTCTATCGGTAACTTTACTTGGAGCTATATTTTTATTCGCCACATGATATGTGTTTTGCTTGGAGCGTCTTGTATGATATGAGTATTTGCCTTTTAGTTTACCACAATCATCCTTGTTGTACACACCTTTTGAGAGAGACACACATGATTTGGAATTTATTAGAATACTCTATGTGCTTCACTTATATCTTTTGAGCTAGATAGTTTTTGCTCTATGTGCTTCACTTATATTTTCTAGAGCACGGCGGTGGCTTTATTTTGAAGAAATTGTTGATATCTCATGCTTCACTTATATCCTTTTGAGAGTCTTTTAGAACATCATGGTATTTGCTATGGTTACAAATTTGGTCCTAGAATGATGAGCATATAAGTAGGGTATAATAAAAACTATCATAGAAAGTGCATTAAAAACTATGATCAATTTGATGCTTGATAATTGTTTTCAGATATAAAGGTGGTAATGTTAGAGTCATGCTAGTTGGGTAATTATGAAATTGAGAAATACTTGTGTTGAAGTTGGCAAGTCCCGTAGCATGCACGTATGGTAAAAGTTGTGTGACAATTTTGTTGCATGGGGTGCTCTTTTAATTTTCTTCCTTATGAGTGGCGGTCGGGGACGAGCGATGGTATTTTCCTACCAATCTATCCCTCTAGGGGCATGCATAGTAGTACTTTGCTTCGAGGGCTAATAAACTTTTGCAATAAGTATATGAGTTCTTTATGACTAATGTGAGTCCATGGATATACGCACACTTACCCTTCCACTTTGCTAGCCTTTATTATGCTGCGCAACCTTCGCCGGTATCATGCACCCACTATTTACCTTCCTCAAAACAGCCATCATACCTACCTATTATGGCATTTCCATAGCCATTCCGAGATATATTGCCATGCAACCTTCCACTTTTCCGTTTATTATGACACGCTCCATCATTATCATATTGCTCTTTGCATGATCATGTAGTTGACATCGTATTTGTGGCAAGGCCACCTCCATAATTTTTCATACATGTCACTCTTGATTCATTGCATATCCCGGTACACCGCCGGGGGCATTCACATAGAGTCATATTTTGTTCTAAGTATTGAGTTGTAATTCTTGAGTTGTAAATCAATAAAAGTGTGATGATCTTCATTATAAGAGCATTGTCCCAAGTGAGGAAAGGATGATGAAGACTATGATTCCCCCACAAGTCAGGATGAGACTTCAGACTTTATAAAATAAAAGAGGCCAAAGAAGCCCATACAAAAAAAGAGGCCAAAGAAGCCCATCGAATAAAAAAAGAAAAGCAAAAAAAATGAAATGAGAGAAAAGAGAGAAGGGACAATGCTACTATCTATTTTCCACACTTGTGCTTCAAAGTAGCACCATGATCTTCATGATAGAGAGTCTCCTATGTTGTCACTTTCATATACTAGTGGGAATTTTTCATTATAGAACTTGGCTTGTATATTCCAATGATGGGCTTCCTCAAAATGCCCTAGGTCTTCATGAGCAAGCAAGTTGGATGCACACCCACTTAGTTTCTTTTGTTGAGATTTCATATATTTATAGCTCTAGTGCATCGTTGCATGGCAATCCCTACTCACTCAGATTGATATCTATTAATGGGCATCTCCATAGCCCATTGATACGCCTAGTTGATGTGAGACTATCTTCTCCCTTTTTGTCTTCACAACCACCACCATATACCACATATAGTGCTATGTCCATGGCTTGCGCTCATGTATTGCATAAGAGTTAAAAAGGCTGAAGCGCGTTAAAAAGTATGAACCAATTGCTTGGCTTGTCATTGGGGTTGTGCATGATGGGAGTATTTTATGTAATGAAAATGAAGCATGGCCAAACTATATGATTTTGGAGGGATAAGCTTTCTTTGGCTATGCTATTTTGATAAGACATGATTATTTGTTAGTATGCTTCAAGTATTATTATTTTTAAGTTATATAAGCTTTTCTCTTGAATCATTTGGATCTGAACAATCATGCCACAATAAAGAAAATTACATTGAGAATTATGCTAGGTAGCATTCCACATAAAAAAATTGTTTTATCATTTACCTACTTGAGGACGAGCAGGAATTAAGCTTGGGGATGCTTGATACATCTCCAGCGTATCTATATTTTTTGATTGTTCCATGCTATTATATTACCCATTTTGGATGTTTCTAGGCTTTACTCTACACTTTTATATCATTTTTGGGACTAACCTACTAACCGAAGGCCCAACCTGAATTGCTATTTTTTTGCCTATTTCAATGTTTCGAAGGAAAGGAATATCAAACGGAGTCCAAACGGAATGAAACCTTAGGGAGCGATCTTTTTGGAACAAACGCAACCCAGGAGACTTGGAGTGGATGTCAAGAAGCGAACGAGGCGACCACGAGGGTGCCCGGCACTCCCTAAGGGGGTGGGCGCACCACCCACCCTTGTGGGCCCCTCGAGCGTCAACCGACATACTTCTTCCTCCTATATATATCCATGGACCCCAAAAACATCCAGGAGCACCACGAGAAACTATTTCCACCACCGCAACCTTCTGTATCCACGAGATCCCATCTTGGAGCCTTCGTCGGTGCTCCGTCGGAGGGGGAATCGACCACGGAGGGCCTCTACATCATCTCCAAGGCCTCTTCGATGAGTTGTGAGTAGTTTACCACAGACCTTCAGGTCCATAGTTATTAGCTAGATGGCTTCTTCTCTCTCTTTGAATCTCAATACAAAGTTCTCCTCGATCTTCTTGGAGATCTATTCGATGTAACTTTTTTTGCGGTGTGTTTGTCAAGATCCGATGAATTGTGGGTTTATGATCAAGTTTATCTATGAGAAATATTTAAATCTGCTCTGAATTCTTTTATGTGTGATTAAGTTATCTTCGCAAGTCTCTTTGAATCATCAGTTTGGTTTGGCCTACTAGATTGATCTTTCTTGCAATGGGAGAAGTGCTTAGCTTTGGGTTCAATCTTGCGGTGTCCTTTACCAGTGACAGCAGGGGTAGCAAGGCACATATTGTATTGTTGCCATCGAGGATAAAAAGATGGGGTTTATATCATATTGCATGAGTTTATCCCTCTACATCATGTCATCTTGCTTAATGCGTTACTCTATTCTTATGAACTTAATACTCTAGATGCAGGCAGGAGTCGGTAGATGTGTGGAGTAATAGTAGTAGATGCAGAATCGTTTGATCTACTTGTTGCAGACGTGATTCCTATATACATGATCATGCCTAGATAATCTCATAACTATGCACTTTTCTATCAATTGCTCGACAGTAATTTGTTCACCCACCGTAATACTTTTGCTATCTTGAGAGAAGCCACTAGTGAAACCTATGGCCCCCGGGTCTATCTTTTGTTATATAAGTTTTCCATCTACTTTTATTTGCATCTTTTATTTTCGAATCTATATCATAAAAATACCAAAAATATTTATCTTATCTTATTATCTCTATCAGATCTCACTTTCGCAAGTTACTGTGAAGGGATTGACAACCCCTTTATCGCGTTGGTTTCGAGGTTCTTGTTTGTTTGTGTAGGTGTGTGGGACTTTTGAGGAGCCTCCTACTGGATTGATACCTTGGTTCTCAAAAACTGAGGGAAATACTTACGCTACTTTGCTGCATCACCCTTTCCTCTTCAAAGGAAAAACCAAGGCATGCTCAAGAGGTAGCAATGGTACAACACTCTTGCTCTTGGTTGTGTGCGTAGTCCTGATACGTCTCCAACGTATCTACTTTTCCAAACACTTTTCCCTTGTTTTGTACTCTAACTTGCATGATTTGAATGAAACTAACCCGGACTGACGCTGTTTTCAGCAGAACTGCCATGATGTTGTTTTATGTGTAGAAAAGAAAAGTTCTCGGAATGTCCTGAAAATCCACGGAGGCACTTTTTGGAATTAATAAGAATTTCTGGGCGAAAGAAATACGTCAGGGGGCCCAGGGCCTGTCCACGAGACAGGGGGCGCCCCCCTAGGGCGTGCCCCCCTATCTCGTGGCCCCCTGGAGCTCCACCGACCTCAACTCCAACTCCATATATTCCGTTTCGCAGAGAAAAAAATCAGAGAGAAAGTTCCATCGTGTTTTATGATACGGAGCCGCTGCCAAGCCCTAATCTCTCTCGGGAGGGCTGATCTGGAGTTCGTTCGGGGCTTCGGAGAGGGGGATTCGTCACCGTCGTCATCATCAACCATCATCCATCACCAATTTCATGATGCTCACCGCCGTGCATGAGTAATTCCATCGTAGGCTTGCTGGACGGTGATGGGTTGGATGAGATTTACCATGTAATCAAGTTAGTTTTGTTAGGGTTTAATCCCTAGTATCCACTATGTTCTGAGATTGATGTTGCTATGACTTTGCTATGCTTAATGCTTGTCACTAGGGCCCGAGTGCCATGATTTCAGATCTGAACCTATTATGTTTTCATGAATACATGTGTGTTCTTGATCCTATCTTGCAAGTCTATAGTCACCTATTATCTGTTATGATCCGACAACCCTGAAGTGACAATAATCGGGATACTTCTCGGTGATGACCGTAGTTTGAGGAGTTCATGTATTCACTATGTGTTAATGCTTTGGTCTGGTTCTCTATGAAAAGGAGGCCTTAATATCCCTTAGTTTCCACTAGGACCCCGCTGCAACAGGAGGGTAGGGCAAAAGATGTCATGCAAGTTCTTTTCCATAAGCATGTATGACTATTTATGAAAATACATGCCTACATTACATTGATGAACTGGAGCTAGTTCTGTGTCACCCTATGTTATAGCTATTACATGACGAATCGCATCCGGCATAATTATCCATCACTAATCCATTGCCTACAAGCTTTTCGTATATTGTTCTTCGCTTATTTACTTTTCCGTTGCTACTGTTACAACTACTACAAAAACCCAAAAACATTTATCTTTACTATTGCTACTGTTACCATTGCTATCATACTACTTTGCTACTAAATACTTTGCTGCAGATACTAAGTTATCCAGGTGTGGTTGAATTGACAACTCAACTGCTAATACTCAAGAATATTCTTTGGCTCCCCTTGTGTCGAATCAATAAATTTGGGTTGTACATCACCCTCAAAAGCTGTTGCGATCCCCTACACTTGTGGGTTATCAAGACTAATTTCTGGCGCCGTTGCTGGGGAACATAGCTCTATTCTCTGAGTCACTTGGGATTTATATCTGTTGATCACTATGAAGAACTTGAAAGATGCTAAAACCAAGATTTTTCCCTCAACTACGAGGGGAGGTAAGGAACTGCCATCTAGCTCTGCACTATATTCTCCTTCTGTTATGAGTAAGTTTGCGACACCTGAACCTGCTACCGCTATGAATTCTGATATGTCGCATGTTATTGATGATGCCACTTCTGCTATGCATGATGAAACTACTTCTGTGCATGATACTACTTTGCCATTAGGTGAATTTCTTCATGAACAACTTGCTAGAGTTAGGGGGAATGAAAATATTGAAGATGATATTGATGATAGTGATGATGAACGTTCCCCCAATGATTATGTATTGCCTGTTGTTCCTAAGGGTTATGTTATGAATGAAGAAGCTGCTAGGGAAATCTTTGCTTGCAAAGATCTGATCTTAAGAAATTATTAGCTAAATGGAAGCAGCAGTCTCTTAATGCTAGAATGAAACCTGAACCTGCTTTTGCTACTTCACCTATTTGTGTTACTGATAAGGATTATGAATTCTCTGTTGATCCTAAGATTATTACTCTTGTTGAATCTGATCCTTTTTATGGCCTTGAATCTGAAACTGTTGTGGCACATCTTACCAAGTTGAATGATATAGCTACCCTGTTTACTCATGATGAAAGATCCCGCTATTTTTATATCTTTAAGATATTTCCATTCTCATTAATGGGTGATGCTAAGACTTGGTATAATTCTCTTGCTCCTCGTTGTGTGCGTAGTCCCCAGGATATGATTTATTACTTCTCTGATAAATATTTCCCTGTTCATAAGAAACAAGCTGCCTTGCGGGAAATATATAATTTTGTGCAAATCAAAGAAGAGAGTCTCCCACAAGCTTGGGGGAGGCTTCTCCGGGTACTTAATGCTTTGCCTGATCATCCTCTTAAGAAAAATGAAATACTTGATATCTTTTATAATGGACTAACCGATGCTTCCAAGGACTACTTGGATAGTTGTGCTAGTTGTGTTTTTAGGGAAAGAACAATCGACGAAGCTGAAATATTATTGAATAATATGTTGACTAATGAAAATAATTGGACTCTTCTCGAGCCAATTCCTGAGGTGATTCCTGAACCAATTGAGCCAACTCCTGAGCCTATTCCTAAACCCACTCCGAAGAAGAGAGGTGTTTTATTTCTCAGTCCTGAAGATATGCAAGAGGCAATGAAATCAATGAAAGAAAAAGGTATTAAAGCTGAAGATGTTAAGAATTTACCTCCTATTGAAGAAATACATGGTCTTAATATACCGCCTGTTGAAGAACCATATTGTCTTGATAACCCGACACAGGTAGTAAAGGTAAATTCTCTCTATAGATATGATAAAGTTGAAATCCCCTCTACTAAATTTCATAGCCCATGCTTAGATGAATTTGATGACTTTATGGCTAGACAAGAAAGTTTTAATGCTTATGTTAGTAGAGAGTTAAAGAATAATGCTTTCGAGATAGGACGCGTAAGTGATAATATGGCTAGAGTTAAAGATGAACTTCACCATGTTAGCAAATATGCTTCTATGGTTGCTACTCAAGCTGAGCAAGTACTTAAAGCTCAAAATGATTTGCTTGAGGAATTAAATAATAAAAATGACTTTGCTGTTAGAGTGGCTACTAGAACTGGTAGAATGACTCGGGAACCTTTGTATCTTGAAGGCCACCCTAAGAGAATCGAGCAAGATTCTCAGAGAAATGATTTAGAGGCACCTAGTTCTTCTAAAAAGAAGAAAAAGAAAAACGATAGAACTTTGCATGCTTCTAGTGAACCTACTATAGACACACCTGAGAATCCCAATGATATTTCTATTTCTGATGCTGAAACTCAATCAGGTGATGACCATGAACCTAGTGATAATGTTAATGATAATGTTCATGTTGATGCTCAACCTAGCAAAAACAATCATGTAGAGATTGAACCTGCTGTTGATCTTGATAACCCACAATCAAAGAATCAATGTTATGATAAGAGAGATTTTGTTGCTAGGAAGCACGGTAAAGAAAGAGAACCATGGGTTCAGAAACCCATGCCCTTTCCTCCTAAACCATTCAAGTCAAAGGATGATGAGGATTTTGAGCGCTTTGCTGAAATGATTAGACCTATTTTCTTACGTATGTGCTTAACTGATATGCTGAAAGTAAATCCTTATGCTAAGTATATGAAGGATATCATTACAAATAAAAGAAAGATACCAGAAGCTGAAATTTCCACCATGCTTGCTAATTACACTTTTAAGGGTGGAATACCAAAGAAACTTGGAGATCCGGGGGTACCAACTATACCATGCTCCATTAAAAGATATTATGTTAGAACTGCTTGATGTGATCTTGGAGCCGGTGTTAGTGTTATGCCTCTCTCTTTATATCGTAGACTTGAATTGAATAAGTTGACACCTACTAAAATATCTTTGCAAATGGCTGATAAATCAACTGCTATACCTGTCGGTATTTGTGAGGATGTGCCTGTTGTGGTTGCAAATGTCACTATCTTAACGGACTTTGTTATTCTTGATATTCCCGAGGACGATAGTATGTCTATTATCCTTGGTAGACCTTTTTTGAACACTGCAGGGGCTGTTATTGATTGCAACAAAGGCAATGTCACTTTTCATGTTGATGGTAATGAGTATACGGTACACTTTTCAAGGAAACAATCTCAAGTTCATAGCATCAATTCTATTGAAAAAGTTCCAACTATTATTTTTGGAGGTTTTGAATTTCCTCTCCCTACTGTCAAGAAAAAGTATGATATTCTTATTGTTGGGGATTTTCATATCCCCGTTGAGGTAACTTAGTGTTATTCGAAATTTCTCTGGTTCCGTGTTATTCGGAATGAGTTTGTTAACAAGACTTGATCAACCTTGTTAGTGGGTTCATTTTGATGATCACGAGATGGATGAAACTAGAAGGCACAACCTTCTGTACCCTCTTTTTACTTTCTGTTATTTAGAATAAATAAAGCAAAAATAGTATTATCCGTTTGTTTTCTGAATTATCCGTGCAATAAAAAATAGTCCGAAAATAAAAGTGCTCCAAATGCCCTGCAAATTTAGTATGATTTTTTCTGGAATATTTGAGGATTTTAGGCACTGAAATCACTGCAGGAGGGGCAAGCACCAGGCCACGAGAGTGGAGGGCGCCCCCCCCCTATAGGGCGCGCCCCCTGTCTCGTGGGCCCCTAGTGGCCCGCCTCCACCTATGCCAGCACCCACACACTTCATCTTCTACCCAAAAAAATCCCCATCCAGCTCAAGCACGAGTTCTAGCTCGTTTTGCTGCGATTTTCGATCTCCTTGCTCAAAGCTCCATTCACAAAACTGCTTTGGGATATTGTTGCTTGGTATGTGACTCCTCCATTGGTCCAATTAGTTTTTGTTCTAGTGCTTTATTCATTGCAAATTCTTGTTGCTTAGGTGACCATGTTCTTGAGCTTGCATGTTAAATTTTTGAGGTCCCAAGCAATTCCAATGCATGATATAGGCTCTAGGCACTTGTAGGAGTAGTTGCTATCAATCTTGTTTAGTTTTATGCACTTTTATCTTGGAGTTACTAAAATTTCAGATTTTTTCAGAAAATGTTAAGGAAACTTTTGAGGGGCTCATCTAGCCAAATCTCTCAGGAAAAACAATCCAAAGAGAAGGAAAAGGCGAAGTATAATCTTCCTCGCTTAGCGGAAGTACGGTCGTGTGAATGGCCATGCGAGGATTTCTTGAAAGAAGCTGGAATTCATGAAGATTTTTATTCTTTGATCGAGACTGCAGGCCTCACAGATTTCATCAACGACCGAAGCGATCAGTATCTCTTACTCACAAATACTTTCGTGCAAAACTTTTATTATTATCCTAAGAAGTCACCGCCTGCAGTATCCTTTCTTTTATATGATGAGTTCAAAGAAATGTCTTTAAGTGATTGTTGCGCGGTGTGTAGGATACCTTATGAGGGAGAATTAGAGGAACCCCATCGTAAAGATGTGGATGGCTTTGTTAATAATATCGCTGTAGAAGAGCCAAGGAAGGGCTCTGAGGCAAAAGTCTCTAGCATACACTTTCCTGTTTTACGCTACTTTGCCATATTTGCTAGTAGATGTTTGATTGGTCGTGGAAATAGTGGAAACCTGAGCGTTCCTAATATTATCATTCTTCAACATGCCTTGCTTGGAGACAATACTTTTAGTATGGGTGTCATCGTGGCAAAACGGCTAGCCCTGAATCATACAAAAGGCCCCATATTTGGAGGTATCTATGATGCACGTCTTGCTAGACATTTTGAGATACCCATTAGGCACCTTGAGGAGGGGGAGATAAAATTGCCTCCTCACATTTTAGATTACAAGAGCATGGTAGCACACAAGTTTATTGTTGACAATGAAGATAGAATGCTCTTGTATAAACTTAGATTCAATAATAAGCATTTTGAGATTATTATTTTGCCTGCGCCTCTGTTGTTTGATTTGCTTGCAGAAAATTTTCTCGTCACACCGGAAGCGGTGAACAACCATCGAGCCCAAGCTTTTACTCCAGAACCTGAACCTGAGCTGGAACCTGAGTTGGACCCTTATCGTGCATCATCTGTCCAGTGGGATCCGGAGATGACTAGCCAGTATTATCCTGATTACACCTCTCATTACACCAGAGAGAGAGTAGCGACGGTCCTTGGTACTAGACCAACTTAGGCCAAAATCCTAAGCTTGGGGGAGTACGTATTTCTCACCGACTCTACATTCATGTTCACACACTAGTCGTCGGTGCTCATACTTTTTCATTATATTATCCATGCTAGTTTAAATTTCTTTTTCTAGTTTTCTTCTTCTGTGTTCGTTAAACCTTGAGAAAACCCAAAAAAATTAGTTAGTTTAATTTCCATGTTTGTAGTAGAATTAAAATGAAAACCCAAAAATATTTCTAGTTCTTCTTGTTTCTTGTTGGGAGCTTTCCCGTGTAAATAGTTTTATTTCTTTTCTTTCCTTTGGGGGTCGAGAAGACCATATTGAAAATGCTTAGTGGCTCTCCTATGCATGATTGTTTATTTATCTTAGAGCCCATATTACTTGTCTTCTCTTTTGAGTTGAATGCTTGCAGATTCCAGCTTAGTCCAATGCATGTGCACTCTTATTATTATACACATCGTTCGGTCGTGCAAGTGAAAGGCAATAATGACGATATATGATGGACTTATTGGGATGAGAAAAGCTGGTATGAACTCGACCTCTCTTGTTTTTGTAAATATGATGAGTTCATCGTTTCTGAGTCAGCTATTATGAAGTAAACATATTTGCAATGACATTTAGATATTATAGTTGCTTGTGCCATGCTTGATTAGCTATGAGTTATAATGGTTTACCTTGCATGCCAACATGCTATTAGAATGATTATGATGTGGTATGATGGGATAGTATCCTCCTTTAAATGAATTGAGTGACTCGACTTGGCACATGTTCACGCATGTAGTTGAAAACAAATCAACATAGCCTTTAGGATATTTATGTTCATGGTGGATTATATCCTACTCATGCTTGTATTCGGTGTGAATTAATTTTAATGCATGTTTATGACTGTTGTCGCTCTCTCAGTTGGTCGCTTCCCGGTCTTTTGCTAGCCTTCACCTGTACTAAGCGGGAATACTGCTTGTGCATCCAAACTCCTTAAACCCCAAAGTTGTTCCATATGAGTCCACTAAACCTTCCTATATGTGGTATCTACCTGCCGTTCCAAGTATATTTGTATGTGCCAAACTCCAAACCTTCAAATGAAATTCTGTTTTGTATGCTCGAGCTACTCATGTTACAACTAGGGATGCCTATATCTTCCATGCTAGGTGGGTTATTCTCATGAGGAGTGGACTCCGCTCCTCATTCTCGAGAAAGGGCCAGTAACCGGGATGCCCAGTCCCATGATCCAAAAAGATCAAAGCAAATCAAAATAATTGAACAAAACTCCCCCAGGGTTGTTGTTAGTTGGAGGCACTCGTTCTTTCGAGCAAGCCATGGATTGATGCTTATTGGTGGTTGGGGGAGTATAAACCTTTACCATTCTGTTTGGGAACTGCCTATAATGCATGTAGTATGGAACATACAGCCATCTCATAGTTGTTGCGTTGACAGTGAAAGTATGCCGCTCAAAATGTTATTCAATCTCTGTTTTAAAATCGAGCTCTGGCACCTCTACAAATCCCTGCTTCCCTCTGCTAAGGGCCTATCTATTTACTTTTATGTTGAGTCATCACCCTTCTTCTTAAAAGCACCCGCTGGAGAGCACACTGTCATTTGCATTCATTATTGTTGATTTATATTGGGTATGACTTGACTAGATCTCTTTTACCATGAATTACAATGTTTAGTCAGTCCTTGATCTTTAAAGGTGCTATGCATTTATGTTTTGCGGTCTCAGAAAGGGCTAGCGAGATACCATTTTGTTATATCATGTTATAATTATTTTGAGAAAGTGTTGTCATCCGAGTTTTATTATTATGGCTCGCTAGTTGATTATGCTATTGATATGAGTGATTGTGAGAGCTAAGTGTTATTGTGAGTATGGTTAGTTCATAATATTTGTTGAAACTCGAATGCTGGTTTTTCATGTTTACAACAACAAGAGCAAACAGAGTTTGTAAAAGTTTTTCTTTATCACTTTCAGTTTATCAACTGAATTGCTTGAGCACAAGCAAAGGTTTAAGCTTGGGGGAGTTGATACGTCTCCAACGTATCTACTTTTCCAAACACTTTTGCCCTTGTTTTGGACTCTAACTTGCATGATTTGAATGAAACTAACCCGGACTGACGTTGTTTTCAGCAGAACTGCCATGATGTTGTTTTATGTGTAGAAAAGAAAAGTTCTCGGAATGTCCTGAAAATCCACGGAGGCACTTTTTGGAATAAATAAGAATTTCTGGGCGAAAGAAATATGTCAGGGGGCCCAGGGCCAGTCCACGAGACAGCCCCCCCCCCCCGTAGGGCACGCCCCCCTATCTCGTGGGCCCCCTGGAGCTCCACCGACCTCAACTCCAACTCCATATATTCCGTTTCGCGGAGAAAAAAATCAGAGAGAAAGTTTCATCGCGTTTTTCGACACGGAGCCGCCGCCAAGCCCTAATCTCTCTTGGGAGGGCTGATCTAGAGTCCGTTCGGGGCTCCAGAGAGGGGGATTCATCGCCGTCATCATCATCAACCATCCTCCATCACCAATTTCATGATGCACACCGCCATGCGTGAGTAATTCCATCATAGGCTTGCTGGACGGTGATGGGTTGGATGAGATTTACCATGTAATCAAGTTAGTTTCGTTAGGGTTTGACCCCTAGTATCCACTATGTTCTAAGATTGATGTTGCTATGACTTTGCTATGCTTAATGCTTGTCACTAGGGCCCGAGTGCCATGATTTCAGATCTGAACCTATTATGTTTTCATGAATATATGTGTGTTCTTGATCCTATCTTGCAAGTCTATAGTCACCTATTATGTGTTATGATTCGACAACCCCGAAGTGACAATAATCGGGATACTTCTCGGTGATGACCGTAGTTTGAGGAGTTCATGTATTCACTATGTATTAATGCTTTGGTATGGTTCTCTATTAAAAGGAGGCCTTAATATCCCTTAGTTTTTGCTAGGACCCGGCTGCAACGGGAGGGTAGGACAAAAGATGTCATGCAAGTTCTTTTCCATAAGCACGTATGACTATTTACGGAATACATGCCTACATTACATTGATGAACTGGAGCTAGTTCTGTGTCACCCTATGTTATAGCTATTACATGAGGAATCGCATCCGGCATAATTATCCATCACTGATCCATTGCCTACGAGCTTTTCATATATTGTTCTTCGCTTATTTACTTTTCCGTTGCTACTATTACAACTACTACAAAAACCCAAAAACATTTATCTTTACTGTTGCTACTATTACCATTGCTATCATACTACTTTGCTACTAAATACTTTGCTGCAGATACTAAGTTATCCAGGTGTGGTTGAATTGACAACTCAACTGCTAATACTCAAGAATATTCTTTGGCTCCCTTATGTCGAATCAATAAATTTGGGTTGTACTTCACCCTCGAAAGCTGTTGTGATCCCCTACACTTGTGGGGTATCAAGTCCCCAGGATATGATTTACTACTTCTCTAAAAAATATTTTCCCGCTCATAAAAAACAAGCTGCCTTACAGGAAATATTTAACTTTGTGCAAATTGAAGAAGAGAGTCTCCCACAAGCTTGAGGAGGCTTCTCCACCCACGAAGAAGCAACCTTGTCTATCCCACCATGGCCATCGCCCATGAAGGACTTGCCTCACTTGGGTAGATCTTCACGAAGTAGGCGATCTCCTTGCCCTTACAAACTCCTTGATTCAACTCCACAATCTTTGACGGAGGCTCCCAAGTGACACCTAACCAATCTAGGAGACACCACTCTCCAAAAGGTAATTGCTACCGCTTGAGCTTGCGTTGGTTTTCCCTTGAAGAGGATAGGGTGATACAACAAAGTAGCGTAAGTATTTCCCTCGGTTTTGAGAACCAAGGTATCAATCCAGTAGGAGATGATGCACAAGTCACCAAATACCTGCACAAACAATCAACCACTTGCACCCAATGCGATAAAGGGGTTGTCAATCCTTCACGGTCACTTGCAAAAGTGAGATCTGATAGAGATAGATAAACGGTAAAGTAAATATTTTTGGTATTTTTGGTTTATAGATCGGAAAGTAAAGATTGCAAAATAATAGATCGGAAACTAGCAAGATATAAACGAGATTCAACAATATGGAAAAGGGACCCGGGGGCCATAGATTTCACTAGTGGCTTCTCTCAAGATAGCGAATATCACGATGGGTGAACAAATTACTGTCGAGCCATTGATAGAAAAGCGCATAGTTATGACGATAACTAAGGCAATGATCATGAACATAGGCATCACGTCCGTGTCAAGTAGACCGACTCCTGCCTGCATCTACTACTATTACTCCACACATCGACCGCTATCCAGCATGCATCTAGAGTATTAAGTTCATAAAGTACAGAGTAACGCATTAACCAAGATGACATGATGTAGAGGAATTAACTCAAGCAATGTGATGAAAACCCCATCCTGTTATCCTCGATGGCAACAATACAATGTGTGCCTTGCTACCCCTATTGTCATTGGGAAAGGACACCGTAAGATTTAACCCAAAGCTAAGCACTTCTCCCATGGCAAGAAAGATCAATCTAGTAGGCCAAACTAAACCGATAATTTGAAGAGACTTGCAAAGATATCAAATCATGCATATAAGAATTCAGAGAAGAACCAAATAATATTCATAGATAATCTTTATCATAAATCCACAATTCATCGGATCTTGGCAAACACACCGCAAAAGAATATTACATCGAATAGATCTCCAAGAACATCGAGGAGAACATGGTATTGAGAATCAGAGAGAGAGAGAGAAGAAGCCATCTAGCTAATAACTATGGACCCGAAGGTCTGTGGTAAACTACTCACGCTTCATCGGAGAGGCAATGGTGTTGATGTAGAAGCCCTCCATGATCGAATCCCCCTCCGGCAGGACGCCGGAAAAGGTCCCTAGGTGGGATCTCACGGGTACAGAAGGTTGCAGTGGTGGAAAAGTGGTTTCCCCTGATCTTTTCAGGGTATAAGAGTATATATATATAGGAGAAGGAACTAGGTCAGGGGAGCTACGAGGGGCCCACGAGGGTGGGAGCGCGCCCTCCTGCCTCGTGGCCTCCTCGTTGTGTATTCGACTTCATCTCCAAGTCTTCTGGTTTGCTTTCGGTCCAAGAAAGATCATCGCGAAGGTTTCATTCCGTTTGGACTCCGTTTGGTATTCCTTTTCTGCAAACTCTAAAATAGGCAAAAACACAAAAACTGGCACTGGGCCCTCGGTTAATAGGTTAGTCCAAAAAATAATATAAAAGAGCATATTAAAGCCCATTAAACATCCAAAACAGATAATATAATAGCATGGAACAATCAAAAATTATAGATACGTTGGATACGTATCAACCATCCCCAACTTAATTCCTGCTCGTCCCCGAGTAGGCAAATGACAAAAATAGAATTTTTGATGTGGAATGCTACCTAACATATTTATCCATGTAATTTTCTATATTGTGGCATGAATGTTTAGATCCGAAAGACTCAAGACAAAATTTTAATATTGACATAAAAATAATAATACTTCAAGCATACTAACAAAGCAATCATGTCTTCTCAAAATAACATGGCCAAAGAAAGTTATCCCTACAAAATCATATAGTCGGCTATGCTCTATCTTCATCACACAAAATATTTAAATCATGCACAACCCCGATGAAAAGCCAAGCAATTGTTTCATACTTTTGATGATCTCAAACTTCTTCAACCTTCATGCAATGCATGAGCGAGAGCCATGGACATAGCACTATAGGTGGAATAGAATGGTGGTTGTGGAGAAGACAAAAAGGAGAAGATAGTCTCACATCAACTAGGCGTATTAACGGGCCATGGAGATGCCCATCAATAGATATCAATGTGAGGGAGTAGGGATTGCCATGCAACGGATGCACTAGAGCTATAAGTATATGACAGCTAAAAAAGAAACTAAGTCGGTGTGCATCCAACTTGCTTGCTCACGAAGACCTAGGGCACTTTGAGGAAGCCCATCATTGGAATATACAAGCCAAGTTCTATAATGAAAAATTCCCACTAGTATATGAAAGTGACAACATAGGAGACTCTCTATCAAGAAGATCATGGTGCTACTTTGAAGCACAAGTGTGGAAAAGGATACTAACATTGTCCCTTCTCTCTTTTTCTCTCATTTTTTTTATTTGGGCCTTCTCTTTTTTTATGGCCTCTTTTTTATTATTATTTTTAGTCTGGAGTCTCATCCCGACTTGTGGGTGAATCATAGTCTCCATCACCCTTTCCTCACTGGGACGATGCTCTAATAATGAAGATCATCACACTTTTATTTACTTACAACTCAAGAATTACAACTCGATACTTAGAACAAAATATGACTCTATGTGAATGCCTCTGGCGGTGTACCCACTACAAAAAAATACACTTCTGTGATGATACGTGTTTGTCACAGTAGGTCGCGTTTTATTTCATGCATGTACATCCATGACAAATTTATGACAGAATCAAGATAGTCATACCTGTGCTGTCGTAGAAGTGTTCCATGACATTACCAAAATTATCATCACGGAAGTGTCCACTTCCATGACGATAAATCGCGCGTCACAGAAGTGCTTTCGTCAAGGGTGACCGGCACGTGGCATCCACCATAACGGAACGCCGTTAAGCTATCGGGTCGGGTTTTGGATCCAATAAACCGTTAACATTCCCGACCAATGTGGATTTTCCACGTGTAAAATCATCATTGGCTGGAGGAAACACGTGTCGGCTCACCGTTGGGACAGATGTCATCCACTCATTGGACAGAAGGCGCCTATGATACGTTGACACATGGCACGGCCCAACAGAGGCCCATTCCTGTGAAAATGCCGGCCCATTTGACTTGGTCAAAAGGTGGCGGGTCGGCCCATGCAAAGCCTGTTAACGGCATGTTCGCATATAGCCCATTTACAGCCCGCTAACCCAAGGCCCGTTATTCCCTATCCGAATTAGGCCCAGTAGCGTCATCTGGGCCACCCAATATGATTCCAGCCCGTTTTCACTTCTGGCCCATGTATGGCCCATGACATCTTTCGGCCCATATGAGGCCCTATGTAACTCTTGGCCTATTAACGGCCCGTGGTGAAACTGGCCCGTAATGAACAGTGTATTACTTTACACCCATTAACGGCCTGTGGTGAAACTGGCCCATAATGAACAGTGTATCACTTTATACCCATTAAGGGCACGTTATTCCATTGGGCTATTTCCAGCCCATGTTATCTTTCGGCTTTCTCAGAGCCCATTTATTCTTGGGCTCATTTCCAGCATTCGTTTACATACGGCCCGTTACTGTCATTTTCTGCTTATGGGCCAAATTCAACCCGTGGTTACAGTCGGCCCGTTTGTGGTCCATTAACATGTTGGGTCATTTTCATAGCGTCATGAAATACGACCTATTAATGATGGCCCGTTATGGTCGGCCCATGATAGGACGATTCCAACTCTTGGCCGTTTACAACCATAATGCGGCCTATTATTAGCCCATGTTTGGCCAATCGATCATACTGCCCGTATAAGGCCCATTGATGATACGGCCCGTAGAAGGCCCATTGTTTGTACGGCCCGTAGAAGGCCCAGTGTTTCTACGGCCTATAGAAGGCCCAGTGTTTCTACGGCCCGTAGAAGGCCCACTATTTCTACGGCCCATAGGAGGCCTAGTGTCACGATAGTAAATATTAGCCCATGGTTATTGTGGCCTAGTTTTAAAAAATAGGTTATTGCAGCCACTAGCAAACCGCGGAAAAAGAACTGCAATGACTACAAGCAAACAAATAAACAAGACAACAAGGAAATAAATAAGCAAGCAACTTACACTAGGCTATCAAGGCTATCACACATATTACATCCACTGGGCATCAAAGTTCGCCACCAGTGCAAATAAACGCGCCAACAAAAGAATATACAAAACTGAGAGCACTTCAGAAGGCACTAGGCCTAGCCAGGTCGGGCCCCCCAAACAGCTGAAGAAGCTGAGTAGACCTCAGTTGTGTCAACGATAGATGCATCAACACTAGATTTAAGGCATGATGGTGCGCACGGCAGTCCTCTGACATCTTCATTGCATCTTTGACTTCAAGTCGGAGCTGAGCTGAAGCAAGCCTTTCCGCTATAAGTTGAGACTGAAGAAGTCGAACTGATTGAGGCAGCGACTGCACAGAGGTTGTCTCACACCTGCTGGTGAGTAGCTTCAACTCACTGTCTTCATCAAGAGAGGACCTTGGGGTCATCTCGCTGTCCTCAAGATGGTTTGGCTCACTATCTTCCCTAAAGTTCTGCCTGGCGTAAGATATACGACTCTGAAAGAGAAACAAGGAGACACGTAACAGGTTTCACAATTATATAAGCAAATAAATGGATCTGTTCTGCATAAGGAACATGTTTTTACAACTACAATTTGAAACTGGTAGCTGTTGCAAACATCCAATCAGATGTAAACAGCAAAGCAAACAGTAGTGGAGGCAATGATGCCTATCCAAATCTATACTAAAACAAAGTTTGAAGGCTTGAGAAGGATGAACTTACATTACATGTTAACACGGGCTAGACAAAGCCCTTCTCCATGTTGATGGAAGGATAATTCAATAAATTCCCCAAAGAAAATTCTTTATAAGCGTTGCCATTATTCTACATTTTGCAAAGAATAAATATAGATCAAATAATATTGGAAGAAACAGAGGATAATGAAGCTCAGGTGCAGACTGATGATACATAATCAAATAGCAATTAATTAAGTACAACATTACAAGGCAAAAGGGAGAGAGGTACTGACAAGAGCAATGTAGAGCCCATTATTGTTTTGAGATCGTATTATCCTTTGAGCAAGGAGATTCATCTGAAATTAGTTTTCATACAAGAGAGAAGGTAAGGCACAAGCAGAAATTTAGGAGTTCAAATTTTGAATTGATATCATAGACAGTACCTGACGCTGGGCTCCCAGCAGTTCTAATAGGGGTTCGGCCACTAGAGTAGGGGTAAAGTGTGGTACAGTTGGGCCTGTGTTTTCTGTGGCTGCTGATCTATCTGATTTAACAGGTACCACTACCTTTTCCAAATACCTAGTTTGTACTCCTTGAGGATCTGCAGTCACCCTCTTCCTTTTGGACGTCTATCACGAAAGAACAACATTTGACTGGAAAAACATAGTGTGACGACACATGGAATAGGTACAGAAAATGGATAGTTATGGCATATACTCATATATGATGCGAGCAGATGGTGTAACAAAGTAGAAGAAATGCAAGAGGTCAGATGCAAAATATGTGCGACCAATACAACTTTGCAAAGTTAGAGCAAGCACCTTGATGGGTGAATAAGATAGGCCATCCTCCACCATGCCAAGTTTGTTAGCCAGTGGATTGTTCCGCAATATTCCTCTCGTGCGCCCATTCTCATATTCATTTTGATAATGTTCAATATCTGACATGCATGAAAACATAAAAACAAGTGAGATTTTCTTTGTAATGCAGAAGTGATTCTAATCCAATACTGCCTCCCTGTAAACCCCTTTGTGCTATCTCTGCAATTCTTTTAAAAGATGCCATGCATGTTGTAATTTGTTGTGTGCATTAATATAATGTGGCCTACTCCTCAAAATATTAGAGCTCCAGAAGTGATGACACTTTGCAGATGATAGCTTCAACATATAGTAAAGAAGAACAAGTTGACCTGACCTGACAGATTCAAAATATACTAAGGGAGAACAACTCGACCTGACCAGTCGACCGCAAGAGAAGAGTATCATCTTAAAGAAGAGCAGAAGAGCAAGCAGATTGAAGATATTGCAAGTGCTTCAATACAATGTCGGTTGGCCACCCATGATGAACCAGAGTGCACAGAGAAATACTATTCTTTCCGGTCTCTCCATATGTGGCTCACATGCATTTCAAAACTAAAGTAGGAACATTTAGCTAACCAATTAAACATCTCTCAGTTTTACTAATATCAGCAATAATATCAGATATGCATTTGTACAACTAAGCTTGTTTAGCTCGATGGGTGGAGCAGTGCCATTATGACACGAACCACGTAGGCTGATTGTGGTCATCATAAAATGGGGAAAACATAAGCATGATCAGTACAGTGTTGACCATGGCAGTGGGATGGCAGATCTGAAGCTGCAAACCGTGCAAAGGGTAGTTAGCAACCGATGTTTGCTTTGAAATAACAACTAAGATTTGGTATGGACAATAAAGTACGGTCAACAAGTGACAAAGAAATGCAATTATGTTGTCTCTCTAAATGTCACGACATGCATTTGGAAACTCAAGTGGGACCTTTAGCTAACCAATTAAATGTGTCGGTTAACTAATATCAGTATCATATCGCAATCATATTTGAATAACTAAGCTTTCGAATTCTAAGTGTTGTGTTGTTTAGCTTGAAGGGTGGAGTAATGCTAGTACGACAGAAAGCACCTACGAAGATCATAGTAGAGTAGATAAAAGGGGAAACCCCTAAGCATCAAGAGAAAAATCAGGAAAGTGGAACTAGCTGGACCAGTGGGTGGCGCACAAGTTTTTCGAAACGAATATAGGAACATTAGGTGACCAATTAAACGTTCTCTGTTTTAGTGATATGAGCATCATATCAGATTCGTATTTGAACACGTAAGCTTTGGGTTGAGGTCTTGAGGAGCAGTGCTAGCACGACACGAAGCACCTACGATGATGGTAGTGAATATAAAGGGGGGAAACCATAAGCTTTACGAGTATAGTGCCCGTGCCATGGCAGATCTGAAGGTGCAAACCGGACAAAGCTACTTCGCAACCAATGTTTGCTTTCAACTAGCCACTACGATTTGGTACGGACAAGAAAAGTACAGTAAACAAATTACGATCTATCTTCCGGGTGAGATCAATAACTTAAGCACATATGGAAGAGTACCATCTCTCTTGCGACGCCGTGTAGGCCTATGCTGATACATTGAAAGTGTTGCGGGTGCGATGGCTGTCGGCGGCGGGGAAGAAGACTTTAGACGGCAGACGGCCGGGTCGGGGGATATATCCTATTGTCGTGGACGAGGCGGTCGTAGGAGCGGCAACGGCAAGGTGGACGACAGCGCCGATGAAGCGAGAGGAGGCGATGAAAGGATCCTGGTCCAGCGCCATGGATGAGAGACGTCCATCTCTTGCAGTGGACGACGGGGTAGGGGTAGCGGCTCCGACAAGGTGGAGGATGGGGTGGCAGACGGAGGAGGCTGGCCGCAGTGTGGAGGTTGTCGTGCCGCCGACGGTGTATGAATGGAGAAATGGAGGTGAGGGGGCGATCTCAAACTTTGGGACGCGCTTCTCTGAAATGGGTGAAAGTTATGAACTTATCCCCCATTTAGAATTTCAGACATCGCGTCGGTTGGGGATAGGACGGTAATCTTGCATCTCCCAAATATTTGCCGGTAACTATTTCGGGCGAGGAGAGGGTGTTTTGCCGCCCACGGTTGGCGCCCACGGTGTATGAACGGGGCTGACAGGTAGGGCGGTTGTGTCACGTCTGATGGAAGTTACACATCTGCCCCTATTTAAAATATTAGCCTACATCGATTTCGGACGAGGAGAGTTTGTTTTGCCGCCCACCGTGTATGAATGGGGAAATGGAGGAAGAGACACATGTCTTTTGGATGAGCTTGAATCAAATGTGTTTTGCTGCCCACGTTTGGCGCCCACCGTGTCTGAATGAGCTCAGAGGTCGTCGTGTCACGTCTGATTGAAGTTACTAGTCTACCCCTATCGACAGCAGTGTAAATCCGGGCGATAAGGATGTCAAGTGTCAGGGGTAGACAGTAATTTCCATCTCGCAAACACTTGCTTCGGGCAGCCCACAAATTATAGTGGGTGTTTAGCCGCTTCATTCAAAACTTGGGAGAATTAGCATTCACGTTTGCCCTGGGACCTGGCAAACTAAATTCAAATCCAGTTTGTATTCGATTACGAATATCCACAGATAATTATACATTTTGTTATTTATTTCTTCAAAACCACAACAAAGATTTATTCCACCTTTATATATGATTATGATTTAGAAATTTCATGACCTTCGAATTCAGTAGGTTGGATACACTCTGATTCAAACAGTTATTTCATCCAATATAATATGCTCACACGAAAAATAGTTCACCTTATGTCAATCATACAAGTACTGAGGATTACCTCGCCTAAAAAATTCGGATCATTACAACACATGGACAACATGGAATTCTGGACAACATAGGGGGTCTTGCAACATAATCCATTCAGAGACATGACACAACATGCAAGTACAATAATCTAATGACAATTTCAACTGGTATCTAAAGAAGAACCGGGATTACCTTGGGCTTCAGATAGCAAAAACAGCAGGACCTCCTTCGTCTTCAAATGCAACATTCTTACTTCCTCCAATTCTTGGGTTGCTTGCATAATGCGTGCCTCTAATTCCGTAATTTCCAGCCTCAAGATAAAGATTACCTCATTCATGGAAGCCACACCATCTCTTTCTGCCTCTAGTAGAGCCTCAAGCACTATAATATCTGTGCTCAGACTGCTCTCCGGTGGTGTTGCCTCTGAACTGCTACCATCTGGTAACATGGATGGCGCACTGCTTCCACAAATAGATTCTGGGGTTGTACATTGTGTCCTAGTGTGAACGGCATCCTGAAAGGTTTCCTCTAGACATAAGTAAGAGATAGTTATCGTATGATCTAGGCAGTAAGCTTACATGGTAAACGACGGACGAATTATTGCCGAGCATGGCAAACTATATTTAAATGGTTCGAAGCAGCATCAGCCGAAAAGAAATTAAAATGGTAAGATGAAAGTTGAAAGGGAGTGTACAACCGCTATATTTAAGTTGCCAAGGCATCTAAGCAGTTGAAATAATCTGAGAAAGCGCTTAACAGTGTGGCCTCATATAAACTACGAAGATAGTCTTGTGATGAAGTTGAGAGGAAAAGTTAAGGACTCAAATGAAATAGGCATGCATTTCTTTACGATAGTACAGCAGGCACTGCTGACATATTGGCCAACTCAGGTATAACGTAACAACAAACAAGCATTTGAATCAAGCAATACAGCAAAGCAGACAACTGAACTATTTGTAATTCGGTAGGATTACACGTTGATGGCACAAGCCAAGAAAGCAGCCCACTCGCATTACATTTAACATGTACTAAAACACACTAGCTTACCATATGTTGCTGTGAAGCCTAGCTGTTGTTGCAATGTTCTTTGAAGATATCGTCAGCATCCCGTGGTTGCAAATCTAGTTGTTGTAGTTTATTCTGCACCATCTATTTAGGTAAAATTAATTTTAATCGCATGCATTGGTCCGAATTGATCATCAATGGTTCATCTAAACTAATGAAAGAAGGGTGTGTGCATACACGACAATATATCGGCTTCCCTCTATTTTTATGCTTGTTCGAGGTGCCAGCACCAAAAGAACAAATATTTTGCTTGATGGGGTTGGCAGCTCCATAATTAATAGAAGCATCAAATTAGTCATGCAACTTGGGAAGATCAAGAACACACAAACAAGTAATGAACAGAGGCTTGGAGCAGTGATGTAATAGCTAGCATCAGAAAATGTAGGGTAAAACGAACAAAAAGCAGCGGAACCACATGCTAGTTTGCTGATGTGTAATTAAGCATCAAGAACATTAAGCAGTCTGATGGAACCAACAGGTGGCATCAGAACAAAACTAAAGCATATTAACTATATGTGCACTGGTATGTAATTTAACACATGTAACATGTTCACTGCCAGAAGTATGGCCCTACAGGTGCAAGCAGAATAACGCGTCTCATGAAAAACTGAATGATGCCCTGAAGAAATTCAAAGGTGCGGTGCTTATGCTAGGAAAGTGAACGTAGGCGCCAGCCGTTGGATAATAGTACCTGATTCTTGGCGGTGTATGGGTATCGTTGTCATACTTGATAGCTAAGGATCGTTGATGGTGCTCGTGTTGCGGTTGAGTTTGGGCCGGCTGTCGCCATCGCTGAAGCTGCTCCAGTGCTACGGTTGTGGCGCCTGTCGACATACAAGAAAGCTCATCTACGGTAAGTGAACAGTTGCACGATAAAGAGAAAAACCGAAGGAGTACAAATCGAAATAACCTGATGAGGCTGTGGCGTCGGTAAAGCAGGGTCGGTGGAGTTGAATATGGCGTCCGTGGAGCGGGTACAGTGTAGTGGACGAAGGCTTCGGCGGGCGCGTTGTATAGTGCTTTCGGTGAGGCGGATCTGTCGTGTCGTATGAGGGCTTGTATGAAGGGCTAGCGAAGGGGCGGACGAGGGAGTCGGTGAAGGGCCTACGTTATGGTGGAGGGCGCCGGTTAAGCAAATCCGGTGCGGTGGACCATGATGGCGGTCAAGGAGATCTGGAGCGGTGGACAAGCCAGTCGCTGAAGCGGCTCCGGTGAAGTGGTGACTTGGCAGTTGGGGGTTCCAAGGTGCGGAAGGTAGATCCAGCGGGGTGTGAGGTCCACCGCTGCGGCGGAGGACTAGATTCGGCGGCTTGCCGTGGTTGGGGGTCGAGGAGGGGAAGGGGAGGGGCTCTGGGGAAGAATGTCGGGGGCAAAGAGGGGGAAACAATGGAGTTACCAAAGCAGCCCTTTTTCGTTCATGTGGCAGGGGTAAAACAGGAATATCGCAGGGCTAAACTTTCGGGCGCGTGATATTTCGATGTGAGCGGGAAGTTTGAAAGCTTTTGGCGCCTAAAATTATAAGTATCCTGCTCTCGTACGGCCGACTATAATATCATGGCCGACAATTTGTTTGTTTTGTACGCAAAAAAATGTGCAAGTTTTGAATATCAATGTCTCCAACTCGAAACTTAGATTGTCCATTCAATTCAAATATGGACCATTGAGCTACTACAAGCAAATACCATCATATGCTCCAATTCAAATGAAATTCCAAATGTGTTTATCCTAAATATAATGACAAAAGCAAAAATGTGTATGTGTATGAATAAAGTGGATGATTATAAAGTTTGAACATGGCCGTATGTGTATATCTCTAGGTTTGATATATGAATTTGAAATCACGAAATCCCGGCTTAAAAAATGTACCTTCGTTTAAATGAATTACAAAAGCTAATGATGGAGTCGAATTCCAAAATTCCAATCTTAGGTTTGTAATTCTGGTACATCAAGGTATATCACGCATGTTCAAAAGTATCGTTATCTCATAGTACAAACTGTGAAACAAATGGATCAACCATGAGTGCACAATATCTCAATTACGCTGAAGTCCCTCAAATATAGACACCTCACTCTTTATCTGAAGTCAACCCCCCCCCCACCACCACCACACACACACACACATAGAGAAGTCGTTCTCTCTCCCAAACACCAACACACGAGCACATTAACACCCCTCTCTCTTGTAAAGTCCGGACCCCAACATAGGTCTCTATCACTTTGTCTCTCGGGCATGCACACATCTCTTCCCTCACTCTCTAGGTATCCCGCTATCTCTCTTACCCAAGCACACGCACTATGTAGAGTGTATATTTCCCATACACACAAAACGTCGCCCCCAAATGTCTGTCTCCCTAGTTATGTGGTTCTCGCGCACTCACCTCACACACCACCCCCACTGCAAACAAGCACACTTTGTCTCCTTGTGCACCACTCTCCTCTTTCTATCTCTCCCACATGAGGACCCGCCCCAGCTCCTTCCCTGCATACATATATGTCGTCACTCTTTGCATATCTCCCTAATGTATAATCATTCTTGATTTCGCACATTGTTCTCTACATCATCTATTCTAGATCTCTCATGAAGTCCCTATCACACACACGATGACTCGCTTCCCTTGTGTCTCCGTTAATAGGCCAATTTCGGACAACATCAACATTGTCTCCCTATCTATACGCCATTTATGGACACAAACGACCCTTCTCGCCCCCTCTCTTCCTCTCTCTCTCTCTCCATCGCTAGCCCTCTCTTTCTCTCGCTCTCACACCCTCTCCCACACACACACTCAATGTCTCTTCCAAATAGTCTGCTCCCCCAGCCCGCACCCGTGCTATCCCGCTACTACACATGTCACACCATCCCCCCTTCCCTTATACTAGGTTTACATCATCAGTGGTCTCTCTACTCCACGTACACTCTCTCCCTCTCACACACAAACGCGTGCACAAACACACACAAACACGCACAAACACCCATTTATCTGGATCCTCATCTCTCCCCATGTCCGCATGTGTATCTCACACACTCACTCTCTAATTATGTATATGTGTCTCCACATTACACAACACAAAGACCCATGTACATGTCTCTCTCTATCCTCCACACACATAGACACAAAGAATCTGTTATCATTGCCTCAGTCTCTAACATATCACACACGCACACTGTCTCTCTCTCTCGTAAACACGCTCATCAAGGGTTTCCCCGTGAATAACTTACCGTCTATTCATCAACAGTCGTGGCAGTATGGCGAACACAAGACATGAAAAAGAATAAATCTACACGTGCTTAGACCACCTAGTATGACTACTAGGACTAGAGCAAGCCAAAAAGCGCGCCGCCGTCACCCCCTCCTTGTCAGCGAAGGGAAAATCTTTGTTTTACACAGTCGAGAAGTCATTGTGCTAAGGCCCCACATGCCGAGGCGTTGAATAGAATGTAGATGCTAGTTTACGGAAGCAAGTATCGATAATATGTTTGTATCTCCATACTTATATTTCTTCTCTTATAAAAAACTGAGGTGGTGATGATGGTACGTGTGCCATCTTGCAATATAGACCGTCCGATCTATATCTGACGGATGGAAATTAAACTAAAAGATACCCGCACCCCTCTCCACATTTGCAGACAAGGCCTTCCCTCGTTCATCCCTATCTCCAACAAACCTCATTGTTGAGCAATTAAGAAAGGAAGCCTCTGGAACAAACTGGCTTGGTGGCCGCTGCTGGCATCGTCAATCCACATGCCTCCGCTCAGTCCGACTACCAACCACCACCACACCCCACTCCTCTTCACCTTATCTCATATTTCTCGAGATATCATTAGTTTTTACACATGGGATTACTCCCGCAAGGGTCAATCACAACAAGTGTTTTATAAAAAAAATGCATCTTGATGTTCCGTGCAATGCATGGATCTTGCTAGTACTCCTACACAAGACTAAGTTGGTGATTCTGGTGTGTCTGCCATCCGTCGTTTCTGAGCATTAGATCTACATCTAACGATTGTGAGGTAAGTTGTTGCCTTTTCTCACCAACATCCCACTTGTCTACCAATTTGTAGAAAACCCCACAATTAGTATCTTAAAACCAACCACATCCCTCCCTGACCTCACCAAAGCAGCCCAAGGAATATATTCTAATTGAAACATATGTATATAAAAATTAGAGTGTTTTGTACCAAGTTTGTGAATAAGTATTATTCTAATTATGATTCGTTGCAACGGACATGAACATTGCTAGTATTTCCAACCATGCAATTTTTTTCCTAGTATTCCATAGTTTCGAGTTTTCCATCAAGATATTAGTCACTCATGGTTGATATGTACTTTCAATCATGTACACATATGCACTATGTAACTAGCCTTGCTTATTGGCTTCCAAAGCTTAACTTTCACTCCTACTTACAATATGTAGAGTATTTAACAAAAAACTACCACTTTCAACCAGCCCTAGGAAGAATCTATTATACAAAAAATAGCAAAAACATACCCAAAATTTCTTAATCCACGCCAAAAACTACTACCTAGTACTCCTACCGATTAGGTTCGTTTAAACCCATTTATGCCAGGGTTGGCCCACACGTCCGTGCTGATGAGGCAGCTTAAACCAACACATTTTGTTTGACCGTTGACATGAGGGACCCACATCTGACCTTCTATCTTGTTATTCCCCCTCAAATCATTATTTTTCCTGAACATTACTGCAAACAGTATTGATGCGTGTTCTTCGGTGGCGCCGGTGATGAGCGAGTTGGCCGCCGCTCCGCCGAACGGGCCGGACGCCGCGCTGGCCTCCGCACAGGTTGGCAGGCTGGCCCAAGCATGACTCACGAGCGAGCAAGACGCCGCGTTGGCCTTCGCTCGAGCCAGATGGCTGGCCTGAGCGCGGCACGCGCGAGCAAGCCGCCGCGCTGCTGTGCCAATCTAGCTAGCAAACCTTGCAGACAAGCAGCTGGACGGAGCTATCTTGGCTAGGTAGCGGCCGCGAGCGCCGGACGGAGCTGGCATCCGGGCTGCCGCAACATGGGCTCCGCACCGCCGACGGTTTTGACCTCGCCTTCTGCCGGCGACGGTAGCTGCGTCCCATGGCCGAGGATGACTAGGTGGACGGGCCAGAGGTAGGAGGTCACTCGAGGATTTTTTTTTTGGTAAGAGCATGTACAATGGTTGATAAGGTAGTCTTATCTTAAGTCTACCACGTATGCAAGTGATAGTAGTTTCTTGGCATTTTAGTGGTTTCTTGCATTATTAGGAGTTTCTTGTAAGGAACAATGTACGTACTACTAGCGACAAGAGGTGATTCTAGGTTGCGTTGTACTCCAACAAGTACTACTAGTGGTCGCGGGAGTGTATACCTTGTTTTGTGGGTTCGATCCCGGCCGAACGCACAACGGCCTTTTAAAAAAAATAGTACTACTACACTTCGCTGCGAGCCATATTTTACACGGGTAGTTTGAGTTTTGAAGTCGAGCGGACGTGCGGCCCCACAATCTGGGTGCACTGGACAGCCTAGCCACGTGAACGGGTTTTCCTTCCCAGCATCCCATGGCTCGCGTGGTCGCCCTAGCCGCACCTTGCTTGCAGCTTCCTCATCAGCTAGTAGCATATTTAAACTAGCGCCTCCCAATTAAGCCCGAGGAGCCGGAAAAGCCTGGCAGGGCATTGGGAACTGTGCAATATGGCTCCGTACGTAAAGTGCTCTACTACTACTCTATAGCTTGTGGCGTTGCACGCATGGACTTCACTCCATTATCGGCTCTACTATAAAAGAAATTCCTCTTGACGTGTTTTTTGAAACGGAGGCAAAAGCTTTGCTTCATCTCATTCATAAAGAAGGAACTACTAACAAAGTTCGACGAGATCCATTACACCTCCACAAATGGAAGCAAAAATCCTAGTCTCGCTGTATCAAATAACTCAAATGTTCTGCCCCCGCAGTAACCGTCGCTGATAAATAGGCTGCTAGTGTGTGCGTGAGAGGAGCGGCTGAGTAGGCCAGCTACTCCTACGTGAGAGGAGCGGCTGAATATAGCACCGAGAGTACCCACTAGGTCACTACGCAGGTGTACTTCCCCTGCATTGATAGTACAGTGATGGTTCTACAGAACAGTAGTACCCTCCACTTCAAACTGTAGCTCCTTGGCCCTGAGATTCAAGAGTTCAAAACTGGTGCACTATACTAGACTAGACTAGAAGTACAGTACATCACACTACTAGTTGAGAAAAGTAGTACCGGTACTGCTACAGTACGAGTACGTACTCCTCCGTCACATAATGTAAGACGTTTTTTGACAGTAGTTGGCGTGTACAAAAAATGGCAAAAACATACCCAAAATTTCTTAATCCATGCCAAAAACTACTACCTAGTGCCAAAAATTTCTTACTAGTGCTATTATTTACAGTATAATGCAATCCCATAACGTTCCATAGTGCTAGTACTAGTAGTAAATAATAGCTTCACCCCTTCGCTAAGGAACGATCTACAGTTGGAAGGGACGAGGCCCTGCGGTTACTATGCTCTTATCTCCTCCTCGCCAGTTCCCCTCCCCCCGAAGAGAAGGCAGTTCGTCGCTGCTCCCATGGATTCGCCAGGCGGTTCTCCTACTTGTCGGGGCTGGGAGACCTTGGATGATGATCCTCTGGAGAAATCGCACGCCGCTCCGACGTCCTCACCGCCGCAAGACTCGGTGCTTCCTGTACCAACTTTTTCAAGACGCTGCTTAAACAGGCTTGGGAAAAGGACATGCTTGTTGGTCTTCCATGCGTCCTCGAGGAGAAGGTTCTTCTATGGGACAATCCTTCAAACAGTCCACTGCTCCCTGGCCATTGTTGCACGTTGACTCCGCTAGAGTTGCCGACGTTGAGAGGTAGTCCGATTTTGTCCGATGAGCAGGTCAATAATGGAGTTCGATCATGTAGTACTTAGTTATTCCATTTCCATCCCATAATTTCTCCGCTGCCCACCATCTTATATATAGGTCTGGGTCGGTGCCAATGAAAATTGGCTTGCATACCTCCGGCCGGATACCACCATCATTTTGCACAACATCCACAGCAGTGCGGCCATTCCGGTAGACCCCTTCTCCACCATTGGGATCGGCCTTCCGGACTGGCTGGGCTTGAATATGTATGATGATGCCTACATGAGATTGAAGAAGATAGCAATTGCGGACCCGCCGACAAAGCGATGCGGCTACGGTGATTACTATCTCATCACGGTGTTCGACATAAGGATTGCCATCAATGCAAGACGTGGTAACGGCAGAGGCTGGCGCATGTTGGCGACGGCAGATTTGTACCCCTACACGTTCAAAGACGACGTGCGCCATCTAGGCCGCATCTTTGCGGTGACAAGTCAAGGGACTTGTTTCATCTGGTTGCCATCCTACGGTACGGGAGATTATAAATGGAATGCACAAACCATCGTTTGCATCCCTAAAGGTACTCCATTATTTTGCAGGGACCAGTCATCCCCCGATCAAAATAAGATCGCCGATCCTGGATGTGCATTTGCATCCGCGATTCGGTCTAACCTGGAACCTTGTAGCTGACTTTGGCATATTGGGATCAACTATCTTAGCAGTCGTTACCCATGGTACCACTGATGTGCAACATGGTCACACAATCTACCACGATCGGACCGTCACCATCTACCCAGGTATTCCATTTTTTTATCCCTCTCGCCTTCTCTTTCATTGTTGTACTAGTAGTATACTTAGTAGTACTAGTAGGAGTACTTTTTACCTTGGAGGACGCATATAGCTAGCTAGGCCCTTGAAGACTTGAACCCACTAGCTGCCACCATTTTTGTTTTTCCATGTCTTACTATCTCATCCATGTAGCCGAGAGTGGCTATATATAATAAGCCGGTTATTTTACTTCCTCTATACCGGAGTAGTACTATTTGCTACACAGTATTACTGACCGCCATATTTGAGCACAACATTATTATGCATGGACCTTGACTATGTACGTCACCATGTGTACAGATCTGGGATGCCGCGTGTACCAGATGAACGGCGCCGAGTTCGACCCCCGTGATGCTACGTGGGTGCCGAGGAACACTCTTGGAGAGTACTCGCTTTTCATCGGGGACAGCTACCCCATTGTGAAGCGGATGCCACCTTCCATGCACGACACGGAAGGCCTGCCGTTCATGAAGCATGGTTGTGTCTTCATTGCGCACCGCCGGATGAACGACATGCTGGGACACGCTATCCCTGATTTATGCCGCTTCAGCTTGGATGAGTCTCCATCGTGTGGAACCGAACTACAAAGCTGCGACAATGATTCCTGTTGCCCACCGCTATGGATTGTGCCATCCATGAAGAACACCTGGGACTGGAACCTGGAGGAGGACATGCATGTAGCCCATCTAACGTGTAAGTGGAGTACGGTAATTGTGAACGGTAGGGCTGTGAATATATGTAGACTAGTCGTGCACAAATTTATCACATGAATTGGAGATGAACTTGTGTGGCATACTGGCATTTGTCCTTTAGAATTTATTACTAGTAAATGTTTTATGTGTACGTGCAACTTGTGTGGTTGTTGCACGGGCTCCAACATGCTCTTTGAGAAAAAAAGGTGGCACAGCTTTGGATATACGTGGCGTGGCGGCATCATACAGTAGCATCGTTCGCTATAGTTGTAGTACACTCCTACTAGGACGACAACTCCTATAAAACCTTGCGCTTGGCTCTTTGCCTCTTCGGGAGGTTCAACAGTTCGTACTCGTGTGAACCTTGCACTTGGCTCTTCGCCTCTTCGGAAGGTCCAACAATGATGATACTACAGTACAATATACTTCTGGCAATCTCACACCGATTGAACTGCTGCACGTCCACCGCTAGGGCGAGGGCGAGGGCCAGGGAGAGGGAGAGGGAGGGAGAGGGCGCTGTAGTCAAAACCCTATCCTCGTCCTGCGAACCACCGCGCGCGTGGGCGAGGGAGAGGCGTAGTAAGCAAGCTTCTCCTCGTTCGGCGAGTTGACGGGACACATCAAAGGAGTACTAGTACTAGTAGTAGTCCATACTGCGTCCTTTCCGATTAATATGGCTTAATTTGAAACGAGAAAAATACACTAGCGGTCAACGTATGTAACAATATGCTCTTTACGGTCACTATATATAGTTTTGCGGCGATTATACGATCACTAGCTCATCGTAGAGCACCATATTGCACCCTACTGACCGGCCACATAGTCGACGTGGCACTTTGTTGACTGGTTAAATTGTCACCTGGTTTCTGGGTCCCACCTGTCAGTTGGCAGAGCAAAGAAATCAGTTAAACAAAACTTTACGCAGGCGCGACACGATTCCAACCCTTGCGCGCGAACCGCCCTGGTTGTGTATGTGAGTGCATGCATGTGTCCTCCCTCGGTCTTCTAACAAAGAGTGTACATCGGCTACAAAACAAAGAGTGTGGTACATAATGTACATCTACACTTCCAATGCATTTAGCCTTTAATCTAAATCGATATTGATTGACTAATGCACCTACTTGTGTTGTAGGTATAGGCTACATGTCTATCCTTAATTACAGCATGCAACGGCCTTCATTTAATCTTCTTATCTCAATGGTCGCATGCACACATAAGTCTGCTACTTTTGGGCGTTAATTATGCCCTGGTCAATGTGTAAATCTCTAAATGTACAGTCTTTCACGAACGTAGGGAGTAGGTTGAGCACTTGAGCGTGAGTTGTGTGTGTTGCATCATGTGCTGTGTGCCGCATGGGTGCGTGAGTGTTGCGTGCGTCCATGTGTACGTGTGAGTGTTGCATGTTGCATGCATGCATGCATGCATGGGGCTTACTCCCTGCCATTGACATGTTCATATTTCAAGCTTCCTCTGTTCCCTCCATATGGTGATACTCCCTCTGTTCCCAAATAGTATAGAGTAAAAGCCTCCCTCTGTTCCCAAATACGGAGTATTTGTCTTTCTACAGATTTCAACAAGTGACTAGGTATGGAGCAAAATGAGTGAAGTGAGCGTAGAGGCATAGGGATACTATAGAAAGGAAGTCCTCGCGATCCATTATGCCCCATCTCGGTCAGAGAGAACTATTCAACTAGTCTTCACAGTGAAGTGACAATACACGCTGCAGCAGATGGGACACGTAATTAATAAGCTGAACCAGCGTGTTGTTGTTACTAAATCAGCCTTACCAGTATTGCCATCATGTTTGCCAGTAGAGCACGCTTCCGCAAATACGCCTACGCACCTCTGTCCTCCATTAACTGACATATGGGCCCTCTTGTGGTAGACCCACATGTCATCGGTGTAACTATTTACACTCCGAAGGACGGTATATCCTGGTAGTAGTACTAGTAGAATTGAGATTTAATGCACTTTCTTCCCCGTCTTCCACTCTTCTTCCTCCTCTCTTCTTCTTCCTCCTCTCTTCCCCATCGTCGGTCGCACACCATTTACCCCCGCTCACTGCTCGCCCGCCCGCGCCATCTTCCTTGGTAGCTCACGTGTACCATATCCCCCCGCTCACTGCTCGGCCACACGAGGAGAAGCTTCTTCGCTCGCCCGCCCGAATCCACTTCCCCGCTGGCTCGCAGGCATCGAAAACCCCAATGGCAGAACCGACTGACATGCAGAGCCGCGATTGGAATTCCCTCCCCGATGTTCTCTTGGAGAAGATCTGTAGTCGTATGGACCTACTCAGCACCGTCCGTCTGGCCGCATGCTCGGTGTCTTTGTACCGTCTACTCGTCTGCAACCGGCCGGCTCTTTTCAAGACACCCTGCTTGCTGATGCCCGATCCTCGCAGGTGGCCCAGACACCGACTTGATGATCCTACGGAGGTTGCCGTGGTGCCCCTCGACATGCTACCACTACCCGTCCACCTGTCCTTCATGCGCGGCCACTACTGGGCGGGCATGAAGGCCAACTAGATCGTCCTCATCCACCACACCGATAGTCCGTGGCGTCTCGTGGATATCTACACCCAGCAAGAGATCACCCTTCCATCGTTGGATACCGCCAACATCGAGCCTCGCGGCCCGCCGGACACTCCTGCCTACTATGCACGAGACGCATCAAGCTTTTGGCTCGACCTCTGTTTGCAGAAAGTTGTAATCTGCGAAGTGCTCACACCATCACAAGACTACATTGATTACAAGCTCATTGCCTTGTTCAACATGGGATTGGTCTATCTGGAATCCGATCGCCATACATGGTTATGGCTCATCATCAATCCTGTTGAGGCAACATTTTTGTCTGATGCTATAGTGCATGATGGCATCGTTTACGCGGTCGACGCACAGATTGGCTGCCTATACTGGTGGAATCTATCGTCGTGTAATTGTTCTATCTCATCTCATCTTTACCTTATGAATACGACTGCATGTTCATTTGTTACAAATTTAGAATGCATAGCATGTCTATAACCACATCATTGCTATGTGTTCCTCTCATTTCCTAGATTTTTATGACCACACATGTTATTGTTAGAGTTGATATGAGAACAATTGGCATCTAATGATTGTTAGAATACATATTATGAGCATAACATCATGATTGCTATATGTTACTCTCGTTTAGAAGATTTTTATAACAACGCATGTTATTGCTTAGAGTTGATATGAGAACAGTAGTAGTAAGTGCTATGGTAGAATATGAGTAGGCGTTGTCATAGCTGTTTTCCTCTCATTGTTACATGATGTTTGAACCTTGACATGTTGCTAGAATATGAAAGCCATTGGCTTATTTTTTTAACTTGGGGTATGATTATGACCACGGCATTGCAATTCTTTGTCTATGATATGTGTCACTGCTATAATAATCTTAATTCCACACATACTCTGAACATGATTGTTTATTTTTGTCCTTTTGGTCTCCAATTTTAATTGTTGCAGCAGACGCAAATGCGCTGGCCTTCATGATTCCAGGACCTGGAATCATACCAGCCGATGGGTGGTGGTTTATCGCTCGTTCAGCTGACGGCGGTCATTTGATGCTCATTCGCACATACCAAAGTGACCAAACCATTACATCAAACCACATGCAGTACAATGCATGGGGCGTTCGTGACATTGATGGCTATGGCTGCTTCGTGTTCGAGAAAGATCCCAGCTCCGTTGGGCCAGGCGTATTCAACTGGAGGTGGGTTTACAGCCTCAACAACCACTCCTTGTTCCTTGGGCTCAATTATCCGATCATCCAACCAATCATCGATCATATCACCGGTGATGATTACTGTGCTATGAAACTTCCATCCGCGAGGGGGGGCTGTGTTTACACATCATACCATGGGTTTCATGAATCACCATATCCAGAGATTCGTCGACACAGCTTGTTGCCAGGTAATCTTCAGTGTGTGAAAGGCATCAAGCTTCCATGCGATGGATGGCTTTTGCAAACCCGACATGTGGTGATGTGGTTCATGCCAACAGCAAATATGCGCAACTTGATTCGTGCTGATATCTAGACTGAGCCATGTATTCTGCTGCTGTAGCACGACCCTCTTTTGTTGGATATTATGTACTGTTGTTAGTTTGAAGCACTCCTCTGGTTTGAAGGATATATACCTTCCTGGTATCAAGTGCATCCTAACTCACCTGCGTAGGATGTACTGATAATGATGATGGAGATGTTGTGTAGAAGCCATATATATATCAGTTAGGCTTCAAGTGCGTACTTGTTAGTTAAACCTATGTATAAATTGTGACACTAAATACGACTAGTAAGTAGTACAGTAGCAGTACTAGTATATGTCGGTCAAATTATTCATCATGTCCACACATTGAATTGACGTGACAACACGCTACGCGTGAGGTGACACAAGAATCCTGGCGGCGTGTTCGGGTATTCTGGACTTCAGATTTGGAGTACCACTTATCTGTCGAAATCTTTCATCATTCACTTAAAACAGTCGATTGATCATACATTGAGTACCATATAACTAGAATTACTGATGCAAGTCGAAGAAGGATTGGCCGATGCTGCCGACTGGCGTCAAGTAATCCCATGGATCGGGAGCTGATCGAGCACCTTGAGGCCAAAGTGAGTGCTGACAGCGCGAGATTTCAGTCTCTCATCGATTTGTTCATACCAACCATCGACAGCGAGCACAGCATATGCTACACCCAACCTGAGAAACTTCCAGGTAAGACACCGATCGGCCGTCTACTTGCACAAACATATTCCTTTGTTTATAGCTCTATTTTTCTTTTTAGACGCAGACCTTGTGAAGCAATTACAATTTTACAGTTAATAAAAAGTGAAACAAGTGACTGCAACATGCCAAAGATGTTATGAAAATGCCAACTACGTACACTAAAACATGTATTCCACAATACTACAGGTATCACACTGAGTGGCCTAAGGAAGCAATTCTTCTAGGGCATTCAAAAGGGGCACGTGGACGCGTCGCAAGATACAGTCGGAGTGCGGCATGCACGCGATGTGGCACAAGACCGACAATACCTTGCCGGTGATGGTCAACGGCCGGCAGACGGGCAGCAAAAAAGGTTCTGGTGCTGCACACCAACAAGAACTTCGACCAGCAGAGGACCAACTAGGTGATGCACCAGTACCACCTCGGGGACCTGGAGCAAGAGAAGGAGCGGGAACTGGTCCTCTGCAAGATTTTCTACCAGACGAACACTAGGGCCAGGAGTAAAAAGATTATAAGTTAGTTAGGTATTGGTAGTTGTACTACCTTGTCGTCCGCAAGTTGGTATTGTTGTTAACGATCTTTTAGTATGAACTTGCATTTGCTTCCAACCATCATGCCGAGGGTCGGTGTGGATATAAAGCTGAATCATTTGTTTCAAAACGAATTTTTAGGCACCTGATTTTTATTGGATGGGTAGCATAAGCACCCGCCGTTCGAATTCCCAGTTCTCCATTTTTTCGAAAAAAGTGCATGCACTTATTATCACGATAAAAAAACAATATCCATGTTGCATCCCAGTTATCAGTCTGTACTTGCAGAATTCTCTCGTTTATTGAGCACGTATATTGTTTTTTCAGGTCGAGCAAGTTTCAACTGGGCTGCAGACTGCCCAGGGTTGGTTTTGTTTTTAACAGGCCCAGCCCATGACGACAACGGGGCACAAAGATCCAGCAGGTATCTACTGGCCTCTGGCCCACCAGCGTTAGATATATTTTGTCTTACAACATCCGCAGACAGTTTTTTTTACTGAATCAAACACACAGCCCAGTTCTATTTTCCTCTTGAAACGCATGTCCTACATCTGTTTTCTAATCTCTACCTATAGTTTTACTAGTTCATCTACACATATCATTATATTTAAAACACATGAAATTCCCTTTTCATATTTACATCCTTATTTTTTTGTTTTTTCCCACCCAGCGCTGATTTTTTTACCACTGGTTTTCCCTTAAACCAACTCAATTGTCCCACGTCTTATTTGCTCACAAAAACAAAATGATTTTTTTGGCAAATCAATAAGTTCTTAAAAAATGTTTATCATTTCGGGATTACAACAGTTTGGACTCCACCGAAATATGCAAAATAAGGTTGAACTTTTTGACTGTGGTCTTGGGCAGAAGATGGGCTGTAATAAATTACTTAAGAATTAGCAAATGGGCTGCAAATTATAAAAAATAGCAAATGGGCTTTATGTTGTCTACCACAAATTTGGAGGCTGACTTGTGGGCCTACCAAGTTCATGCGTACACAAGGTTTCGCAAAAAAGAAACTTAGTCAACAATCAACTCTACCAGCGTCAGACCGTTAGATGTCAATCTAACGGCAATCGTGCTTCTTCAGTCTCTGATCTTCCTGCCCGAGCCGCCCAAACCAGCGCCGTCGAAACCGCCTGCTCTCGCCTCCCGTGGCCGGCAGTGCTGCCGGGAAGGCCTCACGGCCCCATCTTACTCGCATCCCTGGCATGTCTATCCCTCTACTCACCCACACCTCCTGTTATTTTCCGGCGACGACAGCCGAACCAGTCAACCCTCGTACTCTCCACCGCGTGGGCAGCCACTGCTGTGTCTTCCCCGGCTCCGTGTCGTTCCCTTCGTAGGCCTTGCCGTCGTCCACCACCCTGGTGCTCTCGGCGCGGCATGGTCAACGATGTCCATCCAACGGCCGTAGTGCTTCTTCAACCTCTGGTCTTCTTGCCCCAGCCGCCCAAAGCAGTGCCGGTCGTGCCGCATGCTCCTTCCTCCCATGGCCGGCTGTGCTACTGCAGAGGCCTCACCGTCCCCATACTACTCCCACCGCTGGCCAGGCCATCCCTCCACTCACCCACTGCTGCTGTTATTCTGCGGCGATGGCAGCCTCACACCGCAGCCGAACGAGTGAACCCTCGTGCTACTCTCCGCGTGGGCATCCACTACCGCGTCTTCCCCGGCTCCGCGTCGTCCCCTTCCTAGGCCTCGCCATCATCCACCGCCATGGTGCTCTCTGCACGGCGTGGTCAATGACCGATTTCCATCGGAAGAGTACTGTACGTGGAGAGGCTGACAGCTGGGTCCACGGCAGCCGCAAGGAAGTGCCTCCTTATTACGCGCAAAATAAATATTCCTCCACCTAACAGCAGGGACCCACCGGACGGGCCACCAGTATTTCACGGAAAAAATGTTTCCCCCCTGACTGCTGGGACCCATCGGACGGGCCACCGTATTTCGCGAAAAAAATGTTTGGCCCTGACTGTTGGGACCCACCGGATGGACCATCGTATTTCGAGAAAAAAAATGTTCCCCCCGCTGTCAGCTCGGACCCACCGGAAGTGCCCCCTTATTACGCACAGAAAAATGAATACTCCCCCTGCTAGCTGGGACCCACCATGGTGGGAGGCTGACTTGTGGGCATACTAAGTTGACGGGGACGGAGGGCTTTGTCAACTTAGTCAATATGAACGATTCTAGCTCCAGTGACCGTACGATGTCCATCTAACGGCCGTCGTGCTTCTTCAATCTCTGTTCTTCCTACTCCAGCGGCTCAAATAAGCGCCGGCGGGACTGCCTGCTCCCTCCTCACTGTGGCCGGCTGTGCTGCCGCGTAGCCCTCAATGCCCCATCGTACTCCCATCGCTGGCCTAGCCATCCCTCTACTCACCCACACCTGCTGTTATTCTCCGGCGATGGCAGACAAACCAGTAAACCCTCGTACAGTCGTACTCCCCTCCGTGTGGGAAACAACACCGAGTCTTCCCTGCCTCCATGTCGTTCCCTTCCTAGGCCTCGCCGTCGTCCACCACCCTGGTGCTCTCGGCGCGGCCTGGTCAACGTGGTCAATGATACGTCCATTTTGCATCATGCTTTTATATTAATATTTATTGCATTATGGGCTTTTATTTCATGTTATGTCACAATAATTATGGCTATTCTCTCTTATTTTACAAGATTTACATGAAGAGGGAGAATGCCGGCAGCTGGAATTCTGGGCTGGAAAAGGAGCAAATATTGGAGGCCTATTCTCCATAACTCCAAAAGTCCTGAAACTCCACAGAATATCTTAAAATAAATAAAGAAAAATCATCGCCAAAGATGAAGGCCAGGGGGCCCACACCTTGCTCACGAGGGTGGGGCCGCCCCCCCTGGGGCATGCCCCCTACCTCGTGGGCCCCCTGGTGGCTCTCTGACGCCCATCTTCTCCTATATGAAGTCTTTCGATGAGAAAAATATCAAGCAACCTTTCGGGACGAGACTCCGCCGCCACGAGGCAGAACCTTGGCGGAACCAATCTAGGGCTCCGGCAGAGCTGTTCTGCAGGGACACTTCCCTTCGGGAGGGGGAAATCATCACCATCGTCATCACCCACGCTCCTCTTATCGGGAGAGGGAAATCTCCATCAACATCTTCACCAGCACCATCTCATCTCCAAACCCTAGTTCATCTCTTGTATCCAACTCTTGTCTCCAAGTCCGGGATTGGTGCTAGTAGGTTGCTAGTAGTGTTGATTACTCCTTGTAGTTGATGCTAGTTAGTTTATTTGGTGGAAGATCATATGTTCAGATCCTTTATGCATATTATTACCCCTCTGATTATGAACATGAATATGCTTTGTGAGTAGTTACGTTTCTTCCTGAGGACAAGGGAGAAGTCCTGCTATTAGTAGTCATGTGAATTTGGTATTCGTTCGATATTTTGATGAGATGTAAGTTGTCTAGCCTCTAGTGGTGTTATGTTAACGTCGACTACATAACACTTCACCATTATTTGGGCCTAGAGGAAGGCATTGGGAAGTAATAAGTAGATGATGGGTTGCTAGAGTGACAGAAGCTTAAACCCTAGTTTATGCGTTGCTTTGTCAGGGGCTGATTTGGATACATATGTTTCATGCTATGGTTAGGTATACCTTAATACTTTTGTTGTAGTTGCGGATGCTTGCAATAGAGGTTAATCATAAGTGGGATGCTTGTTCAAGTAAGAACAGCACCCAAGCACCGGTCCACCCACATATCAAATTATCAAAGTACCGAACGCGAATCATATGAGCGTGATGAAAACTAGCTTGACGATATTCCCATGTGTCCTTGGGAGCGCTTTTCCTATTATCAGAGTTTGTCCAGGCTTGTCCTTTGCTATAAAAAGGATTGGGCCACCTTGCTGCACTTTATTTACTTTTTTTACTTGTTGCTCGTTACGATTTATCTTATCACAAAACTATCTGTCAGCACTTATTTCAGTACTTGCAGAGAATACCTTGCTGAAAACCGCTTATCATTTCCTTCTGCTCCTCGTTGGGTTCGACACTCTTACTTATCGAAAGGACTATGATAGATCCCCTATACTTGTGGGTCATCAAGACTCTTTTTTGGCGCCGTTGCCGGGGAGTGAAGCACGTTTGGTAGGTGGAATTTGGTAAGGAAAAAATTATTTAGTGTGCTGAAATTTTCTGTCACTTGTTACTATGGAAAGTAATTCTCTAAGGGCCTTGTTCGGGGTATCTTCACCCTGTCCAGTAGAGCAAAGAGTTGCTCCACAACCTACTCAACCTACTGAACCTATTGAAAATGAAACTCCTTTTGAAATTCCTTCGGGTATGATGGAAAAACTGCTAGCTAACACTTTTACAGGAGATGGAACAAAGCATCCTGATGAACATCTACGCTATGTGGATGAAGTTTGTGGACTATTTAAGATTGCAGGTATACCCGATGATGTTGTTAAGAAGAAGGCCTTCCCTTTATCTTTGAAGGGAGACGCATTGATATGGTACAGGCTATGTGATGATATGAGATCATGGAACTATAAAAGATTGAAATTGGAATTTCATCAAAAGTATTACCCTATGCATCTTCTTCATCGTGATCGCAATTATATATATAATTTTTGGCCTCGTGAAGGAGAAAGCATAGCTCAAGCTTGTGGGAGGCTTAAATCAATGTTATGTTCATGCCCCAATCATGAGCTCTCAAGAGAAGTAATTATGCAAAGTTTTTATGCTCGGCTTTCTGATAACAATCGCACCATGCTCGATACTTCTTGTGCTGGCTCTTTTGTGATGAAGACTATTGAATTCAAATGGAATTTATTGGATAGAATTAAACGCAACTCTGAAGATTGGGACCTCGACGAAGGTAAGGAGTCAGGTATGACACCTAAGTTTGATTGTGTTAAATCTTTTATGGATACTGATATTTTCCGTAAGTTTAGCACTAAATATGGACTTGACTCTGAGATAGTAGCTTCTTTCTGTGAATCTTTTGCTACTTATGTTGATCTCCCCAAGGAGAAGTGGTTTAAATATCATCCTCCCATAGAAGTAAAAGTAGCTGCACCTATTAAAGTTGAAGAAAAGACTGTCACTTATAATGATCCTATTGTTCCCACTTCTTATGTCGAGAAACCACCTTTCCCTGTTAGAATGAAGGATCATGCTAAAGCTTCAACTGTTGTTCATAAAAGCAATATTAGAACTTATGCACCTCCTGAGCAAATCAAAGTAGAACCTAATATTGCAATTGTTAAAGATCTCTTGTCTGATAATATTGATGGGCATGTTATTCAATTCTGTGGTGAAACTACTAGAATTGCTAAACCTTGTGCGAAAGATAAACATAGACCTGTGGTAGGCGTGCCTGTTATTTCTGTTAAAATAGGAGATCATTGTTATCATGGCTTATGTGATATGGGTGCTAGTGCTAGTGTAATACCTATTGACTTATACAAAGAAATTATGCATGATATTGCACCAGCTGAGTTAGAAGATATTGATGTTACAATTAAACTTGCCAATAGAGATACTATATCTGCAATGGGAATTGTTAGAGATGTTGAAGTCTTGTGTGGAAAAACCAAATATCCCGATGATTTTCTTGTTCTTGGTTCCCCACAAGATAGCTTTTGTCCCATTATATTTGGTAGACCCTTCTTGAGTACTGTTAATGCTAGGATAGACTGCGAAAAGAATGTTGTTACCATTGGCTTGGATGATATGGTTCATGAGTTTAATTTCTATAAATTTAGTAAATAACATCGTGAGGAAGAATTGCCTAGTAAAGATGAAATTATTGGTCTTGCTTCTATTTCCGTACCTCCTAGTGATCCTTTAGAACACTATTTGCTAGACCATGAAAATGACATGTTCATGAATGAAAGAAGGGAAATAGATGAAGTATTCTTTAAACAGGAGCCTATTCTGCAACACAATTTGCCTGTTGAAATCCTAGGAGATCCTCCTCCACCCAAGGGTGATCCCGTGTTTGAGCCCAAACTGTTGCCTGATAATCTTAAATATGCTTATCTTGATGAAAAGAAAATATATCCTGTTAGTATTAGTGCTAACCTTTCAGAGCATGAAGAAGAAAGATTATTGAAAACTCTGAAGAAGCATCATGCCGCTATTGGATATACTCTTGATGATCTTAAGGGCATTAGTCCCACTCTATGTCAGCATAAAATAAATTTGGAAGCAGATGCCAAACCAGTTCGTGATCCTCAAGGACGTTTGAATCCTAAAATGAAAGAAGTGGTAAGAAAAGAAATACTCAAGCTTCTGGAGGCAGGTATAATTTATCCCATTGCTGATAGTCAGTGGGTAAGTCCTGTCCATTGTGTCCCTAAGAAGGGAGGTATTACTGTTGTCCCTAATGATAAAGATGAATTGATTCCGCAAAGAATTATCACAGGTTATAGGATGGTAATTGATTTCCGCAAATTAAATAAGGCTACTAAGAAAGATCATTACCCCTTACCTTTTATTGATCAAATTCTAGAAAGATTATCCAAACATACACATTATTGCTTTCTAGATGGTTATTCTAGTTTCTCTCAAATACCTGTGTCGGCTAAAGATCAATCAAAGACTACTTTTACATGCCCTTTTGGTACTTTTTCTTATAGACGTATGCCTTTTGGTTTATGTAATGCACCTGCTACCTTTCAAAGATGCATGATGGCTATATTCTCTGACTTTTGTGAAAAAAATTGTGAGGCTTTCATGGACGATTTTTCCGTTTATGGTTCCTCTTTTGATGATTGCTTGAGCAATCTTGATCGAGTTTTGCAGGGATGTGAAGAAACTAATCTTGTCTTGAATTGGGAAAAGTGCCACTTTATGGTTAATGAAGGTATTGTCTTGGGGCACAAAGTTTCTGAAAGAGGTATTGAAGTTGATAAAGCCAAAGTTGATGCTATTGAAAAGATGCCATGTCCCAAGGACATCAAAGGTATAAGAAGTTTCCTTGGTCATGCTGGATTTTATAGGAGGTTCATTAAGGACTTCTCAAAAATTTCTCGGCCTCTGACTAATTTATTACAAAAAGATGTACCATTTGTCTTTGATGATGATTGTGTAGAAGCATTTGAAATACTTAAGAAAGCATTAGTCTCTGCACCTATTGTTCAGCCACCTGATTGGAATTTACCCTTTGAAATTATGTGTGATGCTAGTGATTATGTTGTAGGTGCTGTTCTAGGGCAAAGAGTTGATAAGAAATTAAATGTTATCCATTATGCTAGTAAGACTCTAGACAATGCTCAAAGAAATTATGCTACTACCGAAAAGGAACTTTTAGCAGTTGTATTTGCTTGTGATAAATTCAGACCCTATATTGTTGATTCTAAAGTAACTATTCACACTGATCATGTTGCTATTAAATATCTTATGGAAAAGAAAGATGCAAAACCTAGACTTATTAGATGGGTTCTCTTGCTGCAAGAATTTGATTTGCATATTGTTGATGGAAAGGGAGCCGAGAACCCCGTTGCAGATAACTTATCTAGGTTAGAGAATGTTCTTGATGACCCACTACCTATTGATGATAGCTTCCCTGATGAGCAATTAAATGTCATAAGCACTTCTCGTAGCACTCCATGGTATGTTGATTATGCTAATTATATTGTCGCTAAATTTATACCACCTAGCTTCACATACCAACAAAAGAAAAGGTTTTTCTATGATCTGCGACATTACTTTTGGGATGACCCACATCTTTATAAAGAAGGAGTAGATGGTGTCATAAGACGTTGTGTACCTAAGCATGAACAGGAACAGATCCTATGCAAATGTCACTCTGAAGCTTATGGAGGACACCATGCTGGAGATAGAACTGCACATAAGGTATTGCAATCTGGTTTTTATTGGCCTACTCTCTTCAAGGATGCCCGTAAGTTTGTTTTGTCTTGCGATGAATGTCAAAGAATTGGTAATATTAGTAGACGTCAAGAAATGCCTATGAATTATTCACTTGTTATTGAACCATTTGATGTTTGGGGCTTTGATTATATGGGACCCTTTCCTGCCTCTAATGGATATACACATATTTTAGTTGCTGTTGATTACGTTACTAAGTGGGTAGAAGCTATCCCAACTAGTAGTGTTGATCATAACACCTCTATTAAAATGCTTAAGGAAGTTATTTTTCCGAGGTTTGGAGTCCCTAGATATCTTATGACTGATGGTGGTTCATATTTTATTCATGGTGCTTTCCGTAAAATGCTTGCTAAATATGACATTAATCATAGGATTGCATCTCCTTATCACCCGCGGTCTAGAGGTCAGGTAGAATTGAGCAATAGAGAGCTCAAATTAATTTTACAAAAGACTGTTAATAGGTCTAGAAAGAATTGGTCCAAGAAACTGGATGACGCATTATGGGCCTATAGAACTGCATATAAGAATCCTATGGGTATGTCTCCATATAAAATGGTTTATGGAAAAGCATGTCACTTACCTCTCGAACTAGAACATAAGGCATATTGGGCTATTAAAGAGCTCAACTATGATTTCAAACTTGCCGGTGAGAAGAGGTTATTTGATATTAGCTCACTTGATCAATGGAGAACCCAAGCTTATGAAAATGCCAGGTTGTTTAAAGAAAAAGTTAAAAGATGGCATGACAAAAGGATACAAAAGCGTGAGTTTAATGTAGGTGATTATGTATTGCTATACAACTCTTGTTTAAGATTTTTCTGCAGGAAAACTTCTCTCCAAATGGGAAGGTCCCTACGTTATCGAGGAGGTCAATTGTTCCGGTGCCATAAAAATCAACAACTTCGAAGGCACAAATCCGAAGGTGGTAAACGGTCAAAGGATCAAACACTATATCTCAGGTAAACCTATAAATGTTGAAACCAATATTATTGAAACCGTAACCCCGGAGGAATACATAAGGGACACCTTCCAGACCGTCACAGACTCCGAAAAGGAATAGGTATGTGGTACGGTAAGTAAACCGACTCCAAAACAATTTTCAGGGCAATATTTCTCCGTTTTGGAATATTTAGAAAAATAGAAAAATAAGTGGCAGTCTGGGAAGGACACGAGGCCTCCACGAGGGTGGAGGGCGCGCCCCCCTACCTCGTGAGCACCTCGTGAGCCCTCCAGACTCCATTTTCTTGCACGATACGTATTTTGGTCGGTAAAAATTCATTATATATACTCCCGAAAGTTTTGACTCTCGTATCACGCAAATATCCCTTGTTCTTGTTTCGAGCTGTTTTTCTGACAGGTCTAGATCATCATGACGACCCCAAGTGCTTCCAAGGACAAGTTCTTCGAGAAGGTTATCAACCCTTACCTCGCGAAGGTGCTGCGACACCCTCAAACCATTGAGATGCGTGATGGGTTGCTGCACATCCGCGATGTTGAGGGACCAAAGGGAACCGGAAGCGTGGAGTCAAGGCTCGAAGCAATGGAGCAACAAGTTTTCAAGTGCCAGGGGATGGTGGAGCGTGGAATCAACGCTAGCCACAAGATGCTCGCGGAGTTCACCAACAACTACGAGCCGGATGCCAAGAACATCGAGGAGGCCATCTTCAAGCTACATGAGAAGATCGAGCACCTCCAAGCCCAAATCCATGATCTGCAAAACCAAAACTGTGAGTATGAATATAGATTCAAAAGGATGAGTTTGGCTGCTGATTTAAGGATTCCGGAGATTCGATCATACTTCTATGATGATGAGCCTATGCCATGGAAGGTGGACGACAAGTCTGCATCATCGACAACACCTCCACCGCCAACAACAAAGAAGGAGATATAATCACATGGGTATGGGCACTCCCCTTGGCAACTGCCAAGCTTGGGGGAGGTGCCCTGGTATCGTATCACCATCACAACTTCTATCTTTACCGTTTTCTTAGTTCGATCCTTTTAGTAGTATTTTGATTTAGTAGAATAAAGTCATGGCATGATCTAGTTTTGAGTTTTGCTTTACGATCCCTCTATGTAATCGAGTCTGTGAGCTATCTATATAATAAAGATTAGTGTTGAGTCAAGGGCTTGATTATTTTGCCAAGATCTTGGGTGAGTAGAAGGAAGAAAAAGAATAAAAAGAAACAAATAGTTCATATTGATCTTATTAAGAGTAATGACTTCACATAGAAAAGAGTATGATGATTAAAAGTTGTTGGGAGTTGGCAAATATAGCTTTGGTCATCGTTGCAATTAATAGGAAGTAATAAGGAAAGAGAGGTTTCACATATAGATATATTATCATTGACATCTCTTATGATTGGGAGCACTCATTAAAATATGACATGCTAAAGAGTTGAGGTTGGACAAGGAAGACAACATAATGAGTTATGTTTTCTTACATCTGAGATAAAGTATGTTGTCATGGATCCTCTAACGTGTTGAGCTTGCCTTTCCCCCTCGTGCTAGCCAAATTCTCAGCACCAAGTAGAAATACTACTTGTGCTTCCAAATATCCTTAAACCGGTTTTGCCATGAGAGTCCACCATATCTACCTATGGATTGAGTAAGATCCTTCAAGTAAGTTGTCATCGGTGCAAGCAATAAAAATTGCTCTTTGAATATGCATGACTTATTAGTGTGGAGAAAATAAGCTTTGTACGAACTTGTTGTGGACGTAATAAAAGCGACGGACTGCATAATAAAGGTCCACATACAAGGGGCAAGATAAAGTGGCGTTCTTTTGCATTAAGATTTTGTGCATCAACTCTAAACGCGCATGACAACCTCTGCTTCCCTCTGCGAAGGGCCTATCTTTTATTTTTATCCTCTACCTTATGCAAGAGTCACGGTGATCTTCACCTTTCCTTTTTCATTTTTATCCTTTGGCAAGCTCAGCATGTTGGAAAGAACATGATATATATATATATATATATATCTAATTGGATGTAGGGGAGCATGAATTATTATTGTTGACATTACCCTTGAGGTAAAAGGTTGTGGGGCAAACCTATAAGCCCCTATCTTTCTCTATGTCCGACTAAAACTCCATAACCACAAGTATTGCGTGAGTGTTAGCAATTATAAAGGACTAAGTGATAGTTGAGTATCTGGACTTGCTTTTAAGCTCTGACATAGACTCTTTCCGATGTTATGATAAATTGCAATTGCTTCAATGACTGAGGTTATAATTTGTTGGTGCTCAATAAGGTTTTTGATTCATACTTTTTGCTTTGTGGAAAGATCATCACTTGAACATAAGTTATCATATGACAAAATCTCTACATGTTGCTGTTATGGAAATAATCATGATGCCTTCATGCCCGTATTTTATTTTTATCGACGCCTCTACCTCTAAACATCAGGAGATATTTATTGTTATCGGCTTTTCGCTTGAGGACAAGTGAGGTCTAAGCTTGGGGGAGTTGATATGTCCATTTTGCATCATTCTTTTATATTAATATTTATTGCATTATGGGCTGTTATTTCACGTTATGTCACAATACTTATGGCTATTCTCTCTTATTTTACAAGGTTTACATGAAGAGGGAGAATGCCGGCAACTGGAATTCTGGGCTGGAAAAGGAGCAAATATTGGAGGCCTATTCTGCGTAACTCCAAAAGTCCTGAAACTCCACGGAATATCTTAAAATAAATAAAGAAAAATCATCACCAAAGATGAAGGCCAGGGGGCCGACACCCTGCTCACGAGGGTGGGGGCGCCCCCCCCCCCCCCAGGGCGCACCCCCTACCTCGTGGGCCCCCTGGTGGCTCTCCAACGCCCATATTCTCCTATATGAAGTCTTTCGATGAGAAAAAAATATCAAGCAACCTTTTGGGATGAGACTCCGCCGCCACGAGGCGGAACCTTGGCGGAACCAATCTAGGGCTCCGGCAGAGCTGTTCTGCCGGGGACACTTCCCTCCGGAAGGGGGAAATCATCACCATCGTCATCACCCACGCTCCTCTCATCGGGAGAGGCAATCTCCATCAACATCTTCACTAGCACCATCTCATCTCCAAACCCTAGTTCATCTCTTGTGTCCAATTCTTGTCTCCAAGTCCGGGATTGGTGCTAGTAGGTTGCGAGTAGTGTTGATTACTCCTTGTAGTTGATGCTAGTTGGTTTATTTGGTGGAAGATCATATGTTCAGATCCTTTATGCATATTATTACCCCTCTGATTATGAACATGAATATGCTTTGTGAGTAGTTATGTTTGTTCCTGAGGACAAGGGAGAAGTCTTGCTATTAGTAGTCATGTGAATTTGGTATTCCTTCAATATTTTAATGAGATGTATGTTGTCTAGCCTCTAGTGGTGTTATGTGAACGTCGACTACATAACACTTCACCATTATTTGGGCCTAGAGGAAGGCATTGGGAAGTAATAAGTAGATGATGGGTTGCTAGAGTGACAGAAGCTTAAACCCTAGTTTATGCGTTGCTTCGTAAGGGGCTGATTTGGATCCATATGTTTCATGCTATGGTTAGGTTTACCTTAATACTTTTGTTGTAGTTGCGGATGCTTGCAATAGAGGGTAATCATAAGTGGGATGCTTGTTCAAGTAAGAACAACACCCAAGCACCGGTCCACCCATATCAAATTATCAAAGTACCGAACGCGAATCATATGAGCATGATGAAAACTAGCTTGACGATATTCCCATGTGTCCTCGGGAGCACTTTTCCTATTATAAGAGTTTGTCTAGGCTTGTCCTTTGCTATAAAAAGGATTGGGCCACCTTGCTGCACTTTATTTACTTTTGTTACTTGTTGCTCGTTACGATTTATCTTATCACAAAACTATCTGTCACCACTTATTTCAGTACTTGTAGAGAATACCTTGCTAAAAACCGCGTATCATTTCCTTCTGCTCCTCGTTGGGTTTGACACTCTTACTTATCGAAATGACTACGATAGATCCCCTATACTTGTGGGTCATCAGTCAACAACCGACATGCATCTAAAGTGGACTGTACGTGGAGAGGCTGACAGCTGGGTCCATGGCCGCACGCAAGGAAATGCCTCCTTATTACGCGCAAAATAATGATTCCTCCACCTGACATCGGGGACCCACTGAAAGGGCCTCTGTATTTCGCAAAAAACGTTACCACCGCTGACAGCTCAGACCCACCAGCTATATCTTTGCAGGCAAGGAAGTGCCTCCTTATTACGCACAAAAAAAATGAATACTCCCCCTGTTAGATGGGACCCAGTATAGTGGCAAGCTGACTTGTGGGCCTACTAAGTTGACGGGGACGGAGGGCTTTGTCAACTTAGTCAATATGCACGATTCTAGCTCCAGTGACCGTACGATGTCCATCCAACGGCCATAGTGCTTCTTCAACCTCTGGTCTTCTTGCTCCAGCAGCACAAACCAGCGCCGGTCGTGCCTCGTGCTCCTGCCTCCCGTGGCCGTCTGCGATGCAGCGGAGGCATCATTGCCCCCTACTAATCCCAACGCTGGCCAGGCCATCCCTCTACTCACCCACACCCCCTGTTATTCTGCAGTGATGGCCGCCTCACACCGCAGCGAACCAGTGAACCCTCGTACTCCTCTACGTGTGGGCATCCACTGTCGCGTCTTCCCCGGCTCCATGTCGTCCCCTTCTAGGCCTCGCCGTTGTCCACCGCCCTGGTGCTCTCGGCGCGGCATGGTCAACATGGTCAAGGAAAGGCTTCCATCGGACGTGGACTGTATGTGGAGAGGCTGACAGCTGGGTCCACGGCCGCAGCAAGGAATTGCCTCCTTATTACATGCAAAATAATTATTCCTCCACCTGACAGCGGGGACCCACCGGATAGGCCACCGTATTTCACGAAAAAACATTTCCCCCTGACTGCTGGGACCCACCAGCTACATCTTCGCACGCAAGGAAGTGCGTCCGGGCAAAAAAACGATTTGCCCCCCTGACTGCTAGGACCCACCAGCTACATCTTCGCACGCAAGGAAGTGCGTCCGGGCAAAAAAATGATTCGCCCCTTTGACTGTTGGGACCCACCAGCTACATTTTCGCACGCAAGGAAGTGCCTAACAGTCGGGACCCACCTGGTCGAAGCGTACGTACCGTTGTCATTCTGGTCGCAAACGTGTACATACATACTGGTCATTGTAGAGGCGTGCACGTGTCGTAGTACAGGCGCGCACGTAGCATGTACACATACGTACAGCGGCCAGGGTGCAAGAAAGAAAATACGGCCACGTATGTGTACATACGGGCGGGGTCTCGAACGCCTACTCGCGCATACGTACAGCGAGGGCTCGTGTACATGGCTGGGTCGGAACAAAGAAACAGCGTCGTCGTCGTGTTCATGGGGAGCCAACCGGCTGGGTCGGAACGGAATGTGTGGTCTTGTTCATCGGGAGGGCTTGGACGGAACACGCGATGGAAACGAGGCCTGGCGTACCACACAACGGAGGAAACAAACCTCCTACGTTCGGAACGGGGTCCTGTTGATCGGGAGGGGTGTGGCGTACCGCAAAACGGAGGAAACGGACCTCCTACGGTCGAAATGGGGGTCCTGTTGAACGGGAGGGGTGTGGCGTACTACAAAACGGACGAAACGGACTTGTGTGAGCGCTACAGTCGAAACGGGGGTCCTATTCATCGGGAGGGGTGTGGCGTACCGCAAAACGGACGAAACAGACTTGTGTTGGAGCGCTACGGTCGAAACGGCGGTCCTATTCATCGGGAGGGGTGTGGCGTACCGCAAAACGGGACTCCACAGGATACTGTTCATCTCCACCATCGACCTCCTCCAGCCTCCACGGGCTACTGTCGACCTCCTCCAGCCTCCACGGGCTCCTGTTCATCCAGCCTCCACCGCGCGCTACTCCACCGGCTACTGTTCAACCACCCCTCCACCATCTACTGTTCATCCAGCCCTCCACCATCTACTATTCATCCAGCCCTCCACACCACGGGGTCCTGTTCAACCACCCCTCCACGGCCACCCCTCCATCTCTATTGT
>NC_041385.1:694246561-694316532 GCF_002162155.2 Triticum dicoccoides | reverse complement strand
TTCATCCAGAGGCAATGCCACCACTCACTGTTCATCCAACCCCCCCCCCCACAGCGCTCTGTTCATCCAATCGATCGGCTTCAGTTAGCAGTAGTAGCGAAGGAATCGCTCCATCGGGTTCAGTTAACAGCCATCGATCGATCGCTCGGGTTCAGTAACGCGTAGCCTGCAGTGCAATCGCTCGGGTTCAGTAAGAGCCCAACGCCTCCCTCGGGTTCAGTTAGAGCCAATGCCTCGCACACATGCGTGTACGTGTATGAGAGAAACGCGCATCTCTCGGCCCCCGACCTCCCACCGTAACCGGCAAATCCCTGAAATTTTCCTCCCCCTTGCTTCTACCACGGTTTTTTCCGTCATGGACGGCCCAAAGAATGTCATGCAACTGCGTCTCCGGCCCGCCCAAGACGAAAAGCCCATTTTCTGTCATGATTTTTTGTCGTAGAAGTAGGAGCCCACCACATCTACGATGATACCGAGTTTTGTCACAATTATCGTCATAGAAGTGTCATATGTATGACTGGAAAAAAATTGTTCGGCCCGAAATGTCACGGATGCGTCTTTTTTTTGTAGTGACCGGGATGTGCAATGATTCAAGAGTGACATGTATGGAAAAACTATGAATGGTGGCTTTGCCACAAATACAATGTCAACTACATGATCATGCAAAGCAATTTGACAATGATGGAGTGTGTCATCCAGAAATAAGAGAAGAGTGTCTCACCCAGCCTCCTAAGAGATTTGGCACATCCGACTGTCCATTTCGCTGGCTTGATGGATTTTCGACCATTGGATCAAGCCTGCGGATGATCTGGGCTGCCGGATCGAACCAAAGACCCTGTAGCAATGAATAGTTACCTCCCGCGGTAAAAGATCGTGTGCCACCGCGCGTGAATTATGTGGCCCACTGAGGGCATTTTTGTCTTTTCACATGTCGACCCGTTGCGTGGTAGTCACTGGTTGGCCCATGGTTGGATGAGGAGGGCGACTTCTGCCTCTTCGTGCTCCCATTCGTCCTCCTGCCCCCTCGCGCATTAGTCCTCTCGCCCCCCTCTCGCCGCCACGGCACCAGCCCCGCCTCCTCACCTCCCTTGCCCCGCCCTCCCAGACATGTCTCTTCTCTCCATCGTGGGCTGCAATGCCGCTGCACTCCTCTTCCTCCCTAGCGGCACAGCGCGAGGGCGAGAAGACGACCCGAGGTCACCCGACTCCTATTGGAAATATACCCTAGAGGCAATAATAAATTAGTTATTATTATTATATTTCCTTGTTCATGATAATAGTTTATTATCCATGCTATAATTGTATTGATAGGAAACTCAGATACATGTGTGGGTACATAGACAACACCATGTCCCTAGTAAGCCTCTAGTTGACTAGCTCGTTGATCAATAGATGGTTACAGTTTCCTGACCATGGACATTGGATGTCATTGATAACGGGATCACATCATTAGGAGAATGATGTGATGGACAAGACCCAATCCTAAGCCTAGCACAAAGATCGTGTAGTTCGTATGCTAAAGCTTTTCTAAATGTCAAGTATCTTTTCCTTAGACCATGAGATTGTGCAACTCCCGGATACCGTAGGAATGCTTTGGGTGTACCAAACGTCACAACGTAACTGGGTGGCTATAAAGGTACACTACGGGTATCTCTGAAAGTGTCTGTTGGGTTGGCATGATTCGAGACTGGGATTTGTCACTCCATGTAACGGAGAGGTATCTCTGGGCCCACTCGGTAGGACATCATCATAATGTGCACAATGTGACCAAGGGGTTGATCACAAGATGATGTGTTACGGAACGAGTAAAGAGACTTGCCAGTAACGAGATTGAACAAGGTATCGGCATACCGACGATCGAATCTCGGGCAAGTACAATACCGCTAGACAAAGGGAATTGTATACGGGATTAATCGAATCCTCGACATCGTGGTTCATCCGATGAGATCATCATGGAACATGTGGGATGCAACAGGGGTATCCAGATCCTGCTGTTGGTTATTGATCGAAGAACGTCTCGGTCATGTCTGCATGGTTCCCGAACCCGTAGGGTCTACACACTTAAGGTTCGATGACGCTAGGGTTATAAAGGAAGTTTGTATGTGGTTACCAAATGTTGTTAGGAGTCCCGGATGAGATCCTGGACGTCACGAGGAGTTCCAGAATGGTCCGGAGGTAAAGATTTATATATGGGAAGTCCTGTTTTGGTCACCGGAAAAGTTTCGGGTTTTATCGGTAACGTACCGGGACCACCGGGAGGGTCCCGGGGGTCCACCAAGTGGGACCACCATCCCCCTAGGGCTGCATGGGCCAAGTGTGGGAGGGGACCAGCCCCAGGTGGGCTGGTGCGCCCCCCCCACAAGGGCCCAAGGCGCCTAGGGTTTGGGGAGGGGGGCACACCCACCTAACTTGGGGGGCAAGTTTCCCCTCTTCCCCCCTTGGTCGCCCCTCAGATGGGATCTTGGGCTGGCCGCCGCCCCTAGGGTGGAACCCTAGGTGGGGCGTAGCCTCCCCTCTCCCCCTATATATAGTGGAGGCAAAGGAGCAGCCCAACAGACGAAGTTCTTCTCATGTTGGCGTAGCCCTACCTCTCTTTCTCCTCATATCTCGCGGTGCTTGGCGAAGCCCTGCTGGATCACCACGCTCCTCCACCACCACCATGCCATTGTGCTGCTGCTAGATGGAGTCTTCCCCAACCTCTCCCTCTCTCCTTGCTGGATCAAGGCATGGGAGACGTCACTGGGTTGTACGTGTGTTGAACGCGGAGGTGCCGTCCGTTCGGCACTAGGATCTCCGGTGATTTGGATCACGACGAGTATGACTCCTTCAACCCCGTTCTCTTGAACGCTTCTGCTTAGCGATCTACAATGGTATGTAGATGCACTCTCCCTCCCCTCGTTGCTGGTTTCTCCATAGATAGATCTTGGTGACACGTAGGAAAATTTTGAATTTCTGCTACGTTCCCCTAAAGTGGCATCATGAGCTAGGTCTATTGTGTAGATTCTTTGCACGAGTAGAACACAAAGTAGTTGTGGGCATTAATTTTGTTCAATATGCTTACCGTTACTAGTCCAATCTTGATTCGGCGGCATTGTGGGATGAAGCGGCCCGGACCGACCTTACACGTACACTTACGTGAGACAGGTTCCACCGACTGACATGCACTTGTTGCATAAGGTGGCTAGCAGGTGCCAGTCTCTCCCACTTTAGTCGGATCGGATTCGATGAAAAGGGTCCTTATGAAGGGTAAATAGCAATTGACATATCAGGTTGTGGTTTTGCGTAGGTAAGAAACGTTCTTGCTAGAAACCCATAGTAGCCACGTAAAACATGCAAACAACAATTAGAGGACGTCTAACTTGTTTTTGTAGGGTATGCTATGTGATGTGATATGGACAAAAAGAATGTGATGAATGATACGTGATGTATGAGATTGATCATGTTCTTGTAATAGGAATCACGACTTGTGTGTCGATGAGTATGACAACCGGCAGGAGCCATAGGAGTTGTCTTAATTTATTGTATGACCTGCGTGTCATTGAACAAACGCCATGTAATTACTTTACTTTATTGCTAACCGGTAGCCATAGTAGTAGAAGTAATAAGTTGGCGAGACAACTTCATGGAGACACGATGATGGAGATCATGATGATGGAGATCATGGTGTCATGCCGATGACGATGATGATCATGGAGCCCCGAAGATGGAGATCAAAAGGAGCAAAATGATATTGGCCATATCATGTCACTATTTGATTGCATGTGATGTTTATCATGTTTATACATCTTATTTGCTTAGAACGACGGTAGTAAATAAGATGATCCCTCATTAAAATTTCAAGAAAGTGTTCCCCCTAACTGTGCACCATTGCGAAAGTTCGTCGTTTCGAAGCACCACGTGATGATCGGGTGTGATAGATTCTAAGGTTCACATACAATGGGTGTAAGCCAGATTTACACACGCGAAACACTTAGGTTAACTTGACGAGCCTAGCATGTACAGACATGGCCTCGGAACACAAGAGACCGAAAGGTCGAGCATGAGTCGTATGGAGGATACGATCAACATGAAGATGTTCACCGATGATGACTAGTCCGTCTCACGTGATGATCGGACACGGCCTAGTTGACTTGGATCATGCAATCACTTAGATGACTAGAGGGATGTCTATCTGAGTGGGTGTTCATTAGATGAACTTAATTATCCTGAACATAGTCAAAAGCCCTTTGCAAATTATGTCATAGCTCGCGCTATAGTTCTACTGTTTTAGATATGTTCCTAGAGAAAATATAGTTGAAAGTTGACAGTAGCGATTATGCGATCAGTAGAAAGCTTATGTCCTTAATACACCGCTCAGTGTGCAGAACCCCAAACGTCATCTGTGGATGTTGCGAACATCGGACATACACGTTTTGATAACTACGTGATAGTTCAGTTAAACGGTTTAGAGTTGAGGCACCAAAGACGTTTTCGAAACGTCGCGGAACATATGAGATGTTTCGAGGGCTGAAATTGGGATTTCAGGCTCGTGCCCACGTCAAGAGGTATAAGACCTCCGACGATTTTCTTAGCCTGCAAACTAAGGGAGAAAAGCTCAATCGTTGAGCTTGTGCTTAGATTGTCTGAGTGCAACAATCACTTGAATCGTGTGGGAGTTGATCTTCCAGATGAGATAGTGATGTTTCTCCAAAGTCATTGCCACCAAGCTGCTAGAGCTTCGTGATGAACTATAACATATCAGGGATAGATATGATGATCCTTGAGGTATTCACGATGTTTGACACCGCGAAAGTAGAAATCAAGAAGGAGCATCAATTGTTGATGGTTGGTGAAACCACTAGTTTCAAGAAGGGCAAGGGCAAGAAGGGATACTTCATGAAACGGCAAATCAGCTGCTGCTCCGGTGAAGAAACCCAAGGTTGAACCTAAACCCGAGACTAAGTGCTTCTGTAATAAGGGGAACAGCCACTGGAGCAGGATTACCCTAGATACTTGGTAGATAAGAAGGCTAGCAAGGTCGATAGAATTATATTGGATATACATTATGTTAATGTGTACTTTACTAGTATTCCTAGTAGCACCAGGGTATTAGATACCGGTTCGGTTGCTAAGTGTTAGTAACTCGAAATAAAAGCTACGGAATAAACGGAAACTAGCTAAAGGTGAGCTGACGATATGTGTTGGAAGTGTTTCCAAGGTTGATGTGATCAAGCATCGCACGCTCCCTCTACCATCGAGATTGGTGTTAAAATAATTGTTATTTGGTGTTTGCGTTGAGCATAGACATGATCGGATTATGTCTATCGCAATAGGTTATTCATTTAAGGAGAACAATGGTTACTCTATTTATTTGAATAATACCTTCAATGGTATTGCACCTAAAAGGAATGGTTTATTGAATCTCGATCGTAGTGATACACATTTTCATGCCAAAAGATATAAGATAGTAATGATAGTACCACTTACTTGTGGCACTGCCATGTAAGTCATATTGGTGTAAAAACGCATGAAGAAGCTCCATGTTGATGGATCTTTGGACTCACTCATTTTTGAAAAGTTTGAGACATGCGAACCATGTCTATTGGTGTATACGCATGAAGAAACTCCATGTAGAGGGATCGTTTGGACTCACTTGATTTTGAATCACTTGAGATATGCAAATCATACCACATGGGCAAGATGACTAGCCTTGGTTTCAGTAAGATGGAACAAGATAGCAACTTGTTGGAAGTAACACATTTTGATGTGTGCAGTCCAAAGAGTGTTGAGGCATGCAGTGAATATCCTTATGTTCTTACTTCACAGATGATTCGAGTAGATGTTGAGTATATTTACTTGATGAAACACAGGTCTGAATTATTGAATGGTTCAAGTAATTTCAGAGTGAAGTTAAAGATCATCGTGACAAGAGGATACAATGTCTATGATATGATCATAGAGATGAGTATCTGAGTTACGAGCTTTGGCACGCAATTAAGACATTGTGGAAATTGTTTCATAATTAATACCGCCTGGAACACCATAGTGTGATGGTGTGTCCGAACATCATAGTTGCACCCTATTGGATATGGTGCGTACCATGGTGTTTCTTATCGAATTACCACTATCGTTCATGGGTTAGGCATTAGAGACAACCGCACTCACTTTAATAGGGCACCACGTAATTCCGTTGAGATGACACCGTATGAACTATGGTTTGGAGAAACCTAAGTTGTCGTTTCTTTAAAGGTTTGGGGCTGCGACGCTTATGTGAAAAAAGTTTCAGGTTGATAAGCTCGAACCCGAAGCGGATAAAATGCATCTTCATAGGACACCCAAAACAGTTGGGTATACCTCCTAATTCAGATCCGAAAGCAATAGGGATTGTTTCTTGAATTGGGTCCTTTCTCGAGGAAAAGTTTGTCTCGGAAAGTTGAGTGGGAGGATGGTGGAGACTTGATGAGGTTATTGAACCGTCACTTCAACTAGTGTGTAGCAGGGCACGAGAAGTTGTTCCTGTGGCGCCTACACCAATTGAAGTAGAAGCTTATGATAGTGATCATGAAGTTTCAGGATCAAGTCACTACCGTACCTCGTAGGGTGACAAGGATGTGTACTACTTCAGAGTGGTACAGTAATCCTGTCTTGAAGGTCATGTTGCTAGACAACAATGAACCTACGAGCTATGGAGAAGCGATGGTGGGCCCATATTCCGACAAATGGTTAGAAGCCATGAAATCCGAGATAGGATCCATGTATCATAACAAAGCATGGACTTTGGTGGACTTGCCCGATGATCGGCAAGCCATTGAGATAAATGGATCTTTAAGAAGAAGACGGACGTGGATGGTAATGTCACCTTCTATGAAGCTCGACTTGTGGCGAAGAGTTTTTCACAAGTTCTAGGAGTTGACTACGATGAGATTCTCTCATCCGTAGAGAAGCTTAAGTCCGTCGGAATCATGTTAGCATTAGCTGCATTTATGAAATCTAGCAGATGGATGTCAAAACGAGTTTCCTTACCAGTTTTCGTAAGGAAAGGTTGTATGTGATACAATCAGAAAGGTTTTGTCAATCCTAAGGATGCTAAAAGGTATGCTAGCTCCAGCGATCCTTCCATGGACTGGAGTAAGCATCTCGGAGTTGGAATATACACTTTGATAAGATGATCAAAGATTTTAGGTTTATACAAAGTTTATGAGAAACTTGTATTTCCAAAGAAGTGAGTGGGAGCACTATAGAATTTCTGATGAGTATATGTTGTTGACATATTGTTGATCAGAAATGATGTAGAATTTTTAGAAAGCATATAGGGTTGTTTGAAAAGTGTTTTTCAATGGAAAACCTGGATTAGGCAACTTGAACAATAAGCATCAAGATCTATAAGATAGATCAAAATGTTTAATAATACTTTCAAATGAGCACATACTTTGACATAATCTTGAAGGTGTTCAAGATGGATCAGTCAAAGAAGGAGTTCTTGCCTGAGTTGTAAGGTATGAAGTTAAGAGTTAAAGCTCGACCACAGCAGAAAAGAGAGAAAGGACGAAGGTCATCCCCTATGCTTTAGACGTAGGCTCTACAGTATGCTATGCTGTGTACCGCACCTGATGTGTGCCTTGCTACATATCTGGCAAGAGGGTACAAAGGTGATCAAGGAGTGGATCACCGGATAGTGGTCAAAATTGTCCTTAGAGGAATAAGGATATGTTTCTCGGTTATGGAGGTGATAAAGAGTTCGACGTAAAGGGTTACGTCAATGCAAGCTTTAACACCTATCCGAATGACTCTGAGTAGCAAAACCGGATATGTATAGTGGAGCGACCATTTGGAATAGCTCCAAGTGGAGCGTGGAAGCAGCATTTACAATATGACCTAGAGATTTGCGAAGTACATACGGATCTGAATGTTCCAGACCCGTTGACTAAAACCTCTCTCACAAGCAAAACATGATCAAACCCCAGAACTCATTGAGTCTTAATCACATGATGATGTGAACTAGTTTAGTGACACAAGTAAACTCTTTGGATGTTGGTCACATGGCGATGTGACCTATGAGTGTTAATCACATGGCGATGTGAACTACTCCCTCCGTTCCTAAATACTTGTCTTTCTAGAGATTTCAACAAGTGACTACATACGACGCAAAATGAGTGAATCTACATTTTAAAATATGTCTACATGCATCCGTATGTTGAGTCTATTTGAAATTCCTAGAAAGACAAGTATTTGGGAACGGAGGGAGTAGATTATTGACTCTAGTGCAAGTGGGAGACTGTTGGAAATATGCCCTAGAGGCAATAATAAATTAGTTATTATTATTATATTTCCTTGTTCATGATAATAGTTTATTATCCATGCTATAATTGTATTGATAGGAAACTCAAATACATGTGTGGGTACATAGACAACACCATGTCCCTAGTAAGCCTCTAGTTAACTAGCTCGTTGTTCAATAGATGGTTACAGTTTCCTGACCATGGACATTGGATGTCATTGATAACGGGATCACATCATTAGGAGAATGATGTGATGGACAAGACCCAATCCTAAGCCTAGCACAAAGATCGTGTAGTTCGTATGCTAAAGCTTTTCTAAATGTCAAGTATCTTTTCCTTAGACCATGAGATTGTGCAACTCCCGGATACCGTAGGAATGCTTTGGGTGTACCAAATGTCACAACGTAACTGGGTGGCTATAAAGGTACACTACGGGTATCTCCGAAAGTGTCTGTTGGATTGGCACAAATCGAGACTGGGATTTGTCACTCCGTGTAACGGAGAGGTATCTCTGGGCCCACTCGGTAGGACATCATCATATTGTGCACAATGTGACCAAGGGGTTGATCACGGGATGATGTGTTACGGAACGAGTAAAGAGAGTTGCCGGTAACGAGATTGAACAAGGTATCGGCATACCGACGATCGAATCTCGGGCAAGTACAATACCGCTAGACAAAGGGAATTGTATACAGGATTAATCAAATCCTCGACATCGTGGTTCATCCGATGAGATCATCGTGGAACATGTGGGAGCCAACAAGGGTATCCAGATCCCGCTGTTGGTTATTGACCGGAGAACGTCTCGGTCATGTCTGCATGGTTCCCAAACCCGTAGGGTCTACACACTTAAGGTTCGATGACGCTAGGGTTATAAAGGAAGTTTGTATGTGGTTACCGAATGTTGTTCGGAGTCCCGGATGAGATCTCGGATGTCACGAGGAGTTCCGGAATGGTCCGAAGGTAAAGATTTATATATGGGAAGTCCTGTTTTGGTCAACGGAAAAGTTCGGGTTTTATCGGTAACGTACCGGGGCCACCAGGAGGGTCCCGGGGGTCCACCAAGTGGGACCACCATCCCCGGAGGGCTGCATGGGCCAAGTGTGGGAGGGGACCAGCCCCAGGTGGGCTGGTGCGCCCCCCCACAAGGGCCCAAGGCGCCTAGGGTTTGGGGAGGGGGGCGCACCCACCTAACTTGGGGGGCAAGTTTCCCCTCTTCCCCCCTTGGTCGCCCCTCAGATGGGATCTTGGGCTGGCCGCCGCCCCTAGGGTGGAACCCTAGGTGGGGGCGCAGCCTCCCCTCTCCCCCTATATATAGTGGAGGCAAAGGAGCATCCCAACAGACGAAGTTCTTCTCATGTTGGCGTAGCCCTACCTCTCTTTCTCCTCATATCTCGCGGTGCTTGGCGAAGCCCTGCTGGATCACCATGCTCCTCCACCACCACCATGCCGTTGTGCTGCTGCTGGATGGAGTCTTCCCCAACCTCTCACTCTCTCCTTGCTGGATCAAGGCATGGGAGACGTCACCGGGCTGTACGTGTGTTGAACGCGGAGGTGCCGTCCGTTCGGCACTAGGATCTCCGGTGATTTGGATCACGACGAGTACGACTCCTTCAACCCCGTTCTCTTGAACGCTTCCGCTTAGCGATCTACAAGGGTATGTAGATGCACTCTCCTTCCCCTCGTTGCTGGTTTCTCCATAGATAGATCTTGGTGACACGTAGGAAAATTTTGAATTTCTGCTACGTTCCCCTACAGCTCCCACCCAACACGCGAGGCTACAGGCTACTGTTTCTCGGTCAAATCCGGCTGCCTCCCACGCCATCACCGTCTGTCACGATCTTGCCTCGTTGCCATTGTTCTCCTCCCTAAAGCGTCACGTGTGATTCGAGCCAGCCAGATCCAGCCATGGCGGCTGAGATCCAGCTCGCTGATGAGCTCCTCTACCTTGCCTGAGCCCCACAACAAAGGATTTCCACGGTCATCTCTTCCCGCATGATGGTGGGTGAAGGAGGTGGACGTCTCCAGCATGTTAGCCGTGCCTCCCTCAGCTTTACCACCAAAGGGTCGTCTCCTGAAAAACATCGGCCTTGTCCTGCTAACTCTGCCAAGTGTGTGCTTCTTGGTTTGGTCCATCAGGTGTGTGTGTTCGCCATGAGTTCTTGCGTCTCGATGACGAGGCGGCGGAGGAGGCCCAAGGACCTCTCGGCCACAGCGACCAAATTCCGTTGGAAGGTGTCCACGGCGATAGACGGCGACATGGTCGGCCGCATCGCTGGGTGCCACGGTGTCGTCCATGTCGACAGCGCGATGGCCTCAGTCGTCACGCTCCACCTCACGCAGCTGCAGTGATAGAACATCCAGATGGACGCAGTAAATGGTGAGACATGAACGAAACCAACCAATGCCTTGTTTTCTCCGGCCGGCGCCGACCTGCTCGACCAGACCCCTAATTTTTGTTTTGTTTTTGCAGTGATTTGCGACGAGGCATGGTACAACTCCATCAGCATGCTGGGAGACTCGGCCGGCTCCGACGACAATGACAATGAGTACTCCAACGTCAGCCATGGTATTGTGCTCGCCTGGTTTCTCATGCCCTGTAGTGCAGTTTCAGACTCGTGCTACCTCTTCAGCTTGCGTTGGTTTTCCCTTGAGGAGGAAAGGGTGATGCAGCAAAGTAGCATAAGTATTTCCCTCAGTTTTGAGAACCAAGGTATCAATCCAGTAGGAGACAACGTACAAGTCACCTAGTACCTGCACAAACAATCAAGAACCTTGCAACCAACGCGATAAAGGGATTGTCAATCCCTTCACGGTCACTCGCAAAAGTGAGATCTAATAGAGATAGTGAAGTAAATATTTTTGGTATTTTTGTTGTATAGATTGGAAAGTAAAGATTGCAAAATAGTAAACTAGATTCCATACTATGGAAAAAAGATGCAATATAATGGAAAAGAGACCCGGGGGCCATAGGTTTCACTAGTGGTTTCTCTCGAGATAGCATGTATTACGGTGGGTGAACAAATTACTGCCGAGCAATTGATAGAAAAGCGCATAATTATGAAGACATCTAAGGCAATGATCATGAACATAGGCATCACGTCCGTGTCAAGTAGACCGAAAAAATTCTGCATCTACTACTATTACTCCACACATCGACCGCTATCCAGCATGCATCTAGAGTATTAAGTTCATAAGAACGGAGTAACGCATTAAGCAAGATGACATGATATAGAGGGATAAACTCAAGCAATATGATATAAACCCCGTCTTTTTATCCTCGATGGCAACAATACAATACGTGCCTTGCTGCCCCTACTATCACTAGGAAAGGACACCGCAAGATTGAACCCAAAGCTAAGCACTTCTTCCATTGCAAGAAAGATCAATCTAGTAGGCCAAACTAAACCGATAATTCGAAGAGACTTGCAAAGATATCAAATCATGCATATAAGAATTCAGAGAAGAACCAAATAATATTCATAGATAATCTTGTTCATAAATCCTCAATTCATCAGATCTCGGCAAACACACCGCAAAAGAATATTACATCGAATGGATCTCTAAGAACATCGAGGAGAACTTTGTATTGAGAATCAAAGAGAAAGAAGAAGCCATCTAGCGAATAACTATGGACCCGAAGGTCTATGGTAAACTACTCACGCTTCATTGAAGAGGCAATGGTGTTGATGTAGAAGCCCTCCGTGATCGAATCCCCCTCCGGCAGATCGCCAAAAAAGGCCCCAAGATGGGATCTCATGGGTATAGAAGGTTGCGGCAGTGGAAAAGTGGTTTTGTGGCTCCCCCTGATGTTTCTAGGGTATAAGAGTATATATATGCGAAAGAAGTACGTTGGTGGAGCTACGAGGGGCCCACGAGGGTGGGGGTGCGCCTAACCCCCTGGGCGCGCCCTCCTACCTCGTGGACGCCTCGTGGCATTTCTGACTTCAACTCCAAGTCTTCTGGTTTGCTTTCAGTCCAAGAAAGATCATCGCGGAGGTTTCATTCCGTTTGGACTCCGTTTGGTATTCCTTTTCTGCAAAATTCTAAAAAAGGCAAAAAAACAGAAACTGGCACTGACCCCTCGGTTAATAGGTTAGTCCCAAAAATAATATAAAAGAGCATATTAAAGCCCATTAAACATCCAAAATAGATAATATAATAGCATGGAACAATCAAAAATTATAGATACGTTGGAGACGTATCGACTCGTAGTGTACTCAGCATCAGATGCTCCCCCTCCTTGGGACAATGCTCTAATGATGAAGATCATCACACTTTTTATTTACTTACAACTTAAGAATTACAACTCGATACTTAGAACAAAATATGACTCTGTGTGGATGCCTCCAGCAGTGTACCGGGATATGCAATGAATCAAGAGTGACATGTATGAAAGAATTATAAAGGTGGCTTTGTCACAAATACGATGTCAACTACATGATCATGCAAGGCAATAATGATGGAGCATGTCATAATAAACGGAACGGTGGAAAGTTGCATGGCAATATATCTCGGAATGGCTAGGAAATGTCATAATAGGTAGGTATGGTGTCTATTTTGAGGAAGGTATATGGTGGGTGTATGGTATCGGCGAAAGTTGCCTGACACAAGAGAGGCTAGCAATGGTGGAAGGGTGAGAGTGCGTATAATCCATGGACTCAACATTAGTCATAAAGAACTCACATACTTATTGCAAAAATCTATTATTTATCAAAACAAAGTACTACGTGCATGCTCCTAGGGGGATAGGTTGGTAGGAAAAGACCATCGCTCGTCCCCGACCGCCACTCATAATGAAGACAATCAATAAATAAATCATGCTCCAACTTCATCACATAATGGTTCACCATACGTGCATGCTTCGGGAATCACAAACTTTAACACAAGTATCTCTCAAATTTACAACTACTCAACTAGCATGACTCTAATATCACCATCTTCGTATCTCAGAATAATCATAAAGAATCAAACTTCTCATAGTATTCAATGCACTTTATATGAAAGTTTTTATTATACCTATCTTGGATGCCCATCATTTTAGGACTAATTTTATAACCAAAGCAAATTACCATGCTGTTCTAAAAGACTCTTAAAATAATATAAATGAAGCATGAGAGATCAACAATTTCTATAAAATAAAACCACCGCCGTGCTCTAAAAAGATATAAGCGAAGCACTAGAGCAATATTATCTAGCTGAAAAGATATTAGTGAAGCACATAGAGTATTCTAATAAATTCCGATTCATGCGTGTCTCTCCCAAAAGGTGTGTATAGAAATGATGATTGTGGTAAACTAAAAAGCAAAGACTGAAATTATACAAGACGCTCCAAGCAAAACACATATCATGTGGTGAATAAAAATATAGCCTCAAGTAAAAGTTACCGATAGACGAAGATGAAAGAGGGGATGCCTTCCGGGGCATCCCCAAGCTTAGGCTTTTGGTTGTCCTTGAATTTTACCTTGGGTGCCTTGGGCATCCCCAAGCTTAGGCTCTTGCCACTCCTTATTCCAAAATCCATCAAATACTTACCCAAAAACATGAAAACTTCACAACACAAAACTTCAACAGAAAATCTCATGAGCTCCGTTAGTATAAGAAAATAAACCACCACTTTAAGGTACTGTAATGAACTCGTTATTTATTTATTTTGGTGTTAACCCTACTGTATTCCAACTTCTCTATGGTTCATACCCCCCGATACTACTCATAGATTCATCAAAATAAGCAAACAACACACGAAAAAACAGAATCTATCAAAAACAGAACAGTCTATAGCAATCTGTAACTTTCTAATAATTCTGTAACTCTAAAATTGGTGGACGTGAGGAATTTGTCTATTAATCATCTGCAAAAATAATAAACCTAAAATCACTCTTATGTAAAAAAAATAACAGTTATTCTCGTGAGTGCAAAACTTTCTGTTTTTTACAGCAGGATCGCAAAGACTTCACCCAAGTCTTCCCAAAGGTTCTACTTGGCACAAACACTAATTAAAACATAAAACCACATCTAAACAGAAGCTAGATAAATTATTTATTACTAAATAGGAGAAAAAAGCAAAGAACAAAAATAAAATTGGGTTGCCTCCCAACAAGCGCTATCGTTTACCGCCCCTAGCTAGACATAAAAACACGAATAGATCTAGGTATTGTCATCTTTGGTATGCAATCCATAAGTGGCTCTCATAATATATTCATAAGGCAATTTAATTTTCTTCCTAGGAAAGTGTTCCATGCCCCTCCTCAATAGAAATTGGAATCTAATATTTCCTTCTTTCATATCAATAATTGCACCAATCGTTCTAAGGAAAGGTCTACCAAGAATAATAGGACATGTAGGATTGCAATCTATCTCAAGAAAATGAAATCTACGAGCACATAATTCCTATTTGCAACAATAAGAACATCATTAATCTTTCCCATAGGTTTCTTAATGGCGGAACCCGCAAGATGCAAATTTAAAGAACAATCATCAAATTCGCGGAAACCTAGCACCCAAATCACACAAAGCATAGCATTCATAATCTTTAATCTTAATCTTAATAGTAGGTTCCCACTCATCATAAAGTTTTCTAGGGGTAGAAACTTCTAGTTCAAGCTTTTCATCATAAGATTGAATCAAAGCATCAACAATATGTCTAGTAAAAGCTTTATTTTGATTATAAGCATGAGGAGAATTTAGCACGGATTGCAACAAGGAAATACAATCTATTAAAGAACAATTATCATAATTAAATCTCTTGGAATCCAAAATAGTGGGTTCATTGCTATGTAAAGTTTTGACCTCTTCAATCCCACTTTTATCACTTTTTGCATCTAGATCTAAAAATTTTGAATCATTGGGACGCCTTTTAACTAAAGTTGAATCATCTCCAGTCCCATATTTATCAAGATTCATATTGGAAAACAAAGATTTAATAGGAGTCACATCAATCACTTTTAGATCTTCATCATTATTATCATGAAAACTAGAAGAACACGCTTTTACAAACCAATCTTTTTTAGCACGCATCCTAGCGGTTCTTTCTTTGCACTCATCAATGCAAATTCTCATGGCTTTGAGAGACTCATTAATATCATGCTTAGATGGAATAGATCTAAGTTTCAAAGAATCAACATCAAGAGAAATTATATCCACGTTCCTAGCCAACTCATCAATCTTGAGCAATTTCTCTTCAATCAAAGCATTGAAATTCTTTTGCGCACTAATAAATTCTTTAACACTATTCTCAAAATCATAGGGCATCTCATTAAAATTTCCATAAGAGTTGTTGTAGGAATTACCATAATTATTAGAGGAATTACTAGGAAACGACCAAGAATTAAAATTGCCTCTATACGCGTTGTTACCAAAATTGTTCCTACCAACAAAATTTACATCCATAGATTCATTATTATTCTCAATCAAAGTGGACAAAGGCATATCATTAGGATCAGAAGAAACACTTTTATTAGCAAACAATTTCATAAGTTCATCCATCTTTCCACTCAAAACATTAATTTCTTCAATTGCATGCTTTTCTTTACTAGCAGATCTTTCGGTGTGCCATTGAGAATAATTTACCATAATATTATGTAGGAGTTTATTAGCTTCTCCTAAAGTGATTTCCATAAAAGTGCCTCCCGTAGCCGAATCTAAAAGATTTCTAGAAGCAAAATTCAATCCGGCATAATTTTTTTGTATAATCATCCACAAATTCAAACCATGTGTAGGGCAATTACGTATCATTAATTTCATCTTCTTCCAAGCTTGTGCAACATGCTCATGATCAAGTTACTTAAAATTCATAATATCGTTCCTAAGGGAGATGATCTTAGCGGGAGGAAAATACTTCAAGATAAAAGGAAAAGAAGAGAACCAAGTTTTAGCACGATATCTAAGCGAAAACGGAAATAGCTTCAATTTAACAATATCATTATCCATATATTTCTTCTTTTGCATATCACACAAATCAATAAAGTTGTTTAGATGGGTTGTGGCATCTTCACTAGGAAGGCCAAAAAATTGATCTTTCAAAACAAGATTCAACAAAGCGGTATTAATTTCACAAGATTCAACATCGGTAGTAGGAGCAATCGGAGTGCTAATAAAATCATTGTTGTTGGTATTGGAAAAATCACACAATTTAGTATTGTCTTGAGCCATCGTGACAAGCAATCAATCCAACACGCAAGCATACAAGAAGCAAGCGAGAAGAGACGAAATTAAGAGGGGCGAAGAAAAGGCAAAGGTTTCCGAAAATAGTTTTAGAAGTGGGGGAGAGGAAAAGAGAGGCGAATGGCAAATAATGTAATGCGAGGGAGAAGAGTTTATGATGGGTACTTGGTATGGCTTGACTTGACGTACATCTCCCTGACAACGGCACCAGAAATCCTTCTTCCTACCTGTTGAGCTTGCGTTGGTTTTCCCTTGAAGAGGAAAGGGTGATGCAGCAAAGTAGCGTAAGTATTTCCCTCAGTTTTGATAACCAAGGTATCAATCCAGTAGGAGACAACGTACAAGTCACCTAGTACCTGCACAAACAATCAAGAAACTTGCAACCAACGCGATAAAGGGGTTGTCAATCCCTTCACGGTCACTCACAAAAGTGAGATCTAATAGAGATAGTAAATATTTTTGGTATTTTGTTGTATAGATTGGAAAGTAAAGATTGCAAAATAGTAAACTAGATTCGATAATATGGAAAAGAGATGCAATATAATGGAAAAGAGACTCGGGGGCCATACATTTCACTAGTGGCTTCTCTCGAGATAGCATGTATTATGGCGGGTGAACAAATTACTGCCGAGCAATTGATAGAAAAGTGCATAATTATGAAGACATCTAAGTCAATGATCATGAACATAGGCATCACGTCCATGTCAAGTAGACCGAAACGATTCTGCATCTACTATCCAGCATGCATCTAGAGTATTAAGTTCATAAGAACGGAGTAACGCATTAAGCAAGATGACATGACGTAGAGGGATAAACTCAAGCAATATGATATAAACCCCATCTTTTTATCCTCGATGGCAACAATACAATACGTGCCTTGATGCCCCTACTGTCACTAGGAAAGGACACCGCAAGGTTGAACCCAAAGCTAAGCACTTCTCCCATTGCAAGAAAGATCAATCTAGTAGGCCAAACTAAACCGATAATTCGAAGAGACTTGCAAAGATATCAAATCATGCATATAAGAATTCAGAGAAGAACCAAATAATATTCATAGATAATCTTGTTCATAAATCCACAATTCATCGGATCTCGGCAAACACACCGCAAAAGAATATTACATCGAATAGATCTCCAAGAACATCGAGGAGAACTTTGTATTGAGAATCAAAGAGAAAGAAGAAGCCATCTAGCTAATAACTATGGACCCGAAGGTCCGTGGTAAACTACTCATGCTTCATCGGAGAGGCAATGGTGTTGATGTAGAGGCCCTCCATGATCGAATCCCCCTCCGGCAGATCACCGAAAAAGGCCCCAAGATGGATCTCATGGGTACAGAAGGTTGCGGCGGTGGAAAAGTGGTTTCATGGCTCCCCCTGATGTTTCTAGGGTATAAGAGTATATATAGGCGAACGACGTACGTCGGTGGAGCTACGAGGGGCCCATGAGGGTGGGGGCACCTACCCCACTGGGCGCGCCCTCCTACCTCGTGGATGCCTCGTGGCATTTCTGAGTTCAACTCCAAGTCTTCTCATTTGCTTTCGGTCCAAGAAAGATCATCGCGAAGGTTTCATTCCGTTTGGACTCCGTTTAGTATTCCTTTTCTGCAAAACTCTAAAATAGTCAAAAAAACAGAAACTGGCACTGGGCCCTTGGTTAATAGGTTAGTCACAAAAATAATATAAAAGATCATATTAAAGCCCATTAAACATCCAAAACAGATAATATAATAGCATGGAACAATCAAAAATTATAGATACATTGGAGACGTATCAACTCCTAGTGTACTCAGCATCAGATGCTCCCCCTCCTTGCAAATCCAGGTCCTCTCCTAGAAGACGTCACCGGCGGCACGAACGCGGCACCGTGCAAGGACGCGGTGTGCTTGGTGGACACCGTGCAACGCCCCCAGAGCATCGCGGATGGAGGCGTGCCAAGGTGAAAAGAATGGTAGAGCATGGCATCATGCTCGCCTCGGCCTTTCCTAGGCTCGATCCCGAGCTACAAGGTCCAGCCGATGCCGGTCGTTGGGTTCAGCCTGCACCACAAGAGGAAGAAAGCGGCCATCGTTAGGCTCTCCTTCGGGTGGAGATCATACAAGGGCAATGTAATGACCAAAATGAGTGAGTCAACACCAGCACTTTCACCTACTGATCCAGCAGTATCATTCAAATTGTTTGTTAGCATTTCGTTTATGCTTTGCTGACAAAACTGACGATCAATTTAGCTGGCTCCGTGAAGTATCTGTATCGACCAAGAGCAGGCATGACGTTGCCGTATTCAGTCAACGAGAAACCATTGGCTGGCTGCTGGTCGATCCTCCAGCCGTCGGTGTTCAGAGTCAGAGGGGGGAAGGCTTCTTCAAGTAAGAAGCAATGTTACTGAAACTCCTGATATGCATTGATCCACTGTGTATTTCTTCTGTCAGTATGCCTGACTGAACCTTTTGAAATTGACCGCAGATACAAGAGGAAATCCCCATCCCCAAACTGCTCCCCCTACACCCCGATCGGAGCAGACATGTTTGCTTGCGCAAGGAAAGTGCACCACACCGCGCTCCCATCGCTGAAGCCCCACGGCTCCTTCCCTTCACTTCTCATTGTGAACATTCGGGTAATTCACTCGTATTTCTTCACCTACCTAACCAAGTAGTGTTGATTGCTTAGTGCATTTTTTTGAGAAAATTATTGCTTAGTCTGAGCTTAATAGGTTAATCAATATCTGTACAGGTGCCTACCTATCCCACTGCCATGTTCTGTGAGAATGAGGGCGATGGTGTAAGCCTGGTCCTCTATTTCAAGATATTCGACAACTTTGACAAGTAAATTTCTCCGCAGCTCAAGGACATCATCAAGGTAAGTTGAATTGATTGCATTTGCATGGCATCATAATGTAACCCATTTTGAGTACCCATGAACAAATTTCTGATGAGTTCATGGTCATGCAGAGTGTTATGAACGAGGAAATGGAGAAGGTCAAGGGGTTCCCGGTGGACAGTAACGTGCCCTACACAGAGAGGCTGAAAATCCTGGCTGGCATTGTAAACCCTGAAGACCCGCAAATCAGTGCAACCGAGAGAAGGCTTGTACTACAAGGTGTGTTTGGTTCGGGAACGAAGTGTAATGGAATGTCATGGTTCCGTTCCACTAGAATGGGTTGGTTCCGTCCTTGTGTTTGGTAGTGGCAATTTGAAGGAACGGAATGGTTACATTCTAGTGTTCAGTTTGAGACATATGGAATGGAATGGATTTATTATGTCACCATGAACTGGATTGAATTTCAGTCAAACAAAGGCATATAAATATTGTTGTTGAATCGAAGGCTTGAGCACACTGTCAAAAACAAATCATAGAGAAACAGAAAGAAAAGAATTGGACTAAAACACAAGATCAACAGCAGCCACCCAAATACCAAAGTCTGAATCTGAATCAACAGCAGCCACCCAAATTCGGTCAACAGCAGCTACCCAAATACAAAATCCGGTAGAGCTACTACAAATACCAAAATATCAAGAGCAGCTACCCAGATACCAAAATCTGGATCAACAGCAGCAGCCACCCAAATTCGGCCATGCTCCTCCTGTTCTTTTTCAGTTGACGGTGGTCTATGGGTGGAGTGCACTTGCTCCTTCAGTTACTTTTCGGCACCGAGGCCGTCCAGCCACTTGAGCTCGGTAGCCATGGTAGAAAGCTCGGCCAGCCTTCCTGTCGCACCAGGCCACATGCCTCCTTCCACCAGATCTTTGGGGTTCGAGGAGGAGAGACAAGGGGCAGGGGACGCCGGCGAGGCTGCAGTTCTGACCAGGGGCAGAAGATGGTGCCCCGCAGGAGGGGAAGGTGCTACGGCCGCCGGCCGCCGGTATGGCCATCGAGGGAGAGAGGAGAGGAGAGGTCGTGGGTGGCTGGGGCGCGGGGTGGGTGAGTCGTGGAGGAAGGGAAGAGAGTCACGAGTGAGGCGTTCCGCGTGGTCCGGCCGATTTGGAGGAACGCCCAGGTTGAGTATAATCAGGGAATATGCCGTTCCCTGGAATGGGTGGGTTCCGGTTCCTTCGGCGATCTAAACACGAGAACGGGCTCTGGAATGGAACCGACCCGTGCCGTTCCGCTTCGTGACTGAAACCAAACACACCTAGAAGCCAGTGCTGACAAGACCCCGGTACAAATTCTACAAGGTAGTAACCAGTTATACATGCTTCCTCACATCTCCATCAACCCACATGTGCTCAAATTAGAAATTCTTGATGCACCTCCAGTCCTGACTGAAACATCTTCATCTATTTGTTCATTGCGACGTAGGGATCGAACTACTTCGAGATCGACATTGACGTGCACCAGTTCAGCTACATATCGCGAAAGGGCCTTGAGACCTTCCGAGAGCGGCTGAAACATGGTGTCATCGATCTTGGGCTAACCATTTAGGTATTATTATTTTTCCTTTTGTTCTTGGCCTTAGGACCCGACCAAGATTTTGTTCCCTGAAAGTCTGAATGAATTTTACTGGAATAGCAGGGTATTTTAACTTGTAGTTCAAGGTTATTTGATTAGATAAAGGTTCTCATTGCATATTTTATGCTCAAAGAAAGAAATAATTTGTTTAACACCAGATGTATGTAGTCATGGTCATGGCGTTGATCCAGAGAAGCTCAACGACAATGGCATACCCTTCTCCATTTTGACATTGGACAAGGTAGTATTGATCTTTATGTATAAGTATTCCGTGCACATATTGTCTTTCCTAAGTGTTCTTCTTTTGCATTGCAACATACTCTGCATATATTTTATGGGCACACACGGACACATGTGGTGCGTACAAGTTATGTACTCAAATTTAGGGGTTGATAAAAGATTGTTTATCTTTGTGTCAGTACTCAAATTTTGAAGTTGATTGTACACATCCTAAAATGACATCCAAAGAAAATTAAAGAGAGTAAATAGCTAGCATAGTAACAAGTCTGGACAATATCATGTATATGGGCTTATCAAGCTATCATGCGGAAAGATTCAGTTTTCATACATTTGCAGGTTAACTTGCCATAGAACACCCTTGATAAAAAAATATCATTAAGTTTGGCAAGTGAATCCTTAGTGAAGATGATACTAAAATTGACAAACTTGCAAGTATTAAATGCCATCAATCGCAAAACAAAATTATCTAAAATTTTGCAAGTTTTACTACCTATTTTTGTTGTATAGTTCTACTTCTTGGAAAGAAGTAATGCACAACAGTCACCACAAAGAACACAATATTGTGTGCACAAGCTAGACTATAACTATCTAATTGATTTGGTTTGTCATCTGGTGTTTATCTAATTTATTTGTACCAAAATGAGTAATTTTGATGCACATCTTCTTTCCAAATAATAGTTGCTTCTGACTAGCGACTGGTGGCGCTGGATGTGCTATCTTCCTTTGTCGTGGAACTTCTTCGACTCAACCCGACCGTGTTACAGGGTTATCTCCCCCTCCCTCTCTCTTGACCCCCTATTATTTTCTGGATTGGAAGTGGCCTAAAGAATAGGATGGCACTTGGAACTAGCATTTACACATGTTTTCTCTCTCAGATTTTGAAGGTTGATTCTCTCCATAATCTTTACCTCTGATGATATTTCCTTTTCTTGGTATTTTGCTTTGTCATGTGCATTGTGACCTGGAGACCTTTATGATTACATCTGCAACATAGTGATAGGGAGGTGTTGCATATGGTGACTTCCAGTCTGATTGTACATTTATCTCCTTTTACTCTATCATGCTAACGTATTATCTGAATCCCATTGTCTGAACAATGCCATTTATTTTATCTCCTGCCAAAATAATGAGATGATCTATATTTATGTCCCTTCTATTTTAATTAGATAGTGTTATTAGGGATATATAGTTTTGAAAGTTCAAACTAGATCTATTCATTATTATTAGTAATTGAGCTGCTGATTATAACAATATGCTTACATGAGTTTCATACTAAGTGCATATCATTCCTCGCTGATCTTCAGTGTGTTGTAAATATAGCTATAATATTCATTGTTAGTCAAATTACTTACTATTGAAATGTCGAGGTTCTCTATAAATGTCATCTCGCATTGGGTGTCTGAATTTAGACTCCGGCTGTAGGGTTGTTTGTGTTGTGTGGTATGAATTGCCTTTGTACTTCAAAATGCATGTATCGAGTGTCGATTTTCTGATAAAATGATCTATATATCTGCATTACAGTTGGAATATTCATATGTATGGTTTCACGCTTCCAAGAATAACAAACACTATGCACCCAGCTCTCTCTTTTGTGGCCACTAACCATTCACTTTCTTTTGTTCCTACAACCTTGATTGGCTTAAGTTTGATTTTATATTGCGTACTTCAAGCACCGATAGACCATCACATGTTTGAATTATTTATTTTTCAGAGATTATTTCTCTGGATTTCCATTTTTATTGATCAGAAGGCATGGGTGCAGGTATCAACAATTGCAGTGTTGAGTGGTCATAACCACTCGCTTTTGTGCCCACATTTTTCAAAAATACTGCAAAGATACATTTGATTTTAATTGTGCTAAAAACAACGATTTGGTCTGGACTAAGTACAACATACCAAATTGACATTTTCCTCTTGGTTATTTACTTACTGTACTGTGTCAGATGGCAATAAGTAGGTGAATTGTATGCTGGGATGCAAATTGTACTTCTAAGTAAGACCACACGAACTGCTAATCTGATTATCCGTGTAATAAAATCTTCTCTAATCTAAGCTTCAAAGCTACATGAACTACCATATTTTTTCATTTGTTGGCTGCACTAAAAATAGGGACATGCTCTAATAATGACACTTTCTATTTGCAGTAGTACTGTTGAGCCAATTGATACTAGGTGTGCATGAATATTTGCCTTGCCAGTATGATTTGATTCGGACGTGGATGGGTCCTGTCTTTTATTTGGCTCGTTTCTTCCCGTGTTCCTCATCTTTCTGGATGCGTCGCAGTTGGGACAATGGCGTGCCGGAAGGCTGTCTTGCAAGTTGACCGGAGAGGGAGTACACCGGAGAGGCTTCTGAGATGGCTGAGGTGGTTCTTCGCTCCTCTGGTTGTCTTCTCATTTGTGTTGTATATGTGCTCATCCAGGGACTTGTTGTTTTTTAGGGATCTGTCTAGGGTTTGCTGGTTGATTTGTCCTGGTTGGGGTCTGCTTGTGCTCTTGGCTCCTGGGCTACGCCGCTTGAAGTTGCTTCGTTGGTTTCCTTGCAGGTGATTCTTTCCTCTCGCCTGCCCTCTTCGGTGTTTTTTCTAGGTTGTTTAGATTTGTATTTCAAGTTCATATGTATGGCGGCGCTCTCCCCTCCTCTTCTGTAGAATGGAGATCCTTGCTCCTTCTTTTATCTCTCTGAATCCCTAGCTTCCGCGAATTTAGTCCATAATGTGGAGATGTTCTTACAGGACCGTTGATCTGTGCATCCAGGCACCCAAGCTTTTCTTCGCGCGATGGTATCAGGCACACAGAGGGAGCTCTTCTCCATGGGTGCGATGAACAATGATCATGATCCCCGTTCCACACTGTCACCAGCTAGCAAGGTAGACCCCGTTTGCTTGGTCAACTCTAAAACATGCATGTGCTAGATTTGTTCAAGATTTATGCAATTGGGCTTGTCGTTGATCTACGACACACAAAGCATATTTTTGATATGGATTTGTAGTAGAATGGTCCTAACTCTGTCGATGCTTGCTGTGCAGTCCACTGTGTATCAGATTCTTCAGATCCCGTGAATAGCCATTTTACCATGTTCATGCTTGCTCTGTGGTCTGCCGTGTATCATGTCGTTTGGCTTCTGTAGTTTACCTTGCGTTTGCCAATCGTGGTCAACACACAACACGATTGATGTTTGTGAGCTGCCTTTAAAGAATGTGCCATGCCTTACTTAAAAGCATGTTTACATCGTCGTTGTGTTGTTGCAGATCTCTGGTTTGTTTTTCAGGTTTCTGTTGCACGTTTGCTTTGCTTGTCCTGAACCCATCACCGATAAAGGCTAATGCATTTCCATATTTCTATTGCTTTAGTAGCCTGATATTTCCACGTATTCCTGTTGTGGTCTGTACCATGTGTAAATGACTTGCCACTCTACATATTTTAATAGATGAAGCATTCTGTCACGGTTAGGCCGAAGGCTATGCTTAGCGTCGTTCTTGCTAGAGATGGTTTACCCGAGGTGAATTACAAGACCTGCGCATCTTACCGTGGCCGTGTGGTGGCTACTGCTATCTTCTGGCCATCACAGTCGCGTTCGTCTGCAGCGGCAGAGCATATGATGATCAATGGCAACCCAGCTGTGGATGCCAATGGGACATGCAAAATGCTGCTCCTCGGTGCTTGGAGCATCTTCAAGCCACCATGGATATTGAATTTGGCTGCCCTCAAAGCAGAAAATTTAGACCGAGATGAAGTACCTGTCAGGCAGTGTCGATGAGAAGGACAGGAAGATCAGAGATATGAAGGCTAAGGTGGAAAAAAGGAATTTGCGGGCCAAGGGGCTTACCAAGGGCTGGGGTCACTGGTAGATACCTGCTCGGATCTACATATGATCAAGCTTTGCTTCCGGCTGGTTCTTCGGTAGTTCATTTTTTTATCATGGCTGAAAATGCATTCCACTGTGTATGCTTACTCTCCTATGATGCTTTCTATGCCTTGTGTTAGATAAGGGACAGTACTTGCTTTGATCATTTTGATTCAGATTAGATCTTTATTTCGATTTGACTTCCTGCTATATCTGCATCTCCATTTAACTTATTGATATGGTTTCGTTTCATTTTGTTTTAGCTTACTTACAATTAATAATTTTACAATCAACTCCTGACGTCACTATTTCGTTCTTTGTTTGGTTTAGAACAACTTGACATGCACCCTTTTACCTCACTCACTCAAGATATAATATTTACCTTTATTTATATATATAACAGCTTCATGGATGGGTGTTTGGAGGTTTCTGAGGCTGCATTATGAATAGGTGATATTAAGCGAATACCAGTACTTTTAGGTGCATTTTGTCCGCCATCTATTTACAGCTTCAGTTACTTCAGACGTTGTTAGCCCCATTTGAACACATGGTGATAATATCATGCTTTCATTGCCCCTTCTTATCGTCGGAATAGCAGCCTAGGTTACTACTAACTTAACATTACACGCTTGACCAAAACGTTCAGACTGACACCCTCACGCCAAGGCGCGTACCCGATCTAGTAATAAACGGAATGGTGGAAAGTTGCATGGCAATATATCTCGGAATGGCTATGGAAATGCCATAATAGGTATGTATGGTGGCTATTTTGAGGAAGGTATATGGTGGATGTATGGTATCGATGAAAGTTGTGCGACATAAGAGAGGCTAGCAATGGTGGAAGGGTGAGAGTGCATATAATCCATGAACTCAACATTAGTCATAAAGAACTCACATACTTATTGCAAAAATCTATTACTCCCTCTGTTCTGATTTACTCGTCGTGATTTTAGTTCAAATTTGAACTAAAACCACGACGAGTAAATCGGAACGGAGGGAGTAGTTATCGAAACAAACTATGCGCATGCTCCTAGGGGGATAGATTGGTAGGAAAGACCATCGCTCGTCCTCGATCGCCACTCATAAGGAAGACAATCAATAAATAAATCATGCTCCAACTTCACCACATAACGGTTCACCATACGTGCATGCTTCGGGAATCACAAACTTTAACACAAGTATCTTTCAAATTCACAACTACTCAACTAGCATGACTTTAATATCACCATCTTCATATCTCAGAACAATCATAAAGAATCAAATTTCTCGTAGTATTCAATGCACTTTATATGAAAGTTTTTATTATACCCATCTTGGATGCCCATCATATTAGTACTAATTTTATAACCAAAGCAAACTACCATGTTGTTCTAAAAGACTCTCAAAATAATATAAGTGAAGCATGAGAGTTCAACAATTTATATAAAATAAAAACCACCATCGTGCTCTAAAAAGATATAAGTGAAGCACTAGAGCAATATTGTCTAGCTCAAAAGATATAAGTGAAGCACATAGAGTATTCTAATAAATCATGATTCATGCGTGTCTCTCCTAAAAGGTGTGTACAGCAAGGATGATTGTGGTGAAATAAAAAGCAAAGACTCAAATCATACAAGACGCTCCAAGCAAAACACATATCATGTGGTGAATAAAAATATAGCCTCAAATAAAGTTATCGATAGACGAAGACGAAAGAGGGGATGCCTTCCGGGGCATCCCCAAGCTTAGGCTTTTGGTTGTCCTTGAATTTTACCTTGGGTTGCCTTGGGCATCCCCGAGCTTAGCCTCTTGCCACTCCTTATTCCAAAGTCCACCAAATCCTTACCCAAAAGTTGAAAACTTCACAACACAAAACTCGACAGAAAATCTCATGATCTATGTTAGTATAAGAAAATAAATCACCACTTTAAGGTATTGATGTGAACTCATTCTTTATTTATATTGGTATAAAATATACTGTATTCCAACTTCTCTATGGTTCATACCCCCCGATACTACTCATAGATTCATCAAAATAAGCAAACAACACATGAAAAACAGAATCTGTCAAAAATAGAACAGTGTGTAGTAATCTATAACTCTCGAATACTTTTGTAACTCTAAACATCCTATAAAATTAGGAAAATCTGAGCAATTTGTGTACCAATCGATAGCAAAAATAATCAGATCAAAAGTACGTTTCTGTGAATTTTAAAAACTACTTTACTATGCGCAAAAATTTCTGATTTTCAGCAGGATTAACACAACTATCACCGTAAGCTATCCCAATGGTCTTACTTGGCATAAACACTAACTAAAACATAAAACTACATCTATCTAGAGGCTAGATAGATTAATTATTACTAAACAGGAGCAAAAATTAAAGAACAAAAATAAAATTGGGTTGTCTCCCAACAAGCACTATCGTTTAACGCCCCTAGCTAGGCATAAAAACATGAATAGATCTAGGTATTGCCATCTTTGGTATGCAATACATGAGTGGCACTCATAATAGATTCATAAGGCAATTTAATTTTCTTCCTAGGAAAGTGTTCCATGCCTTTCTGTCATGGTATTCTCACGGGGGGGTGCGATTCGACAGATGCCACAAGGGCTTAGTGTGAGGGCAAGACCGCTGTTGGAATATCCGGGGATGGGTATGCGAGTAGCACGCGCTAGTTTACCCAGGTTCGGGGCTCTCCGGAGAGATAATACCCCTACTCCTGCATGTCTGAGTATATGTGGTATATCTGGTACAGAGTTGCTCCAGGAGCTGTATCTGAGCTCAGTGCCATAGGCATCTGGCTTTGTATATGCATATGAGCGCAAGTGTGTGTGTGGCCGCAGGTGCATGAGCATGCATGAGTGAATGTGTGGGAGGATGAGTCCATCCTGGATGGATGGATGGATGGATGGGTGCTCATATATATAGGCTTGAGGGGTAGCTTAGGATGTAAGCTAGGTAGGCATGGTAGCTAGCTAGCTAGTGGCATGGTGGGGGTGTCAAGATTGTCCCCTGGGTCACTTCATAAATAGTGCCAGGGGACAAGTGACACTATACATAATGGCTGGGGTGACACGTGAACAGTGCTCGGGTACAGCCATCTCGTCGGTATCGGGTCGATGTCGGGCAGCCGGCTGGTTGGCGCAGTCGGCAGCCGGCTGGCTGGATCAGCCGGCCGAGTGGAGCAGTCGGACGGGGAGCCGGCAGGAGCGTCTGGGCAGTCAGACTGAGGGGCTTTTCTAGCCCCGATGTCTTGAAATATTGTCTTGCCGTCTTCGGGGTATCCATGGTCAATTACCCCAACAGTAGCCTCCAAACCTCCGGGCAACTTGGCAAAGTTGGGCGGAGGATTTTTGGCGGGTGTTGATGTATAAAAGTTTGATGACGGCCGACTGCAGGCCGTAGTCGGTGTAGCTTTCTTCCGGCAGGGGCGTGCCAGCGCACCCGCTGGGTGTAGCCTCCGAGCCTCCGGGCAACTTGGAAAAGTTGGGCGGAGGCTTTTCGCATTTGTTGGTGTAGACGATGGCGTCGAGGGGCCGGTTGCAGCTGGCGGCGGGCATGCAACAGGCGTGGCATGTTCCGAGTGGGGGCACGCAAGCGCACCCGTTGGGTGTAGCCTCTGAGCCTCCAGGCGACTTTGAAAAAGTTGGGCGGTGGGTCTTGTTGTTGATGATGAAGCCGACGGGGACGTCGAGGGTGCTAGGCGCGGACATGGAGTCTGCCGGTTGATGCTTTCAGGCGCGGACGCGGGGTTCGTCGGCTGTTGCTGTCAGGCGCGGACGTGGTGTCGGCCGACTGATGCTGTCGGGCGCGGACGCGGGGTCCACCGACTGTTGCTGTCAGGCGCGGATGCAGGGTCGGCCGACTAATACTGTCGAAGATAGCCGGCTGTGGGCTCCAGCCGATGCGGCTTGCTTCCAGTAGGGCATGCTAGCGCGCCCACTAGGTGTAGCCTCCGAGCCTCCGGGCGAGGAGGGGGTTCCCCGCGGAAATGATGATGCAAAAGACAAAGTTAGTCCGCGCACATATATCAAATGTTTGTGTTGGAGTAATGGGCCACGGGTAGGCTAACCCGAGCTCCAGAACCTTTCAAGACATCGGGGCAGGCCGCGCCCCTCAAAGCCGAGTCTCAGATGGCGACTCCCAGATGAGCCGAGTCTCAGATGGCGACTCCGAGATGAGCCGAGTCTCAGATGACGACTCCCAGATGAGCCGAGTCTCAGATGACGACTCCCAGATGAGCCGAGTCTCAGGTGGCGACTCCCAGATGAGCCGAGTCTCAAGTGGCGACTCCCAGATGAGCCGAGTCTCAGACGGCGACTTCCAGAAGAGCCGGCTATAGACAGTCGGCCCACGACGCTACACTCGTCGCGATAGGCGAGGCGGGTACGACCACGGCGTGGCCGTCACCTCCTGCTTGCGAGGGGCCAGCATGGCTACAGTGTGCCGTACCACTAGAGATCTCCGGTGCGGTCCGGCACTGTTGCCATGCCAAGCCCTGACCTCAGCCACAGTGTGCGGCACACTGTGCCCACGATGGCCTACCTGTACGGCTCAGAGACGGCGGACCCGCCAGTCAGTGAGAGCATAGAAGACGGCGGATACGCCCCGAAGGCGGCCCGTGGGAGTCGGCTCCCCTGAGTCGGCCGGCCTCTCCCACGAGGCCCACGCGCCATCAACCAGACAAGACGGGAGGTAACGACAGTGATCGCCCGATAGACGGCGGCACTGTTGCCACGACCTAGTGACCAAGCCTGCGTCATCAGGATCACGGCTACAGTGCCGGACTCGCCGGCGGGGCCCGCAAATCGGCGGGCCCCAGCAGTCGGCGGAGAAGACGGCGGCCTGTGAGACAGATGGCTGGGACCCATGCCCAGCCGGATTACCATTGTACCCCCGGGGGGTAGGCCTATATAAACCCCCCGGGGCACCCATGCAAAGGGTTCGCATCCATTAGCCTTAGACCAGATCATATAGGAGGAAGAGAGCTAGCCTTGCCTCCTTCTACCTCCTGAATACAGCTCTAGGAGCAACCTTGTAGTCACTATGCCTTAGTGATCATGCGGAGACCCCGCAAAGCAGCAGTAGGGGTGTTATCTCCCTGGAGAGCCCCGAAGCTGGGTAAGATTCGTCGGCGTGCATGCCTTCGCCTAATCCCGTTTCCTGGCACCGACGACGTTCTACTCGCTCCCACCATGATAAGCCATCCTTTGGCATATGTCGCACCCAACCCCCGACATTTGGCGCCCACCGTGGGGCCAGGTGCACCGTCGTCCGGAGACCTGCTTTGGACGGGAAACCTTTTCCTCCCCCACGAGCGTAGCCAGCCCGGCACGCCCGATGGCGCTTGCCCTGACGCGCTGCAAAGCGTCGATGACGCTTGCGCGGCGAGCTGCCTCACTGACCTTCTCGGCGAGGTTAGCATCTCCAACGAGCCTGCATCCGATGCGGGCACGGGTGGCCCCGAAAGCCTCCTTGCGGGCCTCCTCGACCATCTCCACGTCGCCGGCGAGCCTGCCATAGACTTGGAGTCCGTAGGCTCCACCGACCCGATGCTGGTCGACTCCGACAGCGTGTCGCTCGACACGTTCCCCTCCAATGTGGTGATCTACGACGAGCCGCTACCTCGTGAAGAGAGCGGCGGAAGCGCCGTCACGGAGGTGCTCGTTATTAGTCATGGCGAGCACTCCGGTGGGGGAGCCCATGACCCGCTCGACGTGGCTCTGCAAGACCTGACGGCACCCATTCTGGAGGACGCTGACGCCGAGACGCTAGAGGCACGCCGCCTTCAGCTCGTTGAAGGCGCGAAGAAGCTGGCAAGCATGAGACGCTTGTCGGAGGCCTACCAACGTGAGATGGATCGCGCCGTGGGCGGCTCGCCAGCGCCGACTGGGCCTAGCCGCCTAGGCGCGGTCCTACAACGTGGCGTGGCCATCGCCAACCTGTTCGGGGCCGATCGCCCCGTGTATGCCACGCCCGCGGAGAACATCCGCGCCGCTCAGGCGGCAGCAGACGAACTAGACAACTTCGAAGGCGAAGAGCGCCGCTTGATGACCGAGCGAGTCCAGCGACTCCTCAAAGCGGCTACCGCGCAGAACGAAGCCAGCTGCCGCACGGAGGCGCCGCAACGACAAAATGATGACCTACCTCCCCGCCGAGATCAAGGCGCGACGTCTCGGACGCCGACTGGCGGAGTCCGTGGAAGAAGAGAGAAGGATCCGGCTGTCAGCCACAGTCGGACTCGCATCACCATCGAGCGCGGCCAAGACGGCCGCCCAAGAGCAGTGGAACGGCAGGGCGACTACCTGCCTCCCCCACCACGAAGAGAAAGACGAGTCTCCCCGCCGCCCATTGAGCATCCGACTCTCGGCGACCGCCTCGGCCGTCGAGAGGGAGTCGGAGAGAACGACGCCCGCCTCCGGATCGACCAACTCCACCGATCCCTAGCGCTAGAAGAAGATGATGAGCTGGGCCCGCCCTGCTTCAGGCCCCGCATTCGAGACGAGCCCTTTCCCAAAGGGTTCACGCTCCCCCGAGACACGCCCAAGTACACCGGCTCCGTGAAGCCGGAGGATTGGCTAGTTGACTATTCCACAGCCGTCAACATAGCGAACGGCAACAAGTGTGTTGCCGTGAAGTACGTTCCGCTCATGCTCCAGGGCACGGCCCGGACATGGTTGAACAGTTTGAAGCCCCGCAGCATCAACAGTTGGGTCGACTTCACCGAGGCTTTCATCCGCAACTTCACCAGCACGTACAAGCAACCCCCTCCCCCCCCAAGCCACGCCAGCTCTCCTTGTGCGTGCAAGGCCAAGACGAGTCGACTCGCGACTACCTCACGCGATGGGGCGAACTTCGGAACTCCTGCGAGGGCGTGCACGAGGTGCAGGCTATCGAGTACTTCACCGCCGGGTGCAGAGAAGGCACCCTCCTCAAGCACAGGCTCCTCTGCGACGAGCCAGAGACCCTCGACGAGTTGTTGGTCATAGCAGACAAGTATGCTACGGCCGACTCCTCCATGAAGACAGAGATTCAAGTTAGTGCGACTAGCAAGGTGGCCCCTCAAGCTCCCAGGACTCCGGCTGGAGACACCAGTCGGCGACAGCAGCAGAATGATCACAAGCACAAGGCCCCACAGCCGACTTCCAGCAGTCGGCAGGTTGCGACAGTCAAAGACCAATAGCCTGAGGGGCAGCCTCCGGCGAAGCGACAGAAAGGTGGCAAGTCCAACTGGTTGCCGGCCTTCTCTTATGAGCAGACTTTGGATGGTCCCTGCAAGTTCCACAGCGGCGCGAAGCCGTCAAACCATACCACCCGGAAATGCCACTGGCTCACCAGAATCGCCAAGGGAGACGGCCTCCTTCCTCCTCCACCTGCTGGGCTGCCGCCTCCACAGCTGCCCCAGCAGTCGGCGGCCAGGCCAGTCGGCGCCGTACAAGATGAATACCCCGAAGAGCATGGAGCTTATGTGGTGTTCACCAGTATGGCTGATGATCGGTGCAGCAGACGTTTGCAGCAGCAGGAAGTGAATGCAGTAGCATCAGATACTCCGGAGTTTATGCATTGGTCCGAGAAGCCTATCAGTTGGAGCAGAGCTGATCACCCAGAGGTGATGCCGAATCCGGGCTCCTACGCCTTGGTTCTGAGTGCTACCTTGGCCACTGATAGGCGGGCCGCTCGCTTCTCGCGAGTGCTGATAGACGGAGGCAGCAGCATCAACATCCTGTACAAGGATACCATGGAGAAACTAGGAATCAAGCAGAAGCAGCTTCAAAGCAGCCGAACTGTTTTCCACGGCATTGTACCAGGCCTCTCTTGCTCCCCAATCGGCAAGATCCAGATAGGTGTCCTCTTCGGAGACAAAGATCATTTTCGCCGAGAGCCAGTTTGGTTTGAAGTGGTGGACCTTGAAAGCCCATACCAAGCATTACTTGGCCGACCTGCTTTGGCCAAGTTCATGGCGGTCCCGCACTATGCTTACCTCAAGATGAAGATGCCAAGTTCAAAGGGTATTCTGACCGTGGCCGGTGACTACAGGAAGTCGTCCGCCTGCGCGGCCGAGAGTAGTCGGCTGGCCAAGTCCCTGGTGATCGCAGCTGAGAGGCGGCTCCTTGATCGGGTTATGGCAATGGCCGACAAGCAGCCAGAAATGTCGCCCGACCCCAAGGAGTCGAAAGCTGAGGGTTCGTTCAAGCCGGCTAAAGAAACAAAGAGGATACCTTTGGACCCGGAGCACCCGGAGAGGCACGCTGTCATAGGTGCAAACCTAGACAGCAAATAGGAAGGCGAGCTCGTCGATTTCCTTCATGAGAATCGAGACATCTTTGCATGGTCCCCAAAGGACATGCCAGGTGTACCGACGGAATTCGCCGAGCACAAGTTACATGTCCGATCTGATGTGAAGCCCGTCAGGCAGCCTTTGCGCCGCCTGTCAGAAGAGAAAAGAAGAGTTGTTGGAGAAGAGATAGCCCGACTCCTAGCGGCCGGCTTCATTATGGAGTTGTTCTTTCCAGAATGGCTGGCGAACCCGGTCCTAGTGTTGAAGAAGAACAAGCAGTGGCGGATGTGTATCGACTACACCAGCCTCAACAAAGCTTGCCCCAAAGATCCATTTGCTCTGCCAAGAATTGACCAGGTGATAGACCCCACAGCCGGATGCGAGCTGTTGAGCTTCTTAGATGCATATTCAGGATATCACCAGATCAAGTTGAACCCGGCAGACAGACTGAAGACTGCCTTCATCACGCCGTTTGGAGCCTTCTGCTACCTGGCCATGACGTTCGGCTTAAGGAAGGCCGGCGCCACCTTTTAGCATTGCATGCAGAAGTGTCTCCTCAAGCAACTCGGCAGAAATGCCCACGTCTACGTGGATGATGTGGTGGTGAAGACGGAAAAGCGTGGAACATTGTTAGAAGATCTCCAAGAAACCTTTGAGAATTTGCGCCGATTCCAGATCAAGCTCAATCCAGAGAAGTGCGTCTTCGGAGTACCAGCCGGTCAGCTCCTCAGCTTCCTGGTCTTCGGACGCGGCATAGAGTGCAACCCTATGAAGATCAAAGCCATCGAGAGGATGGAAGTCCCCTGCCGACTGTTAGATGTGCAGAAGTTCATCGACTGCTTGGCGTCCATCAGCCGATTCATCAGTCGGCTGGGCGAGAAAGCTCTCCCCTTGTACCAACTGATGAAGAAGACCACCTTTTTTGAGTGGAACCACAAGGTGGATGAAGCATTTCTCCAGTTAAAGAAGATGTTGACTACTCCCCCTGTGCTGGCGGCTCCGACTCCCAAAGAGCCTATGCTCCTATACATTGCCGCCACCAGCCGGGTAGTCAGCACAGTTATCCTAGTCGAACGCAAGGAGGAAGGCAAGGCGCTCCCTGTCCAGAGACCGATGTATTACCTGAGCGAGGTACTGTCGACCTCCAAGCAGAACTACCCCCACTACCAGAAGATGTGTTACGGCGTGCATTTCGCTGCCAAGAAGTTGAAGCCTTACTTTCAAGAGCATCCGATCACTGTGGTTTGCACCGCTCCACTGGCCGAGATCATTGGAAGCCGTGATGCTTCAGGCCGAGTAGCCAAGTGGGCCATAGATCTGGCTCCCTACACCATCTACTACCAGCCCCACACCGCCATCAAGTCACAAGCACTGGCCGACTTCCTTGTCGACTGGGCCGAGACCCAGTACCTGCCGCCAGCACCCGACTCCACCCATTGGCGAATGCATTTCGATGGCTCCAAGATGCACACCAGCCTGGGAGCCGGCGTCGTCCTTACTTCCCCCAAAGGCGACAAGCTCAAGTACGCACTGCAGATCCACTTTGCCGCCTCCAACAACGTTGCCGAATACAAGGCGCTCGTTCACGGGCTCTGGCTTGCCAAAGAACTCGGCATCCACCAGATCCTGTGCTACGGCGACTCTGATTTGGTGGTCCAGCAGTCGTCTGGCGACTGGGACGCCAAAGATGCAAACATGGCGAGCTACCGCTTCCTGGTGCAGCAACTCAGCGGATATTTCGAGGGGTGTGAATTCCTTCACATTCCAAGAAATGATAACGACCAAGCGGACGCCCTGGCACGAGTCGGCTCCACCCATCAAGCAATACCATCCGGCGTCGCCCTTCAGCGCCTCCTCAAGCCGTCTATCAAGCCTTTGCCAGAGTCAGACTCCATTTTTGTGCCAGCTCCCCCCGAAGAAGTCAGATCCGACTCAAGAGCACCAACAGACGGCACAAAAATCCTTACAGACGACTCCAAAAGTACCGCAGTTGCAGTCGGCCCGGGGACTGCGATAGTTAGCCCGAAGACCTCAGAACTCGGCCTAGGGACTGCTCCAGTCGGCCCGGGGACTTCATCGACCCAGCAAGCGGCCGCGGATCCCAGCCCGCCGCCTCCCAACCCAGCCACCCTTGTCCAAGTCACAATAGTGGCAATCGGAGAAATAGCAGCACCTTCATGGGCCCAGCCCATCCTCAAATTCCTAGTAAACAGGGAGCTGCCAGCTGATGAAATCTTGGCTCGGCAAGTGCAACACCGAGCGGCAGCCTATACCATAGTCAACAGAGAGCTGGTCAGGCGCAGTGTCACTGGTGTCTACCAACGCTGTGTCGAGGCAGAACAAGGCCAAGCAATCCTGAGAGACATTCATGAAGGCGAATGTGGCCATCATGCGGCTTCAAGGGCACTTGTCGCCAAAGCCTTCTGACACGGTTTCTTCTGGCCGACTGCCCTGGAAGAGGCCAAGGAATTAGTCCAAAACTGCAAAGGGTGCTAGATGTTCCGTTCCAAGCCGCTCCAGCCGGCTTTGGCGCTCAAGACCATTCCCATCGCCTGGCCCTTTGCGGTTTGGGGCCTGGACATGGTAGGACCATTCAAGACGGCACAAGGCGGCCTAACTCACCTACTTGTCGCGGTGGACAAGTTCACCAAGTGGATAGAAGCAAAACCCATCAAGAAGTTGAATGGTCCGACTGCAGTAACCTTCATCGCTGACATTACGACTCGGTACGGCATACCGCATAGCATCATCACCGACAATGGCACAAATTTTGCCAAAGGAGCCTTGGCCCGTTTCTGCGCAACGTAGGGCATCCGACTGGACTTAGCGTCTGTCGCCCATCCGCAGTCAAACGGCCAGGTAGAGCGAGCCAATGGCCTCATCCTATCCGGCATCAAGCCCTGCCTGGTCGAACCACTAGAGCGTTCGGCCGGCTGTGGGCTTGAGGAGCTGCCATTCGTCCTCTGGAGTCTGCGCACGACTCCAAACAAGTCAACCAGCTTCACGCCTTTCTTCCTCGTCTACGGTGCTGAAGCCATCATCCCGACGGACATAGAATTCGACTCCCCGCGAGTCACCATGTACACCAAGGAGGAAGCAGAAGAAGCACGTCAAGACGGCGTCGATCTGCTGGAAGAGGGCCGGCTGTTGGCACTCAGTCGGTCCGGCATCTACCAGCAGAGCCTGCGCCGATACTACAACAGGAAGGTCAAGCCAAGATCTTTCCAAGAGGGCGACCTTGTGCTCCGACTGATCCAGCGGACAGCCGGCCAGCACAAGCTGTCGGCACCTTGGGAAGGCCCCTTTATTGTCAGCAAGGTGTTGGGCAATGACTCCTACTACCTGATCGACGCTCAGAAGCCCCGAGCACGCAAGAGAGACGACTCCGGCAAAGAGTCGGAACGACCATGGAATGCAAACCTCCTTCGAAGATTTTACAGTTGATTAAGTATGTATCATGCTACCCCTTTTGTATTAAAGTACCGAGACTTCGGGCCCCCCGAGACGAGCTCCGGGACTGCCTCTTTTGATTATCTGCATGATAAGAATTATGCCTTCAAGTATGCTACTTCTTGCTACGCCGCTTGGCACCGGACTCAACTAGTCGGCCCGGGGACTCGCCGTCTGGCGCTATGAAGTGTTTCCTGAAGTCGGACAAGTAGTGTGCGGCGCCTAAGCCGTCTCCTGCCGGAAGCCGCAGCTCGCAGAGCGACTGTTTGGTAGGCAGGAGCAAGGATGAATGGGCGCCCACATGAAAATGGCTAAGGACCTAAAACATCAACATAGCCTAAGCCGGCTTCCAGCCCCCTTTTTTACAAGCCGACTCGCGAACATTCGGCTTGCTGCTTTCTATCCAACTTGTTAAATAGACTCCAAAGAAAGGCAAGTACTTGCTTTCCCCGAAGTAGCCGGGCATTTGGCCCAGCGGCAGTCCGTAGAGTGGTTAGCCGGCTGGCAAAGCGGCAACTAGGGGAAGGCGGCAAAGGAAAAAGCCAAAGGAGCAATGAGCAAGGAAAGATAGAACCCGGATTAATATTTACATAAGCATAGGCCCATTGGCCGAATCTTCAGACAGAAGTTCAAAATACACCCCGAGGCTGGAATTGTGCAAATTAACAAGTTCATCAAAGACTTTCTAGAACAGATAAATAAAGCCAGAAGACAGCCTAGGGAGCAGAAGACGGGTTCGGAGGGTCGGAGGAGACGGCGGTGTCGGGCGCCGGGGGAGTTGGCTGGACAGTCTCGGCTTGATCACCGCCGGCGGCAGTCGGCCCGGTCGGACGCGGCTCGTTGCTAGAGGCGCGGTCGAGCTGAGGCTGGTCGCCCGCTCCGCCTTCTGGCACCTCCGTCTCGCCTTCGTCCTCCGCCTCGCCTTCTTCCTCGGTGCTGGAGTCAATCACCTCCGCCGAGTCCTCGCCATATTCCAGGTTCATCCCGAACCACTCTGGCGGCACCTCCTCGCCGCCTTCAGCCTGCTCGGGGACGAAGACACTAGTGTGTCAATGTACTCGGCGATGGCCGCCGCACGACAAGGGCGCCCTCCACAGCCTCCAGCTCGGCCTGGGCCTCTGACCGGAACGCGGCCAGACGGTCCAGGTCCAGCCCCGGATACCACGCCTTGACGAATTCCAAGGCCCGGCGCGCTCCGGCCCGGGCCGGGGAACCCTTCCAGGCCTCAAGATGGCCGGCTGCGACCTCCAGCTAGTCGGCAGTCCGGCTGGCGGTGCGCAGAGCCGGCATGTCTGGCCACAGGGCGGCAACTGCCTGGGCGCCGGCACGCTGAAGCCGGCGCATCCGCCGGTGGGCTGGATGAAGATGGGCCTCGATGCTTAGAAGCTGCTCATCGACAGTCAGGGGAGCGTTGGCGGCAATCACCTCGCCGCTTGCCCTCCACGCCTCATGATCAGCCTCGATGGCCAGAGGGACTACCTGCGAGTGGCCAGGGAAGAAGTCTGCCAAGACAAAAAAGAAGCAAGTCAAAAAATCAGAAGTCAGCCTGACACATAGTCGGAAACTCAAAGAAAGAAAGCTCACCATCAACGATATCCTCGATCTAGTGGAAGCCGGAGGTCAGCATCGCCTCCTTCTCGGTCCAGGAGGAGCGCTCGCTCTCGAACTCGGCCAGAAGAGCAGCCTCCTTCTTCTCGGCCTCGTCCTGCGTCTTCTTGAGCAGCTCCTTCTGCTCGGCCAGCTGCGCAGTAAGCAGATCGCGCTCCGCAGCGAGCTTGCTGCACTTCTCCCCCTTGACGCACAAGGCAGTGTTAACTTCACCTAGTTGCTCCTGAAGAATAGCGTTGGCCCCTGAAGAACGAAGGAAAGAGACAAATAAGTCGTCAGCAAAGAAGATCGCCGGGAAGATCCGGCCCGACTGCTCAGCAGTCGGCCCGAATCTCGGAGACTACAGCCCGCGGGTGCGCCAGCGCGCCCCCGCAAAGAAAGAAGAACAAGAAAGGAGACATCGAAGTTGTCAGCAAAGAAGATCGCTGGGAAGATCCGGCCCGACTGCTCAACAGTCGATCCGAATCTCGGGGACTATAGCCCGCGGGTGCGCCAGCGCACCCCCGTGAAGAAGAGGAAAAGAACTTACTCCGGCTTTCCGTCAAGTCGGCAGTCCGCTTGCTCAACTCCTCAACATTACGGTTGAAGGCAGTGGCGCGGAGGTTGTGATACTCCTGCAAACAAAGATTTCAGACAAAATAAGTACTTGGAACTCGCCAGAGGGAGTTCCGAGCCGCCTGCTCAGCAGCCGGCCCGAAACTCGGGGACTACACCCAGTGGGTGCGCTGGCGCGCCCCCACAGAGAAGAGCAAGAAAAACAAGAATCAAAGAGGAAAACATACCCGGACGGCCACTCGCGACGCTAGATGCGCCTTGGTGCAGATCTGGAGGGCGTCGCCTTCGGCTCAAAGCTTCGCTTGGACATCCAAAAGCGCCTGGTTCAGCGGGCCCGTGCCGCCTCCGCGCACCCACCCAACGGGCGCGGCACTCGTCGCCTCGGCGTCTGGGATGGCCGAGCTGGCGGCTCCGACCTCTAGGGGCCGCGGCGCCGAAGTCGCCTTCTCGAGGCGGCGGCGCATTGGCGAGGCAACCTGAAGAAGCAACCTTGCCTCATCCTCAGTCGGCGGCACCGGCGGGCCTGCCGACTGTTTGCCATGGGCTCTCCCAGACGGCGGTGGAGGCGGAGGCGGCGGCACTAGCATGTCCGACATGGAGGCCTCGCCGCTCTCCTTCTCCACGACGGGGTTCTCGGCACCGGCTTCTCCGGTCTGCCCCGTGAACTCCGGAGGCGGCGGAGCAGAGGACAGTGGGGGGACGAGCATCACCGATTGGCGACGTGCGGCCTCCTCAGCTTGCTGTCTCGCCACAAGGGCGGCTTTAGTGTCCTCCAGCTTCTTCTGGGCGGAGGCAGCCGCCTTCTCGGTCTCCGCCTTCTCCAGGCGGTCGGCCTCCTCCTCGTCACGCTTCTCCCACGCGTTTCGCTCCGTCGCCTCCCGGAGGTCGGCAGCGGGGTCGACCCGTCGCGTATTAGCGGACGTCTCTGCCGACCCCATGACGGAGGGGACGGCGACTCTCTCAAGGGAAAGGGGGGGCCTGAAGAAGAACGGGAGGAGTATAAAAGAAGACTCGGACAAGACTCACCGGAGAAAAATAAAGACAAAAGCGTAAAAACTTACGCAGAGACTAGGGGCGGCCTTCTCACTTCCCTACGGAAGCGGTTGGCCTTCGCGGCCGCCTCCTCCCGCATGGTCGCGGCGGACGCCCCCTTGAACTTCTTCAACTTGCCGCCGGGCGCACTCGGCCCGGTGAGACACCTCTTCGCGACGCCTTGGCCGGCCAGGCCGGCGGAGGAGCCTGCGCCCGAGGGGCCGACCCTTAGCTGATGGCGCGGGGCGACTTCCCCTTCGGCGTCATCCTCAGGCCAGTCGACGAAGGTGGCCGAGAGCCTGAGGCCGCTTCCCGCTCCTCCTCCTCCGCCTTCGGCGTCGGCTTCCATCACCGCCGCCCCCAAGTCGGGGTCACCGACGTCGCTCTCCGCACGGTCGGGGACGAACTCGCGGGGCTGTCTCGCGACACCGGCTGAAGGCTGCATGAGGGGGTTCTAGCTCAGAAAAAACCAATGAAAAACAGAAACCGAATTCGGCTATAAAGAAGACAAAGCAATAAGGAGATACGACTTAACACTGGAGGGTGGTTAGCGCGCGAGTACGGCTCCTTGCCAAACTGCCAGTCCTCCCCGAACTCGCAGTTCGCAATATGGTTCACCATGTTTGCCACCTCCGTGCGGGGCATCTCCTTGGTGCTCATCCGACTCGGGTCTCGGAGGCCGCTCATCTGACAAATCAGGTGAGGCCGGTCTTGGAGCGGGAGGACTCGGCGCGCCACGAAGGCGGCCAGCAAATCGGCCCCAACGAGGCCCTCCGACTGCGTCAAGACTCAGAGTCGTGCTATGGTGGCGGCTCCTGCGGGAGTCAGCGTCTTGACTCGATGAGACCAGCTGGGGAGCCTCCCAGCTGGGGGGCCGGCTTCATAAGGCGGCAGATTAACCCAGTCGCCGTCAGAGGCGAGGTTCTTCACGTAGAAGTACGAGCGCTGCCACATCCTCAGCGACTTGATCAGCGAGATGTAAGGGAAGGGGTTGTCGGCCGTCGAGCGCCGCATCGCGATGTAGGCACCGCACTGAGCCGGCACACCGGCGACATGCGTGCCGAGCTTAGATGAGAAGAATTCTCCCCACAGCTCGATGGTGGGGAGAACGCCGAGGAAACCTTCGCACAGAGTGGCGAAGGCGGATAGCAGCACCACCGTGTTCGGGGTGAGGTGGTGCGGCTGGAGCCGTGAAACTCCAAGAAGGAGCGGAAGAAACCGCTCGCCGGCAGTCTCAGGCCTCGCATGAGGTGCGAGCAGAAGATGACCCGCTCGCCCTCCTCCGACGCCGGCGATATCTCCCTCGCCGGCGCGATGCGGACTCGCACGAGCTGAGCGCCGGGAAGACGGCGCGTATTGCGGAGGAATTCAATGAGGTCGTCGTCGACCATCGAGCCGTCCCACGCGCCGGAACGCACGGCCGGAGCCGCGGAGGCGGAGGAAGAGCTCATCGTTGGCTGGTGCGGTGTGGTTCTGCTCGCCGGCGGCGGGAAGAAGGAGAGAGGAGGCAAGAGGAAGCGGGGATCGGGGGAGATGGGCGCGCGTGCTATGCCACTCCACTCCCCCCCTACTTATAGCCTTGGAGGCTAAGAAGCCGAGGGGGCGGGCGTGGGATTAACTGCACTCAGAGCCCCACGCCGCCCCATGATTTACCCCACGAAGTTACTGCGCGCAGTAACAGCGTGGGAAGCCCAAGCGTTCGCACGGCCGCAGCGGATCCGTTCGCGTGCCGAGGCGCGGTAGTGGTGGGCCCCGCCTGACAGCCCGTCCTGTCGCGTGCGTGGGCCAGCAGACTGTCCCGGCCGCGTGGCGCCACGCGATAGGGCTGCGGCGAGCGGCAGCATGGAAGCTTATCAGGCACGCCGCCTGGTCTCCCGCCACAACTTTCGAGCTCTCCACAGAGCAGGACGGCCCCCTACGAATCCGACTTCGAATAGTCGGCCCAGAGGAAGACGGCAAGCGAAGCCCAGAGTCCACCACCGGAAGAATGAAACTGTTGAGGCCCCCCAGCGAGTCACTCTCGGAGCCTCACCAGCTTCGGGGACTACTGTCGGAGTAATGGGCCACGGGTAGGCTAACCCGAGCTCCAGAACCTTTCAAGACATCGGGGTAGGCCGCGCCCCTCAAAGCCGAGTCTCAGATGGTGACTCCCAGATGACCCGAGTCTCAGATGGCGACTCCTAATGAGCCGAGTCTCAGATGACGACTCCCAGATGAGCCGAGTCTCAGATGACGACTCCCAGATGAGCCGAGTCTCAGGTGGCGACTCCCAGATGAGCCGAGTCTCAGACGGCGGCTTCCAGAAGAGCCGGCTATAGACAGTCGGCCCACGACGCTACACTCGTCGCGATAGGCGAGGCGGGTACGACCACGGTGTGGCCATCATGCTTGTGAGGGGCCAGCATGGCTACAGCGTGCCGTACCGCTGGAGATCTCCGGTGCGGCCCGGCACTATTGCCATGCCAAGCCCTGACCTCAGCCACAGTGTGTGGCGCACTGTGGCCACCATGGCCTACCTGTACGGCTCAGAGACGGCGGACCCGCCAGTCAGTGAGAGCATAGAAGACGGCGGATACGCCTCGAAGGCGGCCCGTGGGAGTCGGCTCCCCTGAGTCGGTCGGCCTCTCCCACGGGGCCCATGCGCCATCAACCAGACAAGACGGGAGGTAACAACAGTGATTGCCCGATAGACGGCGGCACTGTTGCCACGACCCAGTGACCAAGCCTGCGTCATTAGGATCACGGCTATAGTGCCGGACTCGCCGGCGGGGCCCGCAAATCTTGTAGTCACTACGCCTTAGACCAGATCATATAGGAGGAAGAGAGCTAGCCTTGCCTCCTTCTACCTCCTGAATACAGCTCTAGGAGCAACCTTGTAGTCACTACGCCTTAGTGATCATGCAGAGACCCCGCAGAGCAGCAGTAGGGGTGTTATCTCCCCGGAGAGCCCCGAAGCTGGGTAAGATTCGCCGGCGTGCATGCCTTCGCCTAATCCCGTTTACTGGCACCGGCGACGTTCTACTTGCTCCCACCATGATAAGCCATCCTTTGGCATATGTCGCACCCAACCCCCGACAGTTTGCTTTTAGCATTGCAAGTTTTATGCGGAGGGTGCCGACTCGGTTTCGTCTGAGCCCCCTTCAATCTTTTTCATGTTCCATCCACTCTTTGGCTTGTGCTCTCGCTTGCCGGACAGTCGCTGTGCGGTGTGTGGCTGAGAGTGGGCCGCGGAGTGCAGTGTACAGTACTCAGACTCTGGGAGCAGATTCGACCGAGCAGATACTCATAAAGGAAATTGCTGGGTCGCCTGAACAGTTTTTCTTCCCGGACGTTTTTCGCGTAGGTGGCCTCCAGCGTTCACCCTTGCTAGCCGGACCGCCGCTCTGCGGTCTGTGACTAATAGTGAGCCTTTGGTACCGCGCATGCTACCAAGCCATCTACGGGAACAAACGTCTCAGGCCAAGCGGCTAGCCCCCGGGCCAACTCTGGCTGGCGCCTGGGCGAACAATGATGCAACTGTAATAAAATGCGGAGATAGCCCCTAGAGCATCGCTCGAGGTTATCCGTGTTTGCATGGTAAAAAAATAAGCAGGTGATGATCTCACATTGCTTTTGGCGCAGTCGAGGCGGAGTTTGCCGGAGACAGCCGGTGCGGCTTGGCACTCGCGAAGCGCGCCGGCACACCCGCTGGGTGTAGCCTTCGAGCCTCCGGGTGCTTGAAGGGAGGTCCCGGCCAGTCAGGCGGTGGAGCCGGCCTGGAGCAGCCGGCCAGGCGTCGAGGCATCTCGCGGCGCCCTTTTTCTTCTTTTCTCTTCTACCGGTTGTGGGCAGCTGGACACAATTTTTTCATCTGCCGGCTGCTGACTTGATCAGTCGGAACTCTCTCTCTCTCTTTGTTTGACTCCACATGAGCAGCCGAACCCTACCACTCTTTTCTTTGGCAGCCGACTTAGTCTTTCTCTTCCTGCCGACCATTGGGCAGGCAGCCCCTTTTCCATCTAGACGAAGCAGCCGGCTGGGGCGCAACCCCGTGGGGTGCCGGGCCGAGGCGTGCGGCAGGCGGCCGTAGGCGAAGGCGGCCAGGCGGGGAGTCGGCCACCCGGGGCCGGGATGCGGCCAGGGCGGAGCAAAGGGGCATGGTGACCTGGCGGCCGGGCGCTGGCGAAGCCGGCCATGCGGACAGAGCCGGGGCGACGCGAGAGGGAGACGGCAACCGGCGGTGGAGCAGGCGACCGCAGGTGCACCCGACGAGCGCGGCGTGCGAAGGCGGACTCGGCTGGGAGCCGGCTAGTGGCGAGGCCAGCGCGTGCAGCAGGCCGAAGCCACGAGGCGGCCACGGACGCGGGGCGGAGCAGCCGGCACGGGCACGGAGCGGAGCAGGCGGCAGGTAGCGCATGGATGGACACGGCCGACCGAAGCAAGGCCCCGGGCGTGGTGCGCGCGTGGACGGAGGGCTGGTGTTGCGGTGGTGGTGAAGAAGAGGCCGATGGCGAGGACACGCTGCCCCTCGCGGGTGCTCCGGGGGCGGGTCGATGTCGGGCCCCCAAGCGCCACTGGAGAGACGATGGCGACGCCGCCGTGAAGACAAAGATGGCAAGGCGGACGGCGAGGACGCGCCGCCACTCGCGGCCACTTCGTGGGCTAGTCGATGCCGAGCCCCTGACCGCTACTGGAGAGACAGCGCGATGCCGCGGCGGTGAAGATAAAAATGGTCCCGCCCCGGACTGCGAAACCAGCAGCAGCGTGGTAGCATAGTACCGGCCCACAGTGGGCGCCAACTGTCGTGGTATTCTCACGGGGGGGTGCAATTCAACAGATGCCACAAGGGCTTAGTGTGAGGGCAAGACCGCTGCTGGAATATTCAGGGACGGGTATGCGAGTAGCACGCGCTAGTTTACCCAGGTTTGGGGCTCTCTGGAGAGATAATACCCCTACTCCTGCATGTCTGAATATATGTGGTATATCTGGTACAGAGTTGCTCCAGGAGTTGTATCTGAGCTCAGTGCCATAAGCATCTGGCTTTGTATATTCATATGAGCACAAGTGTGTGTGTGGCCGCAGGTGCATGAGCATGCATGCGTGAGTGTGTGGGAGGATGAGTCCATCTTGGATGGATGGATGGATTGATGCTCATATATATAGGCTTGAGGGGTAGCTTAGGATGTAAGCTAGGTAGGCATGGTAGCTAGCTAGCTAGTGTCATGGTGGGGGTGTCAAGCTTGTCCCCTAGGTCACTTCATAAATAGTGCCAGGGGACAAGTGACACTATACATGATGATTGGGGTGACACATGAACAGTGCTCAGGTATGGCCGTCTCATCAGTATCGGGTCGATGTCGGGCAGCCGGCTGGTTGGCGTAGTCGGCAGACGGCTGGCTCGATCAGCCGGCCGGGTGGAGCAGTCGGACGGGGAGCCGGCAGGAGCGACTGGGCAGTCGGACTGAGGGGCTTTGCTAGCCCCGATGTCTTGAAATATTGTCTTGCCGTCTTCGGGGTATCCGTGGTCAATTACCCCGACACTTTCCTTAACGAAAATTGGAATCTAATGTTTTCTTCTTTCATATCAATAATTGCACCAGTCGTTCTAAGGAAAGGTCTACCAAGAATAATAGCACATGTAGGATTGCAATCTATATCAAGAACAATGAAATCTACAGGCACATAATTCCTATTTGCGACAACAAGAATGTCATTAATCCTTCCCATAGGTTTCTTAATGGTGGAATCCGCAGGATGCAAATTTAAAGAACAATCATCAAATTCACGGAAACCTAGCACATCACACAAAGTTTTTGGAATCGTAGAAACGCTAGCACCCAAATCACACAAAGCATAGCATTCATAATCTTTAATCTTAATCTTCATAGTAGGTTCCCACTCATCATAAAGTTTTCTAGGGATAGAAACTTCTAGTTCAAGCTTTTCTTCAAAAGATTGCATCATAGCATCAACGATATGTTTAGTAAAAGCTTTGTTTTGATTATAAGCATGAGGAGACTTTAACACGGATTGCAACAAGGAAATACAATCTATCAAAGAACAATTATCATAATTAAATTCCTTGAAATCCAAAATAGCGGGTTCATTGCTACTTAAAGTCTTGACCTCTTCAATCCCACTTTTATCAATTTTTGTATCTAGATCTAAAACTTCCAAATCATTGGGACGCCTTTTAACTAAAGTTGACTCATCTCCAGTCCCATCTTTATCAAGATTCATATTGGAAAACAAAGATTTACTAGGAGTCACATCAATCACTTTTAGATCTTCATCATTATTATCATGAAAACTATAAGAACACGCTTTTACAAACCAATCTTTTTTAGCACGCATCTTAGTGGTTCTTTCTTTGCACTCATCAATTGAAATTCTCATGGCCTTGAGAGACTCATTGATATCATGCTTAGGTGGGATAGATCTAAGTTTCAAAGAATCAACATCAAGAGAAATTCTATCCATGTTCCTAACCAACTCATCAATCTTAAGCATTTTTTATTCAATCAAAGCACTGAAATTCTTTTGCAAACTCATAAATTCTTTAACACTATTCTCAAAATCAGAGGGCATCTTATTAAAATTTCCATAAGAGTTGTTGTAGGAATTACCATAATTTTTAGAGGAATTACTAGGAAACGGCCTAGGATTGAAATTACCTCTATACACGTTGTTACCAAAATTGTTTCTGCCAAGAAAATTCACATCCATAGATTCATCATTATTCTCAATCAAAGTGGACAAAGGCATATCATTAGGATCAGAAGAAACACTTTTATTAGCAAATAATTGCATAAGTTCATCCATCTTTCCACTCAAAACATTAATCTCTTCAATCGCATGAATTTTTTTACTAGTGGATCTTTTGGTGTGCCATTGAGAATAATTAACCATAATATTATCTAGGAGCTTAGTAGCTTCTCCTAAAGTGATTTCCATAAATGTGCGTCCCGCGGCCGAATCTAAAAGATTTCTAGAAGCAAAATTTAATCCGGCATAAACTTTTTGTATAATCATCCACAAGTTCAAACCATGTGTAGGGCAATTACGTATCATCAATTTCGTCCTCTCCCAAGATTGTGCAACATTCTCATGATCAAGTTGCTTAAAATTCATAATATCGTTCCTAAGGAAGATGATCTTAGCGGGAGGAAAATACTTAGAGATGAAAGAATCTTTACGTTGTGTTTGGATGTCTGTATTGGAGGCCTCCGTATTGAATTGGTTTCAATTCCAAATCGGCAAGGAAACTGTAATGGATATGAATACCAATTCGCTTGTTTGGATGCTCATTGTATTAGCTCATGGAATCTCAGTGAGGTTTCAATACCAAATCATGTTTGGATGGCAAACTATGGAATTGCATAGTACTTTGTTCTATATGTATCAAAGCACGATTTGTAAAATGTGTGAAATACAAATTAACTGATTATATAGCAATACTTCAAATAGGTAAATCTGAATTTCTCAACAACAACACATAGTTTCCCTCAGAAAAAAAGCTTCACAACCATACTTTCAGGTTTGAGACTATCAGCAATGGCAGTACCTAGATAATATTTCACTGTATTCCTGCCTGACGGGATTTCAAGAATAGATGCGCGCTCAGCTTCAGCCTGATCTGTCATTGCAGCTAGATAGCCTCACTCTCCTTTTTCTCATACAAGCTCACGATGCATGCATACTTATTATCTGACCAAACTGAACAAACACAACACCTAGCTAACTGAATATGTGCACCGGGATTACATTGGCCAACATGATCGTTGTACTGTGTACACAGATTGCACAAACTGAAGAAAAACAACACGTAACTAACTGAAGAAGGAGAGGGCAGAAGAGGGGATCTGGCAGCAGAGCACATGTGGAAGGAGCAGAGGAGATGGGGGAACCGGCGGCAGAGGAGGAGGGGGTCCGTTGGCATGGAAGGATGACGGAGTAGAGGTAGAGGAGGAGCGGCAGTGGACAACTAGGTCCCGGCCGTGGCGGCCATGGGAGGACATGGAGTGGCAGAGAGAGACCTGATGGCAGAGGAGATGGGACTCCACGGGAGTAAGGGGAACGAGCTATGGCAGCGGGGATACCGGTACCGGTGTAGGAGGAGGAGGAGGAGCACCAGCCAGAGGAGCTTACCTGGGCACTGCCGCCGGTGTGCTGCCCTGGGTGCGGCTCCTCCAGACCTTGGTCATGCGTGGGGGAGAACCGGAGAAGAGGCAGGTCTCCCGCGGGGGCGTAGATCCAATCATTTTCTTTTGTGGGTATAGGTCGATTCAATCAAAATTGGAGCAATGGAGCTCCGTATTGCGGGAGGCCTACGTGCGTGAGAGCGAATTCACTTATGTATTGAGACTCATTTTAGTATGGCGTTTCAGTGCGCATCCAAATAGCCGAATTCACAGCCAGGTAATACGAAATCCAATTCGGAGGCTCAATACAGACATCCAAACGTGGCGTTACAGTTATTCCAAGAATCAATACTATTTTTAGGCAAAGATGAGAACCAAGTTTTAGCACGATCTCTAAGTGAAAACAGAAATAGCTTCAATTTAACAATATCATTATCCACATCTTTCTTCTTTTGCATATCGCACAAATCAACAAAAAATTTTAGATGGGATGCGGCATCTTCACTAGGAAGGCCAAAAAATTGATCTTTCATAACAAGATTCAACAAAGCGGCATTAATTTCACAAGATTCGGCATTAGTAGTAGGAGCAATCGGAGTGCTAATAAAATCATTGTTGTTGGTATTGGAAAAGTCACACAATTTAGTATTATCTTGAACCATCGTGACAAAGCAATCAATCCAACACGCAAGCACACAAGAAGCAAGCGGAAAGAGACAAACGGAAGAGGGGCGAAGAAAAGGCAAAGGTTTTTGAAAATCGTTTTAGAAGTCGGGGAGAGGAAAATGAGAGGCGAATGGCGAATAATGTAATGCAAGGGAGAAGAGTTTATGATGGGTACTTGGTATGGCTTGACTTGACGTAGATCTCCCCGGCAACGGCGCCAGGAATCCTTCTTGCTACCTCTTGAGCTTGTGTTGGTTTTCCCTTGAAGAGGAAAGGGTGATGCAGCAAAGTAGCATAAGTATTTCCCTGAGTTTTGAGAAGCAAGGTATCAATCCAGTAGGAGATGATGCACAAATCACCGAATACCTGCACAAACAATCAACCACTTGCACCCAATGCGATAAAGGGGTTGTCAATCCCTTCACGGTCACTTGCAAAAGTGAGATCTGATAGAGATAGATAAATGCTAAAGTAAATATTTTTGGTGTTTTTGGTTTATAGATCGGAAAGTAAAGATTGCAAAATAGTAGATCAGAAACTAGCAAGATATAAACGAGATTCAATAATATGGAAAAGAGACCCGGGGGCCATAGGTTTCACTAGTGGCTTCTCTCAAGATAGCAAATATTACGGTGGGTGAACTAATTACTACCGAGCAATTGATAGAAAAGTGCATAGTTATGATGATATCTAAGGCAATGATCATGAACATAGGCATCACATCCGTGTCAAGTAGACCGACTCCTACCTGCATCTACTATTATTACTCCAGACATCAACCACTATCCAGCATGCATCTAGAGTATTAAGTTCATAAAGAACGGAGTAACACATTAAGCAAGATGACATGATGTAGAGGAATTAACTCAAGCAGTATGATGAAAACCCCATCTTGTTATCCTCGATGGCAAAAATACAATACGTGCCTTGCTGTCCCTACTGTCACTGGGAAAGGACACCGCAAGATTGAACCCAAAGCTAAGCACTTCTCCCATGGCAAGAAAGATCAATCTAGTAGGCCAAACTAAACCGATAATTCAAAGAGAGTTGCAAAGATATCAAATCATGCATATAAGAATTCAGAGAAGTACCAAATAATATTCATAGATAATCTTTATCATAAATCCACAATTCATCGGATCTCGGCAAACATACCGCAAAAGAATATTACATCGAAGATCTCCAAGAACATCGTGGAGAACATGGTATTGAGAATCAAAGAGAGAGAAGAAGCCATCTAGCTAATAACTATGGACCCGAAGGTCTGTGGTAAACTACTCATGCTTCATCGGAGAGGTAACGGTGTTGGTGTAGAAGCCCTCGGTGATCGAATCCCCCTCCGGCAGGACGCCGGAAAAGGTCCCTAGATGGGATCTCACGGGTACAAAAGGTTGCAGCGGTGGAAAAGTGATTTCGTGGCTCCCCCTGATGTTTTCAAGGTGTAAGAGTATATATAGGCGAAGTAACTAGGTCACGGGAGCTACGAGGGGCCCACGAGGGTGGGGGTGTTGGGGAACATTGCATAAAATAAAAAATTCCTATGTTCACCAAGATCAATCTATGAGTTCATCTAGCAACAAGAGAGGGGAGTGCATCTACATACCCTTGTAGATCGCGAGCGGAAGCGTTCAAGAGAACGAGGTTGAGGGAGTCGTACTCGTCGTGATCCAAATCACCAGAGATCCTAGCGCCGAATGGACGGCACCTCCGCGTTCAACACATGTACGGTCAGCATGACGTCTCCTCCTTCTTGATCCAGCAAGGGGAAAGGAGAGGTTGATGAAGATCCAGCAGCACGACGGCGTGTTGGTGGATGCAGCAGGGATTCCGGCAGGGCTTCACCAAGCGTCTGCGGGAGGGAGAGGTGTAGCAAGGGGGAAGGGAGGCGCCAAGTGCAAGGGTGCGGATGCCCTCCCTCCTCCCTCTTTATAAAGGGATCCCGGGGGGCGCCGGCCCTAGGAGATCCCATCTCCAAGGGGGCGGCGGCCAAGAGGGGTGGCTTGCCCCCCAAGGCAAGTGGAGGCGCCCCCCCCCCCCCACCCTAGGGTTTCCAACCCTAGGCGCAGGGGGGGGCCCAAGGGGGGGGCGCACCAGCCCACCAGGGGCTGGTTCCCCTCCCCACTTCAGCCCACGGGCCCCTTCGGGATAGGTGGCCCCACCCGGTGGACCCCCGGGACCCTTCCGGTGGTCCAGGCACAATACCGGTGACCCCCAAAACTTTCCCGATGGTCGAAACTCGACTTCCCATATATAATTCTTTACCTCCGGACCATTCCGGAACTCCTCGTGATGTCCGGGATCTCATCCGGGACTCCGAACAACTTTCGGTTTGCTGCATACTAATATCTCTACAACCCTAGCGTCACCGAACCTTAAGTGTGTAGACCCTACGGGTTCGGGAGGCACGTAGACATGACCGAGACAGCTCTCCGGTCAATAACCAACAGCGGGATCTAAATACCCATGTTGGCTCCCACATTCTCCTCGATGATCTCATCGGATGAACCATGATGTCGAGGATTCAAGCAACCCCGTATACAATTCCCTTTGTCAATCGGTATGTTACTTGCCCGAGATTCGATCGTCGGTATCCCAATACCTCGTTCAATCTCGTTACCGGCAAGTCACTTTACTCGTACCGTAATGCATGATCCCGTGACCAGACACTTGGTCACTTTGAGCTCATTATGATGATGCATTACCAAGTGGGCCCAGAGATACCTCTCCATCATACGGAGTGACAAATCCCAGTCTTGATCCGTGTCAACCCAACAAACACTTTCGGAGATACCCACAGTATACCTTTATAGTCACCCAGTTATGTTGTGACGTTTGGTACACCCAAAGCACTCCTACGGTATCCGGGAGTTACACGATCTCATGGTCTAAGGAAAAGATACTTGACATTGGAAAAGCTCTAGCAAACGAACTACACGATCTTGTGCTATGCTTAGGATTGGGTCTTGTCCATCACATCATTATCCTAATGATGTGATCTCGTTATCAATGACATCCAATGTCCATAGTCAGGAAACCATGACTATCTGTTAATTAACGAGCTAGTCAACTAGAGGCTCACTAGGGACATGTTGTGGTCTATGTATTCATACGTGTATTACGATTTCCGGATAATACAATTATAGCATGAATAAAAGGCAATTACCATGAACAAGGAAATATAATAATAATCCTTTTATTATTGCCTCTAGGGCATATTTCCAACAGTCTCCCACTTGCACTAGAGTCAATAATCTAGTTACATTGTGATGAATCGAACACCCATAGAGTTCTGGTGTTGATCATGTTTTGCTCGCGGAAGAGGTTTAGTCAACGGATCCGCGACATTCAGATCCATATGTACTTTGCAAATATCTATGTCTCCATCTTGAACATTTTCATGGATGGAGTTGAAATGAAGCTTGATGTGCCTAGTCTTCTTGTGAAACCTGGGCTCCTTGGCAAGTGCAATAGCTCCAGTGTTGTCACAGAAGAGAGTGATCGGCCCCGACGCATTGGGTATGACTCCTAGGTCGGTGATGAACTCCTTCATCCATATTGCTTCATGCGCTGCCTCCGAGGCTGCCATGTACTCCGCTTCACATGTAGATCCCGCCACGACGCTCTGCTTGCAACTGCACCAGCTTACTGCTCCATGATTCAACATATACACATATCCGGTTTGTGACTTAGAGTCATCCAGATCTGTGTCGAAGCTAGCATCGACGTAACCCTTTACGACGAGCTCTTCGTCACTTCCATAAACGAGAAACATGTCCTTTGTCCTTTTCAGGTACTTCAGGATATTCTTGACCGCTGTCTAGTGTTCCTTGCCGGGATTACTTTTGTACCTTCCTACCAAACTTACGGCAAGGTTTACATCAGGTCTGGTACACAGCATGGCATACATAATAGATCCTATGGCTGAGGCATAGGGGATGACACTCATCTCTTCTTTATCTTCTGCCGTGGTCGGGCATTGAGCCGAGCTCAATCTCACACCTTGCAATACATGCAAGAACCCTTTCTTGGACAGATCCATATTGAACTTCTTCAATATCTTATCAAGGTATGTGCTTTATGAAAGACCTATGAGGCGTCTTGATCTATCCCTATAGATCTTGATGCCTAATATGTAAGCAGCTTCTCCAAGGTCCTTCATTGAAAAACACTTGTTCAAGTAGGCCTTAATGCTGTCCAATAGTTCTATATCATTTCCCATCAAAAGTATGTCATCTACATATAATATGAGAAATGCTACAGAGCTCCCACTCACTTTCTTGTAAACGCAGGCTTCTCCATAAGTCTGCATAAACCCAAACGCTTTGATCATCTCATCAAAGCGAATGTTCCAACTCCGAGATGCTTGCACCAGCCCATAAATGGATCGCTGGAGCTTGCACACCTTGTTAGCATTCTTAGGGTCGACAAAACCTTCCGGCTGCATCATATACATTTCTTCCTTAAGATGTCTGTTAAGGAATACCGTTTTGACGTCCATCTGCCATATCTCATAATCATAGTATGCGGCAATTGCTAACATGATTCGGACGGACTTTAGCTTTGCTACGGGAGAGAATGTCTCATCGTAGTCAACCCCTTGAACTTGTCGATAACCCTTAGCGACAAGTCGAGCTTTATAGATGGTAACATTACCATCCACGTCCGTTTTCTTCTTAAAGATCCATTTGTTTTCTATCGCTCGCCGATCATCGGGCAAGTCTGTCAATGTCCATAATTCGTTTTCATACATGGATCCTATCTCGGATTGCATGGCTTCAAGCCATTTGTTGGAATCTGGGCCCGCCATTGCTTCTTCATAGTTCGAAGGTTCACCGTTGTCTAACAACATGATTTCCAGGACAGGGTTGCCATACCACTCTGGTGTAGAACGTGTCCTTGTGGACCTACGAAGTTCAGTAGCAACTTGATCCGAAGTACCTTGATCATCATCATTAATTTCCTCTCCAGTCGGTGTAGGCACCACAGGAACATTTTCCTGAGCTGCACTACTTTCCGGTTCAAGAGGTAATACTTCATCGAGTTCTACTTTCCTCCCACTCACTCCTTTCAAGAGAAACTCTTTTTCCAGAAAGGATCCGTTCTTGGCAACAAAGATCTTGCCTTCAGATCTAAGGTAGAAGGTATACCCAATGGTTTCCTTAGGGTATCCTATGAAGACGCATTTTTCCGACTTGGGTTCAAGCTTTTCAGGTTGAAGTTTCTTGACATAAGCATCGCATCCCCAAACTTTTAGAAACGGCAGCTTAGGTTTCTTCCCAAACCATAATTCATACGGTGTCATCTCAACGGATTTAGATGGAGCCCTATTTAAAGTGAATGTAGCTGTCTCTAGAGCGTATCCCCAAAATGATAGCGGTAAATCGGTAAGAGACATCATAGATCGTACCATATCCAATAGAGTGAGATTACGACGTTCGGACACACCATTACGCTGAGGTGTTCCAGGCGGCGTGAGTTGTGAAACGATTCCACATTTCCTTAAGTGCGTACCAAATTCGTGACTTAAATATTCTCCTCCACGATCTGATCGTAAGAACTTTATCTTTCGGTCACGTTGATTCTCTACCTCATTCTGAAATTCCTTGAACTTTTCAAAGGTCTCAGACTTGTGTTTCATCAAGTAGACATATCCATATCTACTCAAGTCATCAGTGAGAGTGAGAACATAACGATATCCTCCGCGAGCCTCAATGCTCATTGGACCGCACACATCGGTATGTATGATTTCCAATAAGTTGGTTGCTCGCTCCATTGTTCCGGAGAACGGAGTCTTGGTCACTTTGCCCATGAGGCATGGTTCGCATGTGTGAAATGATTCATAATCGAGAGACTCTAAAAGTCCATTAGCATGGAGCTTCTTCATGCACTTGACACCAATGTGACCAAGGCGGCAGTGCCACAAGTATGTGGGACTATCGTTATCAACTTTACATCTTTTGGTATTCAGACTATGAATATGTGTAACATTACGTTCGAGATTCATTAAGAATAAACCATTGACCATCGGGGCATAACCATAAAACATATCTATCATATAAATAGAACAACCATTATTCTCGGATTTAAATGAGTATCCATCTCATATTAAACGAGATCCAGATACAATATTCATGCTCAAACTTGGCACTAAATAACAATTATTGAGGTTTAAAACTAACCCTGTAGGTAAATGCAGAGGTAGCGTGCCGACGGCGATCACATCGACCTTGGAACCATTCCCGACGCGCATCGTCACCTCGTCCTTCGCCAGTCTCCGCTTATTCCGCAGCTCCTGCTTTGAGTTACAAATATGAGCAACGGCACCGGTATCAAATACCCAGGAGCTACTATGAGCACTGGTAAGGTACACATCAATTACATGTATATCACATATACCTTTAGTGTTGCCGGCCTTCTTGTCCGCTAAGTATTTGGGGCAGTTCCGCTTCCAGTGACCCTTCCCTTTGCAATAAAAGCACTCAGTTTCAGGCTTGGGTCCACTCTTTGACTTCTTCCCGGCAGCTGGCTTACCGGGCGCGGCAACATCCTTGCCGCCCTTCTTGAAGTTCTTCTTACCCTTGCCTTTCTTGAACTTGGTGGTTTTATTGACCATCAACGCTTGATGTTCCTTTCTAATTTCTACCTCTGCTGACTTCAGCATTGAAAATACTTCAGGAATAGTTTTCACCATCCCCTGCATATTGTAGTTCATCACAAAGCTCTTGTAGCTCGGTGGGAGCAACTGAAGGATTCTGTCAATGACCGCCTCGTCCGGGAGGTTAATGTCCAGCTGGGATAGGAGGTTGTGCAACCCAGACATTTTGAGTATGTGCTCACTGACAGAACTATTTTCCTCCATCTTAAAACTATAGAGCTTGTCGGAGACTTCATATCTCTCGACCCGGGCATGAGCTTGGAAAACCATTTTCAGCTCCTCGAACATCTCATATGCTCTGTGTTGCTCAAAACGCTTTTTGAGCCCCGGCTCTAAGCTGTAAAGCATGCCGCACTGAACGAGGGAGTAATCATCAGCACGTGTCTGCCAAACGTTCAAATCGTCTTGCAGTGCTGGGAGAGCAGGTGGGTCACCTAGCGGTGCTTCTAGGACATATGCTTTCTTGGCAACTATGAGGATGATCCTCAGGTTCCGGACCCAGTCCGTATAGTTGCTGCCATCATCTTTCAGCTTGGTTTTCTCTAGGAACGCGTTGAAGTTCATGTTGACATGAGCGTTGGCCATTTGATCTACAAGACAGTTTTGCAAAGATTTTAGACTAAGTTCATGATAATTAAGTTCATCTAATCAAATTATTTAATGAACTCCCACTCAGATTAAACATCCCTCTAGTCATCTACGTGTTACATGATCCGAGTCGACTAGGCCCTGTCCGATCATCACGTGAGACGGACTAGTCATCATCGGTGAACATCTCCATGTTGATCGTATCTTTCATACGACTCATGTTCGACCTTTCGGTCTCTTGTGTTCCGAGGCCATGTCTGTACATGCTAGGCTCGTCAAGTTAACCTAAGTGTTTTGCATGTGTAAATCTGTCTTACACCCGTTGTATGTGAACGTTAGAATCTATCACACCCGATCATCACGTGGTGCTTCGAAACAACGAACTGTCGCAACGGCGCACAGTTAGGGTGAACACTTTCTTGAAATTATTATGAGGGATCATCTTATTTACTACTGTCGTTCTAAGTAAACAAGATGTAAAAACATGATAAACATCACATGCAATCAAATAGTAGTGACATGATATGGCCAATATCATATAGCTCCTTTGATCTCCATCTTCGGGGCTCCATGATCATCTTCGTCATGATCTCCATCATCGTGTCTCCGTGAAGTTGCTCGCCAACTATTACTTCTACTACTATAGCTAACGGTTTAGCAATAAAGTAAAGTTATTACATGGCGTTAAATCATTGACACGCAGGTCATACAATAATTAAGACAACTCCTATGGCTCCTGCCAGTTGTCATACTCATCGACATGCAAGTCGTGATTCCTATTACAAGAACATGATCTCATACATCACAATATATCATTCATCATTCATCACAACTTTTGGCCATATCACATCATAAAGCAATTGCTGCAAAAACAAGTTAGACGTCCTCTAATTGTTGTTGCATCTTTTACGTGGATGCAATAGGGTTCTAGCAAGAATGTTTTCTTACCTACAAAAAAGCCACAATGTGATTTGTCAACTTCTATTTACCCTTCATAAGGACCCTTATCATCGAATCCGCTCCAACTAAAGTGGGAGAGACAGACACCCGCTAGCCACCTTATGCAACTAGTGCATGTCAGTCGGTGGAACCTGTCTCACGTAAGCGTACGTGTAAGGTCGGTCCGGGCCGCTTCATCCCACAATACCGCTGAAGCAAAATAAGACTAGTAGTGGCAAGAAAGTTGACAACATCTACGCCCACAACAGATTTGTGTTCTACTCGTGCAAAGAGAACTACGCATAGACCTAGCTCATGATGCCACTGTTGGGGAACGTTGCATAAAATAAAAAATTTCCTACGTTCACCAAGATCAATCCATGAGTTCATCTAGCAACGAGAGAGGGGAGTGCATCTACATACCCTTGTAGATCGCGAGCGGAAGCGTTCAAGAGAACGAGGTTGAGGGAGTCGTACTCGTCGTGATCCAAATCACCGGAGATCCTAGCGTCGAACGGACAGCACCTCCGCGTTCAACACACGTACGGTCAACATGACGTCTCCTCCTTCTTGATCCAGCAAGGAGAAAGGACAGGTTGATGAAGATCCAGCAGCACGACGGCGTGGTGGTGGATGCAGCAGGGATTCCGGCAGGGCTTCGCCAAGCATCTGCGGGAGGGAGAGGTGTAGCAAGGGGGGAGGGAGGCGCCAAGTGCAAGGGTGCGGCTGCCCTCCCTCCCCCCCTCTTTATATAGGGATCCCAGGGGGCGCCGGCCCTAGGAGATCCCATCTCCAAGGGGGGCGGCGGCCAAGGGGGGTGGCTTGCCCCCCAAGGCAAGTGGAGGCACCCCCCCACCCTAGGGTTTCCAACCCTAGGCGCAGGGGGGCCCAAGGGGGCGCACCAGCCCACCAGGGGCTGGTTCCCCTCCCCACTTCAGCCCACGGGGCCCTCCGGGATAGGTGGCCCCACCCGGTGGACCCCCGGGACCCTTCCGGTGGTCCCGACACAATACCGGTGACCCCCAAAACTTTCCCGATGGCCGAAACTCAACTTCCCATATATAATTCTTTACCTTCGGACCATTCCGGAACTCCTCGTGACGTCCGGGATCTCATCCGGGACTCCGAACAACTTTCGGTTTGCTGCATACTAATATCTCTACAACCCTAGCGTCACCGAACCTTAAGTGTGTAGACCCTACGGGTTCGGGAGACACGTAGACATGACCGAGACGGCTCTCCGGTCAATAGCCAACAGCGGGATCTGGATACCCATGTTGGCTCCCACATGCTCCTCGATGATCTCATCAGATGAACCACGATGTCGAGGATTCAAGCAACCCCGTGTACAATTCCCTTTGTCAATCGGTATGTTACTTGCCCAAGATTCGATCGTCGGTATCCCAATACCTCGTTCAATCTCGTTACCGGCAAGTCACTTTACTCATACCATAATGCATGATCCCGTGACCAGACACTTGGTCACTTTGAGCTCATTATGATGATGCATTACCGAGTGGGCCCAGAGATACCTCTCCGTCATACGGAGTGACAAATCCCAGTCTCGATACATGTCAACCCAACAGACACTTTCGGAGATACCCGCAGTATACCTTTATAGTCACCCAGTTACGTTGTGACGTTTGGTACACCCAAAGCACTCCTATGGTATCCGGGAGTTACACGATCTCATGGTCTAAGGAAAAGATACTTGACATTGGAAAAGCTCTAGCAAACGAACTACACGATCTTGTGCTATGCTTAGGATTGGGTCTTGTCCATCACATCATTCTCCTAATGATGTGATCTTGTTATCAATGACATCCAATGTCCATAGTCAGGAAACCATGACTATCTGTTGATTAACGAGCTAGTCAACTAGAGGCTCACTAGGGACATGTTGTGGTCTATGTATTCACACGTGTATTATGATTTCCGGATAATACAATTATAGCATGAATAAAAGGCAATTACCATGAACAAGGAAATATAATAATAGTCCTTTTATTATTGCCTCTAGGGCATATTTCCAACAGGGGGCACGCCCTCCTGCCTCGTGGCCTCCTCGTTGCGTCTCCGACTTCATCTCCAAGTCTTTTGGTTTGCTTTCGGTCCAAGAAAGATCATTGCGAAGGTTTCATTCCGTTTGGTATTCCTTTTCTGCAAAACTCTAAAATGGGCAAAAAAAATAGAAACTGGCACTGGGCCCTCGGTTAATAATTAGTCCCAAAAATAATATAAAAGAGCATATTAAAGCCCATTAAACATCCAAACAGATAATATAATAGCATGGAACAATCAAAAATTATAGATACGTTGGAAACGTTTAGTAATAGAGGGTGTGTTGATGATGAACTCCTTGCTCTTGTGCTTCAAATGATAGTCTCCCCAACACTCAACTCTCTCTCACAGATTTGGCTATGGTGGAAAGATGATTTGAGTGGAAACCAACTTGGGGAAGGCTAGAGATCAAGATTCTTGTGGTACGATTGGAATGTCTTGGTCTCAACATATGAGCAGGTGGTTCTCTCTCAGAAAATGAGTAGTGGAAGTGTAGGCACGTTCTGATGGCTCTCTCACAAATGGAGAAGGGGTGGAGGGGTATATATAGCCCCCACACAAAATCTAACTTGTACACACTTTTTACCCAACTCGGTTAGACCGAATATAGAAACTCGGTGAGACCGATTTAGTTCAAAATGTGAACGTTAGGAATCTCGGTGGGACCGACAAAATCAACTCAGTGGGACCGATGTGCTAGGGCTAGGGCAAAACCTCATCTTGGTGTGACCGATCGCATGAACTCGGTGAGACCGATTTCAGCAATTAATCAAATAGAGAGTTAGTCAGGCAAACTCGGTGGGACCGATTGCACATTTCGGTGAGACCGAAATAGTTGCAATAGGCAATAGAGAGTTTACAAGGCCATCTCAGTGAGACCGAGATCCATATCGGTGCGACTGAATTGATTCGGGTTTCTGGCAGTGGCTATGTCAAGTGAACTCGGTGGTGCCAGATGGATCAAATTAGTGGGGCCAAGTTTGACTTTAGGTTTTGGACATATGTGGAAATGAGAAAGTGGCTGAGGGTTTTGAAGCAATATCACTAAGCACTTTGAGCAAGCAAGCCATTAAGCAACACCTCATCCCCTTTTAATAGTATTGGCTTTCCTATGGACTCAATGTGATCTTGGATAACTAAAATGAAAATGAAGAGTCTTGAGCCTTTGCCAATCTTTGTCCTTAGAATTTTGAAGGGGTTCCACATCCTCTTGTCCTTGCCACTCCAATGTTGAACTCATTTGAAATGTACTTGATAAAAATATTAGTCCAACAAGAGATATGTTGACATTAATTACCAAAATCACCTAGGGAGCACTTGTGCTTTCAGCACTACAAGATCTGAGTCCAGCGAGGCGGGAGAGGGTTAGGCATGACGGTCGGGAGGAAGATAGAAGGGAGGAGATGGGATCGAGCCAAGCGAGGCAGATGGAATGGTTAAGAGGAAGGGAATATCTGGACGAGATTTGTAAGCTCCTTTTTTTCGGGGAAACCAGGCGTAGGTGTGGGGCGACGGGCGGACAGAACGTAAGGAGAGTTGGACGAAAGGTTCGACAATGTATGACGTAGTAGAGATTTTGAGTATGACCAGCCTAGGTTATGTATACACAGTCTAGTTTATTTGGGGGGATGGGAAGCCAACCCTGTTTGTCCATATTTCTGGTTGCCGTTATGTGCAAGATTTTTTATGTACTACCCCATCAAAATGCCTGCGGGGTTTCATCCTTTGGTCAGTTTCAGTCAGTCGATCGGTTCCATTCATGTTTCACCTAGAGCCCCCTCATAATGCTTTCAATGCATTTTGTTTTTATAGTTGATCAGTTTTCAGCCATGTTTCCTTATAAAGCAAAATTTCCTCAAGTTAACTTCATTGTTTAGTTCAAGTTTGGTCACTCTTATTCAGTATACTAACAAACTTTTTCCCTATTCACCATGTGGCTTTACAGATGAATGCCAAATCTGTAGGTTTATAAGACCTCCAAGGACAACCGTATTAGCTTCAAGAAGGGATGGAAGGAATTTCTCATGGGGATCTTTTTTTTGAAAAGGAGGATGTACTCCTGGCCTCTGCATCTGGATGATGCATGCAACCATTTTATTAATTATTCACGAAGACCATACAAAGTAATACATCAGTAAGCATGGAGCCACCATCTAGGCGACACTTGTTGCTACTCCTATCCCCTTGACAAAGGGGTGCCGAATGTTCGAGCCAAATACCAAACAGACATGGCACCAAATCCTAACATCTAAAGCCGGATTCCCCAGCCTAGGCACATACCAGGAACTAGGTCACACACCGGACCGGCGCACTCGCAAAGGCCGCCGCTGCCATCTTCCACCGGTCCATATCCATAGCATAAACTGATGCATCGACCTTGCCTGGCCTGTCGTTGATGCCATCACGGTGCCAGACAACGCCACCATCCTGCACGTATCCGTCCACATGCGTCCATCACCGAACCTCTGCAGCGCCATGTTGCCAGGATCCCCGTCGGCCTTGCGGTATATGTACAACGATCCTCCTCTTGTCCCCTCCAGCCAACACGTGCTCCAAAATGATGCCCCCATGAGGGACAACGGCATCGAAGGTGCCTTCATCGTTTGATCCGGTAGACCCAGACCTAGGGTTTCCCCCGGAGCATCATGAGTGGGCTGCCATGGCTCGCAACAACGACGCCTCGAGAAGGTGACGACGTCACAGACGCCGCCATTGTTCGCCATGACCGTAGTCGGTGCGATTTTAACCGAAAGTCGCGGCCCCCTGATCTGCAGCTGACTGGAACTGTACAGAGCCTTGCCATGAAGACGAAAGACGCCGTCGGCACACCGGCAGGGAGCCTCCAGCCGCCCATCACCGGTCCCTCCACGCGTTGCCGGTTGGAAAAAACCACGTCGGGGCGGACCTGGGCGGGACGCCAGATCCACGACTTCCACTGCCACCCATCTCCGGGCATAGAATCCACCGAGGGGAAGAGCACCATGCCGGCCATGGATCTGGCCGCCGTCGCACCCGCAAGGGGCATCGCCTACCTGTTGCTCGCGGATCAAACATCGGAGTCCCCCTACCGCCTCCGGGAGATCTCGTAGCACTACCCGCCTTAGCGCTTTGGCGTCGGGCCCGCCGCCACCGCGGACTTGGACGGCGGCAGGAGAGAAGACGGGAGGGGCCTGGCAGCGCTAGGGTTTGAGTCCCCTGGCATCGCCCAGGGGAGGCGACGCGATCTAATGGAAGGAGTTTATCATGGGAAAGGAGTTGAAGGTTGGTACAACCGTGCCAATCACTATCAAGACCAGCACACGTGACACCTTGGATATAATAGTAGTCGTGAGCGCCCTTTGAGAGATGGCTCTAGCTGTGTGTGTGAGGGGGGGTGAGTTTTTTGGATCATCCTTAGTTCGTTTTTGAGAGCAACCTCTCTGTTTTCATGTGTAACCCCCTATCTTCTCCCTATCTTTTGGTGTGTTGTGTGTGTGTGTGTGTGTTGCTCTTTATAACGAGGAAACCAGAACCTACAATAAAAGGATTTTGTGTGTTCCCTGTAAGCTTATGTTTTGTATTTTTGTTTCCTTTCCCAGTTAACTCTTATATTTATATTGCGCATATCATTGTTCATATTTGTTGGCACACACCAGTGACCACACGACTAGCTTAATTTTCTTCATCCTTTTATATTTTTGCAAGTAGTGTGGGGAGGACGAACATGAGCAGAGTGGCACTGGCATCTTCGTCACCACATTGAAGTGGGAGGAAGCCTGTTTCTTTACATGCCAAGGTAAGTTTTGGCACGCTCACAGCTTTTTTGAGCATTTTTTAGTAAGTTCTTGGAAAATGTTCTTCAGTCTTTTTATCAAAACCTTGTTTTTGCTTAGATTTTCAGTCCCATCACTTAGTTTCTGTACAGTTGCTAGTGGACACCTAAAACATCTAGCTTGTGGCGTAGTTTGCACTTATCGTCAGAGGAACATGAAACATGGCAGTTGTTTCTAAGATACACACAAACTTTTTTGTTCAGAAAGGTTTGCGGCCATCATCAACAAACTTTTCATTTATGAGCAGAGGTACTCCCTCTGTTTCTTTTTAATCTGCATATAAGATTTGGTCAAAATCAAACTTTGTTAACTTTGACTAAGTTTATAAAAAAAATATCAAGATTCACAATATGAAATCAATATTGTTAGATGCATCATGAAATAAATTTTCATACCATATAGCTTTAGTATTGTAGATGTTGACATTTTTTTGCTACAAAGTTGGCAAACTTTATGAAGTTTGACTCTGACCAAACCTTATATGCAGACTAAAAAGAAATGGAGGGACATGGATATGTGTGTGTGTGTGTGGAGTGGGGGGGAGGTACTTTGGCCAGCACCTCGGCATTGGTGCTCAGGCTCGTAAGCACCATCACCCCCAGCCGCTTGATCTGGATTTTCCAATCCGTCTCTCATCTTTTGCTCTCTTCTTTTCATGTTTCTCAGACCAACACCCGCTGTACTCTTAGTTGAACTCTTCATTTTATAGCTTGTTTGTCATTATTCTTTTTAAATCATTAGTCATTCTTCTTCATGATCAAAATGATGGAGTAATCTGATCATGCTGCTCATGACTAATCTTTCTTTTTCATCAATACAAACAACTCATGTTTCATTAGCTCCGAAACTGTAGCTCAATGGTGGGGATCTATCCCTTTAGACAGCTGTCAGTGTTGTAGCTCACCAGTCTTTTATTTTCCTGAATACAACTGCTCATTTTTGTAGGTCTGAAACTGTAGCATGTTGGGTTCCATTTTCTCTTTAGACAGCCGTGAGTGTTATCCTATCTAGTTCTACTTAGACCAGTTGAATGGAGAGTTTGTCAGTTTATCTATCCTCACTTTATTAGAAATGTTCAGCAATAATTGCATTTTTTTAAATTTGCCTTTTATTTCTTTTTCAGACAAATAAGTTGTCCAAGTCTGGTTCATATCCCAGCCCAAAAATAAGAACGAAAACATGGGCATGGGGTGTATCTAGTGGTGGGCGTAAATACGCAGTGGCTTAGGGAATCGAAACCCGCTATACGTATTTTCAAAGCCAGGCCCGTTAGAACGTGCAAGAGAGGCAGTGGGAGCTGACGGGGAATTGACAGCACATATAGAAAGTTTTTTCCTCCAAAAAACCTGGAGCTTCAGGAGAGGCGACTAGGGTTTTGAGGGTGGACTCTGTGGCGGCGCTCGTTGATCCCATCAACGAGGCATCTCGAGAGATCGATCGGGGATGGCTACGGCTCCTGATCGGGATCGGGGAAAGGACCCCTTGTCGCCTACGGCGGTGAGGCCGAAGCTGGCGGAGGCTTTGGGCAAGTTGGAGATCTCGGAAGAGGAAGCGACGCCACTCGTTCTGGATGATTGCGAGGAAGGGCCGGAGAAGTGGATGCTAGCGGGGACAGTTCTTCATCGTCATATCTTGCACATCCAAACCATCACGAGTGCTCTATGTCCCGCGTGGGGAAACCCTAAGGGTTTGTCTTTTCGGCCTGCTGGAGAGAATATTTTTGTTGCTGAATTTGCCAGTCAGAGAGATCGTGATCGGGTATGGGCAGGCTCCCCATGGCATGTGAGCAAGAATGCAGTAATTTTGTCCGAGTTTGATGAGTGTATGAGGCCATCAGAGTTGAGATTTGACAAGCTACAGATGTGTGCTAGGGTGGTTAATCTCCCTTTCAATCTGCGTGATGAAAAGTGGAGTATAGATATAGCAAAACAGATTGATCAACATGCAACAATGGTTCAGTTTGATCAAGAAGCAGGGTACCTGAGGGCGAGAGTCACAATTGATGTGGAGAAGCCTTTGAGGAGATGGATATTAATAGATCAAAGAGGAGAAAGTGTATGGACCCATATGATAAGGGCGATCTTCCGTATGGGAAGGGTCTGCGTGCGCCGGAGGATCGAAAGAAAGGAGCATCGAGTGAGAACTCTGCGAGAGATCAAAGTGGTGCACAAAGTAGAAAAGCATAAACTCGCAATTCTACCTCGGCTGCAGATGGAGGTGCTGAGGTTACATCCCCAATGAAAGTCAGACTACAATAGAACAAGAGAAAGGGTGAACCTCAGGAGCCAAAAAAAGTGTACAGAAGGGTTGATATGCCTCTTCTCATGAGCACTGCTCATTCAGAGAAGGATGGCGGGGCTGATGATCCAAGTGCTTCGGGACAGGCGCATGGCTTGGAACAAGATTCAGTTATGAGCGAGGGGGAGACACGGGAACCGAAGAAGAAAAAACCCACCCCGGCGAATACTGAAAATTTGGCAGAGGCTGCAAGGCAGCCCTACCCGGGACAATGAGCTGCCTAAGTTGGAACTGCCGGGGGCTTGGGAACCCCGGGGCAGTTCGAGAGCTTTGCAACATTGTGAAGCAAGAAGCGCCCGGTCTCCTGTTTGTTATGGAGAACAAGATAGCTGCATCAAGAGTAGAAAGCTTGAAGACCTCTTTGGGGTTTACATGTTGTTTTGCAGTTAATAGTGTGGGTCTCAGTGGAGGGATTGCTATGTTTTGGACGTCTGAGCTAGATGTTGAGCTAAAGAACTATAGTTCCGCCCATAGATGTTATGGTGCGGAGGGGGAATAATGCCGATAAGGTATGGAGAGTTAGTGGTTTCTATGGGGCTCCACGGGCAGAGGATAGACACCACAGCTGGAGGTTCATGAGAACGTTGTTTGCAATTCAGCATCAAGCCTGGATGTGCATTGGAGACTTTAACAAAACTTTACTGGGTTCGGAACACTTCTCGAGAGCATCACGCCCTGAATGGCAGATGCATGCGTTCAGAGAAGTTATGGATGAATGTTTGCTTATTGATCTAGGGTGGACAGGAGTTGAATACACATGGGATAATCGCCAGTCAGGCGTTTCAAATGTCAAAGCCCGGATTGATAGAGCGTTTGGCAATGCCGCCTTGATAAATATGTTTGAACATATTAAGGTGAGGCATATTGTGGCTACGGAGTCTGATCATTGTTTTGTCATGGTAGATCTCCGGGAGCGACTTGGTCAAAATCAATTGAGGGGGCCGAGGCCTTTTCGCTATGAAGATGTCTGGCAAACGCATGTGGAGTATGATAAGCTTGTCTTCGATAGATGGCGAAAAGGTGCGGGAGGCCAGGGGTTGCAAGGAGTCAATCAAGCTCTACAACTACTCCAAGATGATTTATCGTCCTGGGGAGCGCCGGAGTTTGGATGCCTAGCTCGCAAAGTTCATAAGCTCCGCGAGAAACTTACACGCTTGCGGGTGCGTTCTGTTGGAAGGGGCCCGTCTAACAAGGAGAAGGAGATCACTAAACAACTCAAGCTAGCACTTAAGCAAGAGGAAATATGGACCTGTCAGAGGTCTCGGATTACATGGCTGCGCGAAGGGGACATGAACACGGGATATTTTCAGGCCCAGGCTTCTCAGCGCAAACGCATGAATAAAATTAATGTTTTGGAATGGGCCGATGGGTCGAAATGCAGCAATTCAGAGGAGGATCATGCGGAGGTCCAGTCCTTTTATCAGGCTCTCTATAGGTCACAAGGATTCCATCAGCTAGATGAGTTACTACAGTTTGTTCCTACCCGTGTGACGGAGGCCATGAATGATGCGTTGCAAAAACCTTATACGGAGGAGGAAATTAAACACGCACTCTTCCAAATGGCCCCGTCAAAAGCCCCGGGAGTGGACGGGTTTACGGCGGGTTTTTTTCAGTGCCATTGGCACTTTTAAAAAGATGATATTGTGCCAACGGTGCTTGATTTCTTAAATGGTAGTGAGCTGCCGGAAGGTATGAATGATACTTTAATCACTCTAATACCGAAGGTACAATTTCCACAAAAGATATCTCAATATCGTCCTATTTCTCTTTGCCTGGTTTTGTATAAAATTGCTGCAAAGGCTATTGCTAACCACCTTAGAGTTTGCTTGGATGAGGTTATTGGAGATGAGCAAAGTGCTTTTGTCCCCGACCGCCTGATCACTGATAATGTGTTCATTGCATATGAGAGTGTGCATACAATGAGGAGAAGGAAGAAGGGGGAAAATGCAGTGTGTGTAGTTAAATTGGATATGATGAAGGCTTATGATAGGATGGAATGGCACTACCTGGAGTCCATAATGTTAAAGTTGGGTTTCGGTGCAGATTTTGTGAGATTGATCCTAAAATGTGTAACATCAGTAAGATTTTCCATGAGGGTCAATGGAGAATTGCTACCGTTTTTTACCCCATCGTGTGGTTTGCGACAGGGTGATCCGTATCACCATATCTCTTTCTACTCTGTGTTGAAGGTTTTACCTCTCTGTTGAATAACTTTGGAGGGGCACAAGTGGACAGAGGGATTCGAGTGAGTTATCGATCGCCATGGATAAACCACTTACTCTTTGCTGATGATAGCTTAATCTTCATGCAAGCGAAGGGTTTGAGTTGTCAGAGGTTAAATGAAATTTTGCGGATCTATGGGGAATGCTCGGGACAAGCGATAAACAAGGCAAAGAGTTCAATTTATTTTAGTCCGAACACTCCTGCAACAGTCAGGCAGAGCCTTATGCAAATTCTGAATATCTCGGTTGAAGCATTTAGCGAAAGATATTTAGGGCTACCCACGGCAACGGGACGGATCACGAGTGGAACTTTTGATCATCTTCGTGAACGAATCCGGGGCAAGCTTCAAGGAGGGACAGAGCGTTTGATTTCGTGCGCGGGAAGAGAAGTTAGACTGAAAACAGTGGCACAAGCAATACCAAATTTCAGTATGTCGTGTTTTAAGCTGACGAAGAAGGTTTATAAAAGCTTGGTGTCTCTTATGGCAAAGTATTGGTGGAGTTCATCCCTAGATCGGCGGTCAATGCACTGGTTTTCTTGGGATAAATGACGAAACCAAAGATGAATGGCGGGATGGGGTTCCGGGATATGGAGCTGTTCAACCTTGCCTTGCTAGGGAAGCATGGATGGCGTCTGTTGACAGAGCCAAATTCATTATGCTCCCGTGTTCTGAAAGGACGATACTTCCCCTCCAACAATTTTATGCAGGCTACTATGCCAAAGAGCTCTTCTGCTACTTGGCGAGCTATAATTGAGGGGAGGAGGGCTTTACAGACTGGTGTGACTAAGCGGGTCGGCAGTGGTACGACCATCTCCATTTGGGAGGACAAATGGATTCCCAACACTATTTCTATGACGCCTCATCGGATCACTAACACACCACTGAACCTGGTGTCAGATTTGATTGATGCTGAGAGTGGCTTGTGGAAAACTGAAATGATACAACAAAATTTCATGCCCCCGAAAGCTGACGCGATACTGAATATACCCATTACATCGGGTGCAGGTGAGGATACTTTGGCTCGGGCTTTTGAGAAGACCGGGACATATACTGTGAAATCGGCGTATCGTTCTCTAGTGACTCGGAACGAGCACATTGCTCTAGAGGAAGGGACGTGTACGGAATCTTCAGTGACTGAAAAACAGATGTGGTCTCGTTTGTGGAAACTCAAAGTAATTCCCAAGGTACAAGTGGTTTGGTGGCGAGTGCTACGAGGTATTCTTCCCGTTGAATCCTTGCTCAAATATCATCACGTTTCAACTGACAGTACATGCAAGATTTGCATGAACGCTCAAGAAGACTTAATGCATGCTTTAATGCATTATTCTCATGCCAGTAGTTTTTGGAGTGAGGCACCAGTATGGCTTCAGATTAAGCAGCCAGAACTCCATCCACTTACTTGGAAGAAGGATATTTTATGTGATCCTCGTTTTTCTGATTCTGATAGGGCAAAGTTGGTCTCTATCATGTGGGCAATCTGGACGCCCGCAACAATATTACACATGATAAAGCGGCAACAAGCCCGACTCAGTCGATGATCATGACCCGAGATGCACTGGCATTGTTGGACATTCCCCGTGAGCATGCTCGGATCCTACCTGGTCACGGATGGCGTCCGCCGGATGAGACCTTCGTAAAGATCAACACCGATGGAAGCATAGCTATGGATGCTCGTCGGGGTGGTGGTGGAGGAGTTGCAAGGACTCGATCCGATTTCCTGGCTGCTTGGTGTAAGCCATATAGTGGTATCACTGATCCATTGATTGCTGAAGCTCTCGCTGTACGAGACGGTGTTATCTTTGCAAAGTTACGAGGCTTTTCCAAGGTCATTATGGAAACCGACTGTCAAGACTTTGTCACTCTCTGGAATTTGCGCCAAGTTTCACGATCTGTTCTGGCGCCAATCATAGCTGAAATATGGGAGCTCGCTTGTTCTTTTACCTCTTTTGTTATTCAACATATTTCTAGGTCAGCAAACTTTTCTGCTCATCTATGTGCAAAGCATGCGAGCACGCTGGATGTGACAGACTACTGGTTGGCCTCCAGGCCCAGTTTTCTTGTAACTAGCCTTATGGCAGATTTTGCCGGGGCCTTCGTTGAATAAAACTCCCCATATTTCCCCTAAAAAAAAGAGCTGACAGGGAATTCGACCTGAATCAGCATAAAAACAGTCGTTTTTGTTGAGAACCGACATCAACGAAGCGTCGTTAGCGAACCATCGTTAGGAAACGTAGTTAGCAGTTATTAGTGTCCAAGCGTCGTACAGACGCATCTGTCCGTACACGCGCCTCTTTGTACATACGCCTTCACAATGCGTCCCAAATCTTGTATAAATATATGATTCTCAATCAATGAAAGCATTAAATCATTCGTACAATCACTTTTATCTTTACAGTTTTTTGTGCTAATTCTGGACTGAGTAAAAAACAACAAAGACACGTGTCGACATAGGACTGGACAAAAAATACAGCCTAAACCAAATACAAAATCAGACGGCTGAAAGTTAGACACTCCCGAAGGAAAAGGAGCGGTTTACTAAATAAGAACAAAGTGGGGGACGGATTTGTGAAAATAAACAACTTGTCGCACTGGGGGTTTTCCTCGCAGCCTCCGCCCTCCTCGTGAGCCATCTCTCCCCGACCTCCCGATGCCGCCCAAATCTAAGGCCGCGGCCGCCGCCGCCGAGCCGGTCTCCGTGGAGGACCTCTTCACGGCGCTCCACCGCCACATCGAGGCCGGCGAGTTCCCCC
>NC_041385.1:694231265-694246335 GCF_002162155.2 Triticum dicoccoides | reverse complement strand
CCCGGTGCTCTGCCCTACCCCAGCACTGATACACACACGCCTGTAATTCTGCAGTTCTCGCGGTGTCGCCGGGCGACGAGGACGCGGTGCGATGCAAGGTGGTGGCGCACATCAAGTCCGACGCGACGGACAAGGCGCTCGCGGCCATCCGCGCCGCCGAGCGCCTCCCCATCGATCTCAGCTACTACAAGGTGACGCGAGCTGATCCTCTCTCTCCCGTGGTAGTTGCGGACTGGATCCGTGTGTGTGGACTTGTTTTCAGGACTGCGTGGATCAGTAGTAGGCTGCGGTTTTAGGATCTAGTAGTACTAGTAGTAGCCAGATCTGTTTGTGCTTATGCCCGAAGGTAAAATCTGGCGATCTGGGTGAGTAAACGGAAAGTTTGTGAAGCAATTCACCTTTGAAGCTTCCAGTGTCAAATTTAGTTCAACCTTATGCTGATCAAATCCACGTGCACTTGTTCACTTGCAATACATACTATTCCAGGGGAGGGAAGGGAAAGTTTTGTGAACGGTTGATTGGGGTATGGCAAGAACCCGTGGCAGTGCCAGCTAAATATGTGTGCTGAAGCATTTTTTCCATTATGCTTCTCTTAACTTCAGTTTAGAATTTGAGGTTCCAATGAGTACAAAATGTCCATCATTGCATGAGCCTTTATACAATTCTCTTTTCTTTGTCTGTTCCGATACTGAGCAGCTGTAACTATTTCTTAGGTCAGACTGTTATGGTAAACACGGTCTTTGGCACCTTAATTGATAATAATTGCCATCCACTTTTCAAATCTTGACATGGCCACCTCTTTTGATTTCTCGTATGGCTGTATGATCTACCATACTTTGTGTGAAGCATTAGGTGGCGATGTTTTATTCACCAATGAATGCAGCCTAGTTGATAGCTAGTTTGGCAAAGTGTTCTATCACCAATTTTTTTAGAGTAGATAGAAGTAGAATTGTCGATGAACTAAGATTGTATTTTATTCTCAATGAAGTGCTGATCTTTGACATTGAGATCCTTACTTTCCTATTCTTTTTTTCTTATTTGAATTGTTCTATACATTTCGAAGACTGAGGACATTATATTCACTGGCTGTAAAATAATAATATGTGCAAATGTGCTAAGTACTACTTTTATCTATGTTCAGGCATACTGCTACTACAGGCAAAACAAGCTGCAAGAAGCTCTGGATATATTGAATGGTCAAGAAGAAACAGCTGCCGTTCTCCAGCTGGAATCCCAGATCTATTACCGATTAGGAAGAATGAATGATTGCATGAGTAGCTATGAGAAGCTCCAGAAGTTCAAGGTTGACTCAATAGATCTAAAGATAAATATCATTGCTGCTCTAGTTGCTGGTGGAAGGGCTTCTGAAGTACAGGCAGCCATGAAGGCGCAAAAGGTTGATCTTACCACTAGAGCACTCAGAGATACTAGGAGCTTCGAGCTTGCATATAATTCGGCTTGCACCTTGATAGAAAATAAGAAGTATTCAGAAGCTAAAGAGCAGCTGGACTTGGCAAAAAGGTAATTTTTCTGGTGAACTATTCGCTCGTTGAAATGATAATCCAGTGAACACCAATTCTCCGGTAATATTAGATGGGTCATAGTTCCAAGTTGTTTCACATTTTCCTATAATCTTAGGTTTCTATTTATGGATAGGCCACTCAACTAGGAACGTTATGCAACAGCCATTGGCCAGTCTATTAAGCTCCTACAGTTAGCTATACTTTAATTTCTTATTTTATTTGCAGAATCGGGAAAGAGGAGCTTATGGTGGAAGATTATGCAGAAGATGAGATTGAATATGAATTAGCTCCTGTGTCTGTTCAACTTGCTTATGTACAGCAGGTACCTAAATCTGGTTCAGTTCTCTATTCCAAACTTTATTGAATCGTATTAATGTCTTATCTGTATTTTGAGCTACAAGTACTTAACTTTCCTGTTTGTATTTTCAGCTACAAGGACAGACTCAGGAAGCCATGGAAACCTATGCCAATATGATAAACAAGAAATCAGGAGACCCCTCATCACTTGCCGTGGCAACAACCAACCTTATTTCAGTAAAAGGTACAAAGGATGCTGCTGATGGCCTGAGGAAGCTTGACCGGCTTGTCGAGAAGTCGACAGCGCCGAACCAGTTGCAACTGATCGAGAGCCTTGAATTCAAGTTATCTTCAAGGCAAAAAGAGGCCCTGTACTCTGCTCGTGTTCTTTTGCTCCTCCATGCAAATAAAATTGATCAGGTTTGCATATTTGATCCATTTCCTGTTTACCTATTTCTGTATTAAATTTAATGTTTGTTTTCATCTATTCTACTGCTGAACTTTTATTTGCTGTACTTGTGATACATTTATATTTTCTTTCAGTGAGCTCGTGTTGAATTTTAGCTATAGTGGCATGAGTCACATTGATTGTAGTTGGGGAACCAGTGAGAAATAATTTTTTCACTGAAAACTAGTGGAAAGGTCTGCTTGATTGGTTAAATCAACATCATTGGCCTCACTAACCTTTTAGTAAGGACTAGTAAGATGCACGTGCTACACAACGGAATCACAAAAAACCAGGTAGAGCATTATTTACTTAAAAGAATTATAGTAAGAGCAAATACATTGCTACAGAAAAATAAAAGAATGTACCGAGCCAAACGATTTCTTCTCCATATTCACCTTGCAGGAAGACTTCTCGTACTTTATTATTCCTCGCTCTATCCTATAGTGAGGGGGCATAGAGCATGCCACAATAGAAAATCCTTCCATCCACGCATCTGGCAATTATAATGCCACTCCAAGTCAGTCTGTCTTCAGCAGCTCTTCGCTATTGTAACCATTAGTAAATTTTGGGGTTCCCAAAACATTTTACCACAAAATTATGGCATGCATGGTATTGAAGTCAATTGCACAAGTAGGCATTGCCTAACAAAGATGAAGCAAGAGTTGATGAGATGTAGAGACATTCTTACTCTTCATCAACACCCATTCCTTGGTATCTGACAAAGCAGACCAGGTGTCGAAGGGCATCAAAATATTCACCCAATCACCCTAGAATGCTTAGGGTGCGTTGGAACAGCTTAGTCTTGTGCATAAGCCAACTGCCTACATAAGCTCTAGATAAGCCATGGCGAGAATAAACTGGGAGTACTTTAGCTATATGTTTGGAATGGCTTATGAATTTTGACTTTATTGCCCTTGATTGAAATTTAGAAGATGCGTAGTCTAAATACTCCTGAATTTTCTGTTACCATCATACCAAATGTTGCATCACGCTACAGAATACTTGTCTATTTTTGAACTTTAACAATATTGTTTGAATAAACACTTAGAAAAAAATAACTCAATTTGTCACACTCCGCGACCCATGACCTGAGTAGTAACCACAATCCACAGCCCATGACCATCGAAATAAGCTTTATGTAGCAAGAGTTCTGTGTGCAATAAGTTGAATAAATCATATTTCTTACCAGCTTGCTAGTAAAGCATGTGGAAATCCTAATTTTGAACTGTATAATTAGTGAACATTGGCACTAACTGGCACTTCCATACACAAACAAATGCAATCAGGTTGGCTTGAGAAGTCTGCTACGGAAGAAGCACAAACAAATACTTGTATCATGGAACACAAATTTGTTGTCTTTTAAGGCATAATAAACTGCTAATTGCACATCGTCTACTGTTTTGGTAATTGCTGCTCATGTATACACATAGGAGGTGTTTGGTTCAAGGAACTTAACACAAACGCAAACACAATCGAGTTATACAGTTACTGTAAAGGGGAATGAAAAAAAAACAGAATTTGTTTGGTTACTCTAATGAACTGTAATAACGCAATCAGCCGTATGACCAGGCCCACCGTCCATCCCCATCGGTGACATCAGGGCCTTTGACGCCGCCGACCCGAGCTCCCCAGCCAGCACGTCAACCACCTCGTCTCCAAGCTCCTCGCCATCCCCTCCCTCGGCCTCGGCGTCCCAGCCTCTATCCTCGAGCGCAGCCTCTGCCTTGCCACCGCAGATGAGAATTCTGATCTCAACCAGCAAGATGATGTGCTGCTGAAACCTGCTGTGAACTGATTACGTTACAAAGTTCTGAAACAAACGCCTCCATAATGCAGAGAATAAAGCTGCTCTCTGTAGTTGCTTCTTAATACACACATATTTAGAGAGAAATAATGAAGTGTTCTATCTCAGCTCAGCAGAAACACACTAAACTGGATGAAGATAATACCTGGAGGGAAGTTGGCGACCATGTTGTTAATCCGGCCACATAAGTGACTACCTAATCAGAGCATTGGCGGTGGCCTGTAGGCGAGCTAGGGGCAGCGGTGCGACGAGCTGATGCTTGTATTGGGGCCCACTACACCTGATCCACGAGCTGTGCATCCCCAATTCCCCATACACGGCGGCCAGGCTAGGTGTTGATCACCTCGCGTGCAACGGCGCTGGCGGCCTGTAGACGAGCTCGAGGCAGCTGCCAAATGAGCTCACCCTGGAATTGGGGCGATTTCCATCAGATCTGGGAGCTTGGCACCCTCGTATGGGGAAGGCAGAAAAATAGAGCATCTTGTCTGTAGGTTCTGCGGCTTGCTCGGAATGACGGAGGTAGGCTTTGCATAGGGGAGCTAGGGGTGCAGGCGCCGAAGAACGGGAGCGTTGTGGCCAGCGCCGGGATGCGGGCGGCGGCTAGATGGAGGGGACATCGGCGCACAGGGCAGGTGGCCGGTGTTAGGGGCCGGCGACGGGGAAGGTTCTAGGTGTCGATGGATACAAAGTCGTAGGCCTAGAGGAGGTGGGCGGCTTGAGTTGGGAAGGGAAAGGTCAAGGAGTTCTGTGAAAATCTGGACGAAGTGGCGGGGGTGTTTCTGAAAAAGTGTCACGTCTTTCCTTTGCATGCGTTAGATGGAAATCTGACGGTCCGAAATCATAGATGGCAGGCACACCATCATCACCAACTGAGATTTTTATATTAGTGTATATATTCTACAATGTTTCATTCTGCTTAGTAACTGCACATGTTTGCATCTATTCGCGTGATTGGCTTACAGAGGTTATCGAGTAACATAATGAAACCATTTAATATGAATTCTCATCTTATGGCATGCCACTTTCATTCATGCGTATTTGGACACATACAGCCATTTGACATTATACTGTGGCTAATTTCATTATATTTCTGAGCCTAGCCTAGTGACCTATTATGCATTTATTTTTTGTTTCGTTGGACATACTGACATATAGTGGGTGTGTTGTATATTTCAGGCACAAGAGTTGGTAAGTGGGCTGCTTGGTATGTTTCGAGACAGTGTGTTCCCTGTTTTACTTCAAGCTGCAGTTCATGTGAGAGAAAAGAAGGTCCCGAAAGCTGAAGAAGTTCTAAGTCGGTATGCTGAGAAGCATCCTGATAATTCTAAAGGAGTCCTCCTTGCACTTGCCCAGATTGCTGCCAATGCCAACCATTTTCAGATTGCTGCTGATTCACTATCAAAGATATCTGACATCCAGCACATGCCTGCTACGGTTGCTACACTGGTAGCTCTAAAAGAGCGTCTAAATGACTCTAACGGTGCTGCTTCTGTGCTTGATTCTGCTATCAAGTGGTGGAAAAACGCCATGACTGAAGATAACAAGTTGGATATGTTCATGCGGGAGGCTGCAACATTTAAGCTCAACCATGGGCGTGATGAAGAGGCCTGTCAGCTGTACGAGGAACTTGTGAAGAGCTATGGAAGCACCGAAGCGTTGGCTGGGCTAGTAGCAACGTCTGCACGCACTGACCTTGCAAAAGCTGAGCAATATGAGAAGCAGCTGAAACCGTTGCCGGGTCTTCAGGGAATTGACGTAAAGAGCCTGGAGAAGACATCTGGTGCAAGGCATGTAGAGCAAGCCATGAAGGTTGATGCTCCCGAGGAAGTGAAGAAGCAAAAGGCTAAGAAGAGGAAGAGGAAGCCTAAATATCCGAAAGGATATGATCCAGCGAACCCAGGGCCACCCCCAGATCCTGAGAGATGGCTGCCCAAGAGGGAGAGGTCGACTTACCGTCCGAAGAGGAAGGACAAGAGGGCTCAGGTCAGAGGTGCTCAGGGTGCTGTGAGTAGAGAGAAGCATGATGGATCTGCTGCCAATGCCGGTGCCACCTCTTCGAAACCCACCACCTCGGCCAAGGCTCCAGAACCACCGAAGGGCTCCAACAAGTCCCGGAAGAAAAAGTCGAGGTCTTAGGCGACAAAGTTGTTATGTCACAAATTAACAGTATACAAAGGACACTGTCCATTTTAGTATCTTGACTTGGAATTTTTGTGTTATCTGCATTGGATTGCCCTGCGCTGTGCTTTTAGAATCATGTTTATGGTGACTTGAGATTCTAGACCGTTGCAATTTTTGTTCAGGCTGTCTGTGACTTGTCTGGTTGAAATTCCATTCTTTACATGCTATAACAACTTCCTTTGCAATTTTATGGGCGCTCCCTCCTCCGCTCGGCATTGATCTAGTGGCAGAGGCACAATGCTCTCTCCGATCTGGCCCCTACCTCAGTCCGTCGCTGTTGGGGTTCTAGCTACTCCTGCACCGACGGGAGACTCGGCCTCACGTGCTCTGGCCGTTTTGGTTCTTCTCCATGGTGGCCGTGCCCATCGTGATCTGACATGGTTGTCCACGGTCGTGACCTTTTTGTGTTTGCTTGTGAGAGGAGGATAGCTGATGTTGCCGCTGTCGTACAGTATGCAAGGTTAGCTTTGCAGCTGTAGTATATTTTTTCCTAGAAAAAAACTACCAGTATTGTTTGTACCACCATATGGTAACTATTTCGTTTTTGCTATATAAATAAACAAGATCAAAGACAAAACATCAAAGGTCGTTCAAGTAGCTAATTCCTCTAAATAGGAGGCTTTGAGAACAAAGAAATTATTGGAGCTATCGTTTTCCTCTAGCATTAATAGAATTCATTGGTGTTAAGGAAAACCTCGATATAACTCAAACGACAACGTGTTTAAACACGGGCGCGGCGTGCCGCCATACCTTCTGCCTGCTAGTAAGAAACAAGGGTACTCAAGATACAACACTCATCAGCAGGGTACTCAAGATACAACACTCATCAGCTGCAAGCAGCATTTCTAGACTACTGCTGCGACACGAGTGCTACCAACAGCTACAGGCTACAGCTACAAATTTACATTTATCATCATGCAGTTAAAACGCATACGTTATTCTAGCATATATGCACACCATATTTGCCAAGCTATTACTAGAATTGATCGGTTCGCGTGTTGCAACTAGTCCCTATTGTCATTCAGCAGGGAGTTGACATCCGGGGTCACCACGACATGCTGCCTCTCGATCTCCCCAAGCTGGCAGCAATGTTTCCTTCTAGTGTTCACCGCTACTGCGTGCTGCTGCATCCCGCATTCCGTGCCCGGGCTCACCTGCGACGGAAGAACCTAAACAGTAAACACCACACATATCGATATCGTGCTAGATCGTGAAGAGAACATATCGCCAAAGGCATGAACTAACATCGAACACGGCATCTCCAAGCTTCATCTTGACCTTGCCGCTCTTGTACACCAACATCTTGCCCATGTACCCCTCTGGCAGATCATTCAGGTTGTACCCTTCTTTCACCTCCTTGACAATGGCCCTTCCATTCCTATGAACTATAGTGGATGGTGTTCTGAGCAGAGGAAGAGATTTCGGCAACTGAAACAAGAACATCCTTGTCTTGTCGTCGTGTTCCTGTCATTCCAAATTTGTGAACGAGTTATATACGTGCCTGACAGTATCAAGGTAATTGGTGTAGGGTTCAGAGAAGACTACGAGCAGATTGAGCTCTTTCGCTGGATGGATGGAAGATTCACATTCGGTTGAGCTTGGGAGAGACTCCGGTAACTCAACATCATTATCATCTTCTCGAACAACATTATCATCATCTTCGTCCTCGTCCTTGTCATCTTCATCACCGTAGAACCTTTCTGTCAACAAATGAACATTCCCATGATTATTCCTAGTGGAATGTTTTGGTCAAGCGTTTGGAACGAATGAACCGAAGTCTCAAATTCACCTGGATTGGCAGGGAAGGCCCTAGGGATTTGAAGTGCCTTCTTTTGCCAAGGCAAGTACAGACCAAAGTACAAACATAAGTCATGTGCCTCTCATGACAAGGGAGCTGTATACTACTCCCTCCATCCCAAAATAAGTGTCTCAACTTTGTACTAGCTCTAGTACAAAGTTGTACTAAGCTTAAGACAGTTATTTTGGGACGGAGGGAGTATTTTCTAACAGAGCAAGGTTGAAACCTGAGAATTTTTTGGTTGCTTCTGCTTTCCTGACTGCGCCGCTTGGAAGCTAACTCCGGCTGCAGAAGAGAGCGTCTTCGAGTCAGGATTCTGTGCCGATTGCTCATCTGCAGAGCGAATACAAATAGTGTTATAGCAAGGCTTTGCCATGTTTAAGAAAGATTGCTGATTAAAAGCTCATTTTATGTGTACTTCGCTGATTTGATTGACCAACCTTTTATAACTCGCAAAGTTTTTGCATCTCCTCGTCCTGTCTGATAAAAAGAAAAAAGCGAAACAGACAGTCAGCCCCAGACAGAAAGGAACAATTGCGTCCTGAGTAAACAACCACTATATAGTACTATCCGACCCCAATACCACTACATAATATATGACTAATCACTCACCCTCAGTGTCTTCATTAACTCTTCATCAATTGTTTTTGTCTCTTCTAATTGTGGCCTGAAAGATTAGAGAATGTGCTTGGTAATGTAGTAAACTGTAACATACCAGGTGAAGAAATTTTGAGAGATATTATTACTAGCAGTAGCAGCTCAAATCAAGGAGAAGAGAAGTGGTACTTTTGTGCAGGTGGCTTTTTTGGCTTGCGCGACGGCACTTTCGGCTTGAACTTGAGCTTCTGTGGCTATTTAATGAATTTAACAACAAGAAAACACCTATCAGTAAAATATTAATCGTGTCCAACTCAGTATTAGCCATTAGAAAGAACAAAGAATCCTAGAACCCACCTTGCTAGGAGGACGACGGCCTCTCTTGGAGGTACCCGCTGCGTCCATTTTCTGCTTTCCCCCTGTGATAAAAACATGTGGATTTGCTCAGTGTGGCCATAGGTTACCATTTTTTTTAGAGAACATCATTTGCTCTCCTGACTGTCCCTCAACTTCAGTGCTCTGCTGCCGGGGCTCTCTGTTCTCCCTACACTGTACCACACAGCTAGAATTCTGGCAACAGAAATGCAGACGAGCAAAGCCCCAGATTCACAGGCGCGGCCAAGGGCTACCAGAATCACAGGAACAAGCCGTCCCCCTGGCAGAGAACTGACAAAATTGGAGGCAGGTCAGGCAGAGAGAATGGGGGAAAGCCAGACCCCCAAAATCCTCGAGCGCTGACCTAGCAAACTGGTAATCAGAATCAAGCAAGCAAGCAAAGCAAGAACCAGAAATCCTAGGAGCACGGGGATCTCGTCTAGCTAGCTCTTCTTCTCTGCACCCCATGGATTCCTCCTACTCGGCCTACAGTGAGCTCGTAGGGCAGGCGGCCAAGAAATCGGGCAAGCGGAATTCGCAGCTCCCAGAGCATAATCCTCCTCAAAATCCCTAGCTCAGAGGCGCGCACATACGTACCTACTGCCGGGAAGGAGGGACAGGAGCTCGAGCTCGAGCTCTTCGTCTCCGGAGAAACGGTCGCCGCTCGCTCGCTCCGGAGCTGCAGCAGCCGTTCTTCTTCTCGATACTGCAGCTGGAGCTGATGCTGGAGACGTTTAGGAGGGAAAGCTGGTGAAACATTTTTACAGTAGGCAGCGCGGACCCGCGTTCCAGCGACCCGTGGACCGAGGAGCCGGTGCACCCAGCGAGGCGGGAGAAGGTTAGCGGGAAGATCGGGTGAGACGGTCGCTCCAGGGAAGACGGTGCGCGACGGGCTGCAGGGACACACGGCTTCGCAGAGAGGACACGTGTCCACTCGCGACGTGAGCCGCACTGGAGCCGGTGACGTAAGCAGCGCAGAGGATCCGATCCGGTCGCGCGACTGTGCCGGACTTGTCGATGTGTGAAGTCCGCAGCGAAACGAAAGGAGACTGACGGTGTTTATCCTCCTGGCCGGCCGGCTGGGCGATTGGTTGGTTGGGCTGCCATGTGGGTCCACACAGTGCTGATCTACCTAAATAGGGTTACAGGTAACGAACTGAACTGATAAACTTTAGTTTCTGAAATCTAGGAACTGTTTCAAAAATTGACTGTGTGTGTTCCTATTAGTCTACCACTATTCTTCTGTTTCAAAAGTGTTTCATTGATTCTTGCTGGCTAATGATTGTTTCAATTTGTTATGTGTGAATTTTGTGATGGATCAGTTTGGCCACATCCTAACAGAATATATAAATCTGATCAATCGATCTGTCCACATCCTTTTACGCTTATTGATTCATTTGGGTAATTCGATTGCAGTTTGCTGTGCATATCAATCTATCTGATTTTTACAGTTAATCACAATAAGTGAAATGTTAACCTCAAGTCTCTTCACTGATTTTAGAGTTTGTTTGTCTATCCAAACAGATTTAGTTCCTGTAGTAACGCCCGAAGTGCCCTCGCAAAAAAAAGTAACGCCCGAAGTGCTTTCAGCCATAGCAATATGCACACACAAGTGCTTGGAAGCAGGCATGTTGATTGATTTTTGGGAGACTAGCGTGCACGAAGAAGCTAGCTAGATATGCTTTCGGCCGTAGCTCACAAATATATTACAACAAATTTTAGGCTATGCATCCAATCAGGAATCTTATAGACTTGAAGAGAAGGCTGGGTGTTGGCTGACATTGTTTTGGTTAGTTCCATTAGGTTAGTTGCATCATTGTCGGACAGGGAGGGGGACGACGAGGACCTGCCCCATGTTCGGTGTGGTGTTTTCACGTTCTGATAGTTTGTCGTTTGGCGCCAGGAAGCCAAGAACAGGTAATTGATGGGCGCTTGAGCACTATTTTTCCTAAATGCATACAGAGCAATCATATATCAGGAGCGAGTAGAACATGATGCAATTGCCAATACCTTCGAAGGATGATGAGCCTTCTAAACATGTGTATTTTTTTTTCATTTGATCCAGTTGCTGGAGCCTTGCTAATGGGTACAATTATCTTTACATGTTTGTTTGAAACATGAAATTACATATTATGACATTTTAAGTTGATGAATTGCGCTGGCTTGTTTTTAGTCAAAGTATATTGGATGATATATATATGACCAAATTAAAGAATCGCTTGCATATAGTGCCTCATAATTTTGTTAATCATATACTCCCTCTGTGCGAAAAAGCTTGTCCCAAGATTGTCCCTCAAATGGATGTATCTAGCACCAAGTTGGTGCTAGATACATCCATTTAAAGGACAAACTTTTTTCGGACGGAGAGAGTATTACATTATTACTTCCAATATTTTCCTGCGTTTACATATACATAGTCATACTTTTTGCAAGTTCTGTAGCATAACTTGCTTGAGCACATACATGGTTTATGAACTGATTGTAACCTCTTTCTTCATTTTGCAGGATAGATGATTGTAACCTATAAGTTCCACTCATGATATATTTGTTTCCAGGAAACTATAAGGTGCTTTTTAAAAATCATTTTATGGCATGTTTTTTATACCATATTGGTATACAGATAAAATGTGAGCTATTCTTATAATGGTAATCAGTTTCCATTAGTGCTCCTGGATTGCAAAGATGTTAACTGCGACACAGTGTACATTGAATTAATTGTTGAAAAAAAAATCTGACAATGACACCGATGATTAAGGCAAAGACTACTTACAACAAGTTGATCACGAAGGTTATTCTATTATTGCTTATGATCCACTGTACCATAGTGTATTTGATTATGCTTTTATTTTTTAGGTGGAAAATATGATTTTCTTGTTTGTTTGCTTGCAGTCTGTAAGACTATTTTTTTGGAAGTAGCTATAACTATTACTGAATTTTTTTCCATGACCAAATTTTATGGCTACCAAAATCTGCGAGGCTAAACACTTGAAACCAATAGCCTAAATTAATGGTTGTCTCTTCATATGAATTCCAGTGAACACTTAAATTTCCTTGTTGGTGCTACATTCTCTAATTATTCATTTGGCAACGCCTTTCTCAAATCTTGCTTTAGCAAACCTGGTTCAAGTATTTTGTAACTTCTTGTTGCTTTCATGTTTTTTAGTAAACCGATTGATTCCTTTCCACTCAAGATGCATGGATGTCTAATAGTAATAGGCAGTGGAGTTGTTTAATCATTAATTGTTGCAATGCTTGCATTTGTATGAAGAACTTTGAAAATCAAATACTGCACCCCTCTACTATGAAGTGCTTCAATGTACATTTCTAGAAGAAAACCCGCATAAATCAGAAAGTAGTGAATGATATCAACCAAACCTGTGCAACTTCAGAATACATACCCCTTCATATTGTAAAGCACAACTGCACATAAGCTACGGTCAAGTTCTCTTTATAGTTTATAGCACAGAAGATAATTTTTTGTATTGATTACCAAAAAAAGAAGACCAGATTAGCTTGTAGTGTGGATGCTAAGGCATTCATACATCGTATTGTCTGGCTAAGTCTAAGTTTATCTAGCAAAATTGGTAAATACTCCCTCCGTAAAGAAATATAAGAGCGTTTACATCACTACTTTAGTGATCTAAATGCTCTTATATTTTTTATAGAGGGAGTACAACATAATGCATGTAGTTTAAATTCTGCATTTATGGGGGCTTCTCTATCAAAATAAATTCTATTCCCTCCGTTCCTAAATGTAAGTCTTTTTAGAGATTCCACTACAAACTACATACGGATATATATAGACATATTTTAGAGTGTAGATTCACTTATTTTGCTCCGTATGTAGTCCATAATGGAATATCTAAAAAGACTTATATTTACGAACCGAGAGAGTACATTTAAGCAACCATTAACAATGCTGGTGGCTACTGCCGCGAAACATACAAGCTAAGAGCATCTACAGCCATGCGCCCTATATCCGTCTCAAACACCCGAGCAGGCCGACAGGTCACAGAACACCGACCCAACCAGAGCTCTTAAACGGGCCTCAAATGGCTGGGCTGACCAGCACCCCTCATATCCGTCCCGAATGTAGGGCGGATATGAGGCAACCCGAGCACACCCGGATGCATTCGCCATGTCAGCCTAGCCCACCGCTGGCCCACCCTGACCCCACAAAATCCCTTGTCCGGAAGAAACCCCAGCTCACTCCACTCCCCTCCGCTCCCCGACGCTCCCATTTCCCCTTTCCGTCCAATCCCTAGCGCAGGCGAGCATGTCCAGCACCAGCTGCCACTCCGACAGTAGCTCCGGAGACGAGGAGGAGCTAGCACTCCGTATTGCACTCGAGCGCTCGTGGGTAGATATAGGCGACAGCTTCGGGTCAGGTGCGGCGCCACCTGTCGCCTGTTGCCGCAGCGCCGACGCCTGCCCTTCCCGCCCTGCACGCGGATCTGCGAGGCCTGCATGGTATGCTCCTCCCGCTCGACGACCTCCTCCACCCCCAGTCGCTGCTCCGCATGGGCAGCGGTGGGTTCTAGTTCCCACTCCGCCGACACCGCGGATGTGGACTCCGGAGTCGGAGGCACGTGCCGCCCACCGTGAGAGGCAGAGGGCAAGGGAGATGGAGGGCGGGTCCGACGCGGCTGCGTGGTCTGCTTGCCGCCACCACGTGACGCTGATGCCCAACGATGAGGACTGTCTGCATGAGTGGGTGTGTCGTCGATCACTTACTGAGGCGGAGACGAAGGTCCGACAGCTCCGGAGGATCAACGCCAAGCAGCTCAGGCTCGACATTGAGCAATCCGAGCAGGAGGCGGCGAGGGTGGCCAAGCTCAAGCGCAAGCAAGACCGCACCGTCCAGCACTTGCAAGGCTACACCATCATCTCCGATTCGTCCTCCTACGACGGGTCCGACGGCTCCGACGTGGACTCACCTCCTACCGCAGACTCCTACAGCTGCGCCAGTGATCGGAAGGGCAAAGGGCCGACGAGGAAGTGGTGAAGTGTCACGCCCAATATGCGACCCTATCCAAAAGGAACTCGAAGGTCCCACCAAGGATAGACCCGCATATTGAAACGCTTTTGCAAGGTGGATATCATTACATCAACATTACATAATAGATGGGGATACATACATAAGGCATACAATGCCACACAAATACAACATCACAATACATGAGAGCAACATCCGACTACGGATGAAACACAAACAGAAACTCAAACGACATCCACCCTGCTAGCCCAGACTGCCGACCTGGAACCTATCCCCAGATCGAAGAAGAAGTAGAAGAAGAACTCCAAGACAAGCAAACATCGCTCTCGCATCAAGATCATCGCAAAACCTGTACCTGCAACTGTTGTTGTAGTAATCTGTGAGCCACGAGGACTCAGCAATCCCATTACCATGGGTATCAAGACTAGCAAAGCTTAAAGGGAAAGGAAGGGGTAAAGTGGTGAGGCTGCAGCAGCGACTAAGCATATATGGTGGCTAACATACGCAAATAAGAGCGAGAAGAGAAGCAAAGGAACGGTCGTCAACTAATAATGATCAAGAAGTGATCCTGAACTCCTACTTACGCCAAACATAACTCAAAAACTGTGTTCACTTCCCGGACTCTGCCGAAAAGAGACCATCACGGCTACACACACGGTTGATGCGTTTTAATTCGGATCTGGTGTCAAGTTATCCACAACCGGACATTAACAAATTCCCATCTGCCTATAACCGCAGGCACGGCTTTCGAAAGATTATACCCTGCAAGGGTGTCCCAACTTAGCCCATGACAAGCTCTCACGATCAACGAAGGATATACCTTCTCCCAGGAAGACCCGATCAGACTCGGAATCCCGGTTTACAAGACATTTCGACAATGGTAAAACAAGACCAGCAAAGCCTCCCGCTGTGCCGACAAATCCCGATAGGAGCTGCACATATCTCGTTCTCAGGGCACACCGGATGAGCAAGACGTCGGGTTGGCATAGACCCTGATTGCCCAGGGGGCGCCGGACATCGCTCGGTTCGGACCAACACTTAGACAAGCACT
>NC_041385.1:694227847-694230875 GCF_002162155.2 Triticum dicoccoides | reverse complement strand
GGGGGGGGGGGTAAAATAAAGATGACCCTCGAGAGCGCGACTCCCAAGGGAAAGAAGGGGCTAGGTGAGGCAAATGGTAAAACCAATGTTGGGCCTTGCTGGAGGAGTTTTATTCAAAGCAAACTGTCAAGGGGTCCCATAAATCACCCGACCGCGTAAGGAACGCAAAATCCGGGAACATAACACCGGTATGACGGAAACTAGGGCCGCAAGAGTGGAACAAAACACCAGGCATAAGGCCGAGTCTTCCACCCTTTACCAAGTATATAGATGCATTAATAATATAAGAGATATTGTGATATCCCAACCAAAAATCCTGTCCACCATGAAGAAATCTTCAACTTCACCTGCAACTAGCAACGCTATAAGAGGGCTGAGCAAAGCGGTAACATAGCCAAACAATGGTTTGCATAGGAAAGGTGTCAAAGGTTAGAGGTTCATGGCAATTTGGGATGGCTTGATAAACAGGTAATAGGTAACGCAACATAGCGATAGAACGAAGCAACTAGCATAGCAATGATAGTAGTGAGATCCAGGGTAGCGGTCATCTTGCCTGAAATCCCGCAAGGAAGAAGAATGAGTCCATGAAGAATATGAAGCCACGAAGACGAACCAAGCGTAGACGAACGAATCCTCATGAACGCAAGGAAACAGGAACTATCGAGAAGAAACACACAACATAGTAAACACACCACTCATGAACAAGGCATGATGCACAACAAGCATGATGCATGACAAGGCTACATGAAACTACTCAAGGCAAGAGATGATGCAAACAAGAACAACACATCAAGGCAAGTTTAAATGAGGCCGGGAACGACATATAACAATTCCGGTAAGTCCTCATATGCATATTTCAAAGTTGGTCCAGATCTGAATAAACTTTATGTTCAAGTTGTTAAGCAGCAAGTTAAGATGCACAAAGATGATCTACACGAGATTCTAGTCAAGTTACACATAAAGTTCATTTAGTTCGGGGCTACGGCCTAGAAGATATGAGCAAAACAAGTTAAACATGGCATTGATGCAAAATGCATTCAAACATCAAGCAAACACACCAAAACAAGGATGCAACATGATAATATGAAACTACATGCAATTCTAAGCAAGTTTCATATAGAGCACACTCAAAACGGAGCAACAGTGCAACACACACACTCTATACAAGTTATAGCAACAATCTGTCCAAAACAGCAACTAGGCATATTGCAAGCACCAAAACAACATGCTACAACACATTAACTAGAAAACAAACGGCATGGGCATGATGTACAGGTAAAGCATAACAAAACATGAACACTAAGCTAACTCCAGAAATCACTAGAACATGCTCAAACACACATGGTAAGATTGCAAATAATAACAGTTCAGACTTTGCAGAAAATAACATCAGGTTGCAATGTTTAGAGCTATCAAACAACATGTTACAGGAACTGATCATGGCAAACAAAGGCATGGCATGAATCTACTAAATGCATAGATCAAAAGTCCCTTACTGACCATAAGCCAAAAAGGATCAGAAAATATGATGGCACCCATGCAAACATGGCAAGTTATAATACAAATTCAAACATGGCAGGAACAGAATTACGAAGGCATGTTGGTGAGCTTGTGCAACTCACTACAGAGCAATATATGGCATGGCAAGGAAACCAACAGTAAGAAGGCATGTTTGTGAAGCTAAGCATGGCAAGAGCAAGTCCATAGGGTGAATGGAACACTAGCAAAACACATGGCAACAACTGAACTTAATGTTAACAGGCTGACAACAACATTATTGAGCAACTTTGGAGCAAGATATGAACAAGCTACAACAAGCTATAAATGCTACCAGGGGCATGTATAGATATAGCATGACATGTAGAACAAAACATGTTTAGTGATCATCTCCAGATTATGCATAGAATGATTTGTAGAAGCAGGTTTACATAGCATCGCGAAATAACAGATCCAGCCTAGCAAAACAGCAACATAAAGTACACTACTTAACAAGCTTGATTCACTCACCACAAGTCATTGCATGACAAGATAAGCATAGCATCATCAAGAAGACATGTTTGTGAAACAAACCAAGTCAAGAAAAAGTTCATAGCATGCAAGGATCAACTATAGCAACCTTGGCAAAATTGAATAACATGTAAACAATCTGCCAGGAAACATTTTAAAGCAAAAGTAGAGCACGAAAATGGCATGCTAGACTACTCCATAATTGCAACAAAGGGCATGAATGGATAGAACATAACCATATGTTCAAAACATCCTTACTGAAGTATCTCAAAATATGCATGGATCTCTCTGTAGCAACATGTTTACATGTCATCAAAATAACAGCAGAACAGGGACTAAAATCAGCAATATCACGAAGCCTAGTTTGCATGCTTGTGCTAGTCACCAAATTGATCACAAAAATACATGGTAAGCACCTCAGTAAAGAAGACATGGCATAGATCAAAACACATGAAGACATCAACCTCATAGGATGCACACATCAATCATGGCAAAAATGACAAATGAGCTCGTTCTGTTAACAGACGGCAGAAAACATTATGAAGCACTCTTGCAACAAAGATTCAGGCATCAAGATGAACTCAAATGAATATGATGCAATGGAATGAAATGATGTACTCTTCGAGGCGAACAATTCGACATATTACACACACGAAACGGAGCTACGGATGCAGAGATACGGCATGACGAACATGGCATGATTATGACAAAATAACAGGGACGGGCATTTTCGGGGGCAACCTCCAGATCTGCACGGGAACCGAGGATGGTCGGAACTTCGCCGGAGTTGGTCGCTGTGGGGAGGAGGTAGGGCGGCGAGGAGCTCCTGGGCCGGATCTCGCCGGATCCGGCCGGCGGCGAGCCGGAGAGGCGACGGGGCGACGGGGGAGGCCGGAGGTGGAGCGCGACGAGGCGCGGCGCTGCGACGGGACGAATCCGGCCGGGGCGGCTGTGGCCGGGGGCGGCCAGGGCGCAGCGGCGCCGGGCGCGGGGAAGCGGGCTCGGGCGGCGCGGGAGCCGG
>NC_041385.1:694219755-694227497 GCF_002162155.2 Triticum dicoccoides | reverse complement strand
GGCGGCTGCGCGGGAGGCGCGAGGCGGCGGGGCGCGCGGGGCGCGGGGCGGCGCGCGCGGGCCTGGGCGGGCCGCGCCTGGGCCCGGCGGGCCGCGGCGGCAGGGCGTGGTTGCTGGCGGCGGAGAGGCCACGTGGCAGGCGGGGATTGGTCGGAGGGCGGCGGCGGACATGTCCAGCCCCAGTTGGACGCGTCCGGCGGCGCGGGGAGAGGCTAGGCTAGGGTTTCGGGAGGAATAGACCGCGAATTTCGGGGGAGGTCTAGTTTTATAGGTAGAGGGAGCTAGGAGAGTCCAAATGAGGAGCGGTTTTCGGCCACGCGATCGTGATCGAACGACCGAGAGCATGGAGGAGAGTTAGATGGGTTTTGGGCCACTTTGGAAGGGGTGTTGGGCTGCACACAAAAGAGGGCTTTACGGTTACCCGGTTACCCGTTGGAGTACCAAACAACCTCCAAATGGCACGAAACTTGACAGGCGGTCTACCAGTGCTATACCAAGGCCACTTGGCAAGGCTCGGTCTATTCCGAGAATGTTTAACACCCGCTCACAACAGGAGACAAAAGGGGGAACGCCGGAGGACATAGGAGTGCCGGATTGCAAAATGGACAACGGGGAAAAGGCTCGGATGCATGAGACGAACCCGTATGCAAAATGAAATGCACATGATGACATGGCAAAATGCAACACGCAAGCAAATTACATGGCAAAGACGGCGAATAACTGGCAGACACCTGGCGCATCGGATCCGGGGCGTTACAACACTCCTCCACTAACAAGAGATCTCGTCCCGAGATCTTAGGACAGAGACGGAAGGAAAAAGGGAAGAGGTGAAACAAGAACTCAAGAGAAGAAGCAAAGAATCGAGAGCACTCGAGAAGAAGAGAGGAACGACGAGAATGGCGAGAATCGAAAGCTCACGGAATCAGATAGACTATGAAACCACTCTGGTTAGAACGAGATAAGAAACGAATAAGACTGAAAGGATTTAGGCAGCACTCCGGTTGAACCAGGAAAGAATAGAACACGAACTTAAGCAGATGGAATGATACTTGATGAACTCTTGAAGAATGAATTAAAACATGAAGAACCACCATGAAGAACTCCGGTGACAAAAAGATGATGAGAATATAATGAAGGATGAAAGAATAAGATTAAAGCTTGCGGTGACTTAGGTGGAGGTTCCGATGAGATGGCCGAGGAAATTTGAACTCCGGAAACGAAAAGATGAAAACACTTGGAACTAGAATTTATTCCTCACGAACAAACTCTGAAGGAAGGGATTACTCGCTTGGATGAAATGAGAATAAGATTTATTGTATGCTTATCCTTCATCAAATTAAATTGATGACAAACAATGGATTTTGCATATTACTTATTCTTGTTGAAAAGGATTGAGAAGTGACATATCGCAAACTTGAGAATGTCTTCATGAACCACCGATAAGATTGGAAAGAATGAATGAATTAATATGATAATCAAGGAAAAAGAATGTGAATGAACCACCGTAAGAATTCGGAAATGACTGACGAAAGAGGATGAATCACCGGGAAGAAACAATATGTTTGAGGGGGATTTAGATATAAGAGAACGGGAAGAACTCGGGATGATTAACGAACACTTGAACGAAGCACCGGGATAATTAGAGAACGAAAACTGGAATGATGGCCTCCGGTGAAAAGAAATGGAAAAAACAACTCCTGACATACTCCGGATGGGTAAGAAAGAATATCTGCCAAACTGAAATAATTCGAGAGGATGATATGAAAACTCTTCTTCAGTCTTCAAATGACGACTAGAAACAACACCAAAATTACTGAGGTACTCCGGGAGAATGAAAAGCGAAGACGTTGAGGCAACAATGACAATGATTTGAATTGATCTTGGAGAAGGCATGTGACTGATGAAATTCATTCTTACGTCACACTTGAAAAGAATTTAGAATAACTCCGAGGAAATTGGAAGAGTCAGGTAAGATCCTGGAAAAAGACCTGTGGGTTAGGGCCCACTAACAAAAAACACCGTTGAAAAGGATTGTTGAAAAGATAGATGATGCACCGGAACAATTGAAATATTTGAATGAGGTGACAACCTCGAATTAATTGGAAAACAGACGAATCTTCTGAGATGTCTTGCGAACTCCGGAATGATTGAATGGCGAGAGGCAAACGAGCAGGGAAAACACTTGAGCCGAGGAAAAGAATATAATCAACACCGAATACTTGAATTGGGTCCACCGGAAAAAGAAAAGGATGAAGAATGACGAACGAGACGAGAATTCACCGGTTGAAATAATTGCTAGAAGACTGAAGAGGTTCCACAAAAATGAAATAGATGGTCGAGAGAGAGTCAGACTCCGGGAAGAAAAGGGTGGGAGGGCGGGAAAACAAAATCATCTTGGAAGGGGAAATCGACGAATATCTTGAAGAGAAAAACACCGGTTGAAATCATTGAGGAAAGAGAGCAAAAACTTCGCACGAGTAGGATGGATACTCGATTACGGACTCCGGTTCCGAGAAGAAAAAGGGGAGGGCGGGTGGGAAAGAAAACAACTGAGGATTGAACTCAAAGGTGAAGAGGCTCGAGTCAACTTGACGAGAAATGCACCGGATGCAAAGAGCTTGGGAACAACGATCGAAAAACCAACTGCGTGAACCTAAAGAAAAATTTGAAGGGGAAGAGGAGTAATTCAAAACACCTACGTCAAGATTCCTGACCAGAGCGACGAAGGGGCTGAGGAGTAAAAAGAATTCCTACTCTCCGATATAACTAGACTCCGAAAATAGTTTTCTTCTAGACTCAACAACGGCCAAACTACACGATCAATCAAGGGGGCTCCTAGGGTCGGTCGAGGCTCTAATACTAACTTGTCACGCCCAATATGCGACCCTATCCAAAAGGAACTCAAAGGTCCCACCAAGGATAGACCCGCATATTGAAACGCTTTTGCAAGGTGGATATCATTACATCAACATTACATAATAGATGGGGATACATACATAAGGCATACAATGCCACACAAATACAACATCACAATACATGAGAGCAACATCCGACTACAGATGAAACACAAACAGAAACTCAAACGACATCCACCCTGCTAGCCCAGACTGCCGACCTGGAACCTATCCCCAGATCAAAGAAGAAGCAGAAGAAGAACTCCAAGACAAGCAAACATCGCTCTCGCGTCAAGATCATCGTGAAACCTGTACCTGCAACTGTTGTTGTAGTAATCTGTGAGCCACGAGGACTCAGCAATCCCATTACCATGGGTATCAAGACTAGCAAAGCTTAAAGGGAAGGGAAGGGGTAAAGTGGTGAGGCTGCAGCAGCGACTAAGCATATATGGTGGCTAACATACGCAAATAAGAGCGAGAAGAGAAGTAAAGGAACGGTCGTCAACTAGTAATGATCAAGAAGTTATCCTGAACTCCTACTTACGTCAAACATAACCCAAAAACCGTGTTCACTTCCCGGACTCCGCCGAAAAGAGACCATCACGGCTACACACATGGTTGATGCGTTTTAATTCAGATCTGGTGTCAAGTTATCTACAACCGGACATTAACAAATTCCCATCTGCCTATAACCATAGGCACGGCTTTCGAAAGATTATACCCTGCAGGGGTGTCCCAACTTAGCCCATGACAAGCTCTCACGATCAACGAAGGATATACCTTCTCCCAGGAAGACCCGATCAGACTCGGAATCCCGGTTTACAAGACATTTCGACAATGGTAAAACAAGACCAGCAAAGCCTCCCGCTGTGCCAACAAATCTCGATAGGTGCTTCACATATCTCGTTCTCAGGGCACACCGGATGAGCAAGACGTCGGGTTGGCATAGACCCTGATTGCCCAGGGGGCGCCGGACATCGCTCGGTTTGGACCAACACTTAGACAAGCACAGGCCCGGGGGGGTAAAATAAAGATGACCCTCGAGAGCGCGACTCCCAAGGGAAAAAAGGGGCTAGGTGAGGCAAATGGTAAAACCAATGTTGGGCCTTGCTGGAGGAGTTTTATTCAAAGCGAACTGTCAAGGGGGTCCCATAAATCACCCGACCGCGTAAGGAACGTAAAATCCGGGAACATAACACCGGTATGACGGAAACTAGGGCGACAAGAGTGGAACAAAACACCAGGCATAAGGCCGAGTCTTCCACCCTTTACCAAGTATATAGATGCATTAATAATATAAGAGATATTGTGATATCCCAACCAAAAATCCTGTCCACCATGGAGAAATCTTCAACTTCACCTGCAACTAGCAACGCTATAAGAGGGCTGAGCAAAGCGGTAACATAGCCAAACAATGGTTTGCATAGGAAAGGTGTCAAAGGTTAGAGGTTCATGGCAATTTGGGATGGCTTGATAAACAAGTAATAGGTAATGCAGCATAGCGATAGAACGAAGCAACTAGCATAGCAATGATAGTAGTGAGATCCAGGGTAGTGGTCATCTTGCCTGAAATCCCGCAAGGAAGAAGAACGAGTCCATGAAGAAGATGAAGCCACAAAGACGAACCAAGCGTAGACGAATGAATCCTCACGAACGCAACGAAACATGAACTATCGAGAAGAAACACACAACATAGTAAACACACCACTCATGAACAAGGCATGATGCACAACAAGCATGATGCATGACAAGGCTACATGAAACTACTCAAGGCAAGAGATGATGCAAACAAGAACAACACATCAAGGCAAGTTTAAATGAGGCCGGGAACGACATATAACAATTCCGGTAAGTCCTCATATGCATATTTCGAAGTTGGTACAGATCTGAATAAACTTTATGTTCAAGTTGTTAAACAGCAAGTTAAGATGCACAAAGATGATCTACACGAGATTCTAGTCAAGTTACACATAAAGTTCATTTAGTTCGGGGCTACGGCCTAGAAGATATGAGCAAAACAAGTTAAACATGGCATTGATGCAAAATGCATTCAAACATCAAGCAAACACACCAAACACAAGGATGCAACATGATAATATGAAACTACATGCAATTCTAAGCAAGTTTCATATAGAGCACACTCAAAACGGAGCAACGGTGCAACACACACACTCTATACAAGTTATAGCAACAATCTGTCCAAAACAACAACTAGGCATATTGCAAGCACCAAAACAACATGCTACAGCACATTAACTAGAAAACAAACGGCATGGGCATGATGTATAGGTAAAGCATAACAAAACATGAACGCTGAGCTAACTCCAGAAATCACTAGAACATGCTCAAACACACATGGTAAGATTGCAAATAATAACAGTTCAGACTTTGCAGAAAATAACATCAGGTTGCAATGTTTAGAGCTATCAAACAACATGTTACAGGAACTGATCATGGCAAACAAAGGCATGGCATGAATCTACTAAATGCATAGATCAAAAGTCCCTTACTGACCATAAGCCAAAAAGGATCAGAAAATATGATGGCACCCATGCAAACATGGCAAGTTATAATACAGATTCAAACATGGCAGGAACAGAATTATGAAGGCATGTTGGTGAGCTTGTGAAACTCACTACAAAGAAATATATGGCATGGCAAGGAAACCAACAGTAAGAAGGCATGTTTGTGAAGCTAAGCATGTCAAGAGCAAGTCCATAGGGTGAATGGAACACTAGCAAAACACATGGCAACAACTGAACTTAATGTTAACAGGCTGACAGCAACATTATTAAGCAACTTTGGAGCAAGATATGAACAAGCTACAGCAAGCTATAAATGCTACCAGGGCATGGATGGATGACATGTAGAACAAAACATGTTTAGTGATCATCTCCAGATTATGCATAGAATGATTTGTAGAAGCAGGTTTACATAGCATCATGAAATAACAGATTCAGCCTAGCAAAACAGCAACATCAAGTACACTACTTAACAAGCTTGATTCACTCACCACAAATCATTGCATGACAAGATAAGCATAGCATCATCAAGAAGACATGTTTGTGAAACAAACCAAGTCAAGAACAAGTTCATAGCATGCAAGGATCAACTATAGCAACCTTGGCAAAATTGAATAACATGTAAACAATCTGCCAGGAAACATTTTGAAGCAAAAGTAGAGCACGAAAATGGCATGCTAGACTACTCCATAATTGCAACAAAGGGCATGAATGGATAGAGCATAACCATATGTTCAAAACATCCTTACTGAAGTATCTCAAAATATTCATGGATCTCTCTGTAGCAACATGTTTACATGGCATCAAAATAACAGCAGAACAGGGACTAAAATCAGCAATATCACGAAGCCTAGTTTGCATGCTTGTGCTAGTCACCACATTGATCACAAAAATACGTGGTAAGCACCTCAGTAAAGAAGACATGGCATAGATCAAAACACATGAAGACATCAACCTCATAGGATGCACACATCAATCATGGCAAAAATGACAAATGAGCTCTTCTGTTAACAGACAACAGAAAACATTATGAAGCACTCTTGCAACAAAGATTCAGGCATCAAGATGAACTCAAATGAATATGATGCAATGGAATGAAATGATGTACTCTTCGAGACGAACAATTCGACATATTACACGCACGAAACAGAGCTACGGATGCAGAGATACGGCATGACGAACATGGCATGATTATGACAAAATAACAGGGAAGCGGGCTCGGGCGGCGGCGCAGGCGGCCGAGGGCGCGGGAGGCGCGCCGACCGGCGGCGACCGGAGGCGGAGACCGGCGGCTGCGCGGGAGGCGCGAGGCGGCGGCGCGCGGGGCGGCACGCGCGGGCCTGGGCTGGCCGCGCTTGGGCCCGGCGGGCCACGGCGGCGGGGCGCGGTGGCTGGCGGCGGAGAGGCCACGTGGCAGGCGGGGATTGGTCGGAGGGCGGCGGCGGACATGTCCAGCCCAGTCGGACGCGTCCGGCGGCGCGGGGAGAGGCTAGGCTAGGGTTTCGGGAGGAATAGACCGCGAATTTCGGGGGAGGTCTAGTTTTATAGGTAGAGGGAGCTAGGAGAGTCCAAATGAGGAGCGGTTTTCGGCCACCCGATTGTGATCGAACGACCGAGAGCATGGAGGAGAGTTAGATGGGTTTTGGGCCACTTTGGAAGGGGTGTTGTGCTGCACACAAAAGAGGGCTTTACGGTTACCCGGTTACCCGTTGGAGTACCAAACGACCTCCAAATGGCACGAAACTTGACAAGCGGTCTACCGGTGCTATACCAAGGCCACTTGGCAAGGCTCGGTCCATTCCAAGAACGTTTAACACCCGCTCACAACAGGAGACAAAAGGGGGAACGCCGGAGGACATAGGAGTGCCGGATTGCAAAACGGACAACGGGGAAAAGGCTCGGATGCATAAGACGAACCCGTATGCGAAATGAAATGCACATGATGACATGGCAAAATGCAACACGCAAGCAAATGACATGGCAAAGACGGGGAATAACTAGTGGACACCTGGCGCATCGGATCCGGGGCGTTACATGAAGCTCGCCCTCTCCTATTTATAATCTAGTTCTAGTATGTAGTTACAATGTGTCGGATCGTTGAACTACGTGACTTATGCCCATTTGGTGATCTTTTGGTGATGTTTATGTGAATTATGCCCGTTTGGTACCAGTTTATATGTCCACTTCCTGTCGATTTGATTGTTTGGTGATCTACGTAGTAGTTGCATGAATTTTTATGGATATAGGTTTGGGAATATGAGATACGTGGGTGTGGAGGCATGGATTTAGGGGGTGCCCAGTCAGTGTCCGCGGGCACGCCCAGGCG
>NC_041385.1:694199594-694219537 GCF_002162155.2 Triticum dicoccoides | reverse complement strand
GCCCGCGGACGTATAGGGAGGGGGGGGGGGGCGGATTTGCCAAGTCCGTTTGCAGATGCTCTAACTATATGGTTTGATTGTACAAGATGAGGTGTGAGCTGTTAGTGGTAGTGGCATGGTGCTGAAAGTCAGTGGTAGTGGCATGCTGCTGAAAGCAACCAATGACGACAAGACCTGAGTGAATCACAAAGGCCACTAATGACACCAGCCTGCCTTTTTTTTTCTCCCCAATGACATCTCATGGAACCTCTGCTCCCTAAAGCAGGATTTCGATAACATCATCTATTTAGAGTTTAATTATTTTCTTGTCCAAAACTCTGCCTTATTTTACAATGTGTGTGTTTTTTTAGCAAAAGAGGGTTTCCCCTCCGATTTCCATTAGAGAAACCAGCATAATGAGTACAAATAGTAGAGTTTCGAATACACCATAAAGCTAGACCTAGCAAACATCTTTTACCGTTATGATCATTACAACACTGGACATTACATCAAAAGACATTTATCAAAAGGAAACAACATCTAGGCAGTTGAAGAAGCCTTCCATCATCAGCCACCACCATCACATCTTCAGTCGCATCACTCCAAAATGCCATCCTCGAGCAGCCTGGTAAATCTCACTTGCCACCTGTTCTATGACTCTTGCTCCTAGCATTAACACTTTTTCTCTGGGTCCTTTTTCTGCAAAACTTCCCAATCAGTAATCTAGATGCACATCATTTTAATGATCCCCATTGGGCCATTAATCTTTTTTCTATCAAAAATAATATCATTCTTGCAAATCCAGATTGCCCAAAGCAGAGCTGAAGTGCCAGTCAAAACAAGTTTCTTGTCATTTTTCTGTAACATTCTTTTAAATTGGTGGGTATTTGCTTTAAATCAAAAGCACATCCAACTAAACTCCAAACTAATCTGGCAACTGAGCAAGAAAAGAAGAGATGATCAACAGTATCCTCTTTCCCACACAAAACACAATGTTTCTCACATTTCCACCCTCTTTTCAGTAGATTATCGTTTGTCAAAATGCTCTTCTTATTCAGAAGCCACATTTTTTTTATTTTTACTGAGACTTCTGTTTTCCAGAGGAATTTTTATGGAAAGCCAGCATTAGATTTGATAAGATAAAGGTATAAAGATTTAACAGGGAATTTCCTATCCACAGTTAACATCCACATAGGCCTATCCCTTCCTCCATACATTAAGACTTCCTCACATCTTCCCTTTAGGCTCTTCCATAAGTGGCCAGACTCTCCAAATAGAGCCCTTCTGAATGAAAAACATCCCCACCCTTTATCAATAGCATCTCTAACAGAAATGCCATGATCATTATTTATAAAATATAAAGAAGGATAAGCCTACTTTAGAGGTTTATCTCCTACCCACCAATCTTCCCAGAACCTGGTATTTCTTCCATCCCCAATTTTTTTCTTGGTGTGTGGATAGAAGAATTTTTTAATATTGATGATACTAGACCAAAAATGGGAGTCTCCATTTTTGTGTTCAAGACCAGATAGGCATTTGTTTTTGACATTTTTTCTTCAATGATATTTTTCCATAATCCCTCCTCATCTTCTAATTTCCACATCCATTTAGCCAGGAGTGCAATGCTAAAGATCTCTGAATTAGTGATTCCCAATCCCCCTTGTTGTTTTGGAAAATAGCATTTCTTCCAGTTTACTAAGTGGTATTTCTTTTTATCCTCCTCAGCCTGCCACACCATCCTGGCTCTATAGAAATCTACTTTTTTCTTCACACTAGCAGGTAAAAGAAAGAATGACATCATATATATAGGTACATTTGTAAGACAAGATTGCACTAAAGTGATTCTACCAACAATATTAAGCAATCTGCCTTGCCAACAGACACATCTTTTTTCATTTTTCAGTCATATTCTTCCACATGTTGTTTCTAGTTCTTTTATTAGAAACAGACATGCCAAGATATTCCAGAGGCACCCCCACAGCACAAGTGAAAATTTCTTGATATAAAGCACTTTTGTTTTTAGCTTCCCCAAACAGACAGATATATTTCACTTTTATGGAAATTAATAGTTAGTCCTGACATCTGTTCAAATGCAGTTAAGATAAATTTGAGGTTTCTAGCACTATCCTCATCATCTTGTAATAAGAATATAGTGTCATCTGCATACTGCAGCATGTTCACACCATTTTTGTGGGAATCAGTAAGTACCCCTTTGATGTATCCTTCTATTCTGGCTTTGTCCAGAATAATGGCTAGAGCATCTACAGCTAAATCAAAAAGCAGAGGAGATAAAGAGTCTCCCTGCCTAAGCCCTTTGTGTGTTTTGAAAAAAGGTCCCACATTGTCATTCACTTGAACACCCACCTGACCCCCTCTCATAGTGTGCATAATCCAGTCACACCACTTGTGAGGAAAGTTTTTGAGTTTTAACATTCTATGCACAAAAGGCCATTTAAATTTATCATATGTTTTCTCAAAGTCCACTTAGAACAGCATAACACTTTGTTTCTTAGTATGGACAGAATTCAAAGCTTTATGCAGGATAACTACCCTTTCCATGGTATATCTCCCTTTCATAAAGGTTGTTTGAATGGGGGATATGATGGGATTAACCACCTTACTAGGTCTATTCATCAAGACTTTAGTAATAATTTTGAAACTGACATTCAGAAGGCAAATAGGCCTAAATTTTTGAATTTGTTTAGCTTCTTTAGTTTTAGGAACCAATGTAATGATCCCATAATTGAGTCTGGCTAGATCTATGTTGCCACTATAAAAATCATCGAATATGGCCTTCAGATCCATTTTAATCACATCCCAAAAGTGTTGGTAGAAATCTACAGAAAAACCATCAGGACCAAGACTTTTGTTTTTCTCCATGGAAAACACCAAAGAGTGAATTTCTTCCATAGTAAAAGGTTTCAGTAAAGCTTCTTGCTCCTGAGAGGATATAATTTTAGGAGTGTGAATGTTAAGATTGATTTCAAATACATCTGCATGTCCAATTTTTTTGTAGTATCCAGTGATATAGTCAATGAGTTTTTTCTCCCCTTCGATCACTTCCCCTTCTTATTCTTATGATAGAATTATATTTTCCTCCTCTCATTTACCTTGGCATGATAATATGTGGTGTTAGAGTCACCTTCTTTGATCTCTTTGTCCTTATATCTCTACAACCATTTAATTTCTTCTAATCTGAGAAGATCTTTAAGTTCTCTTCTCAATTTTTCTATAACTCTCTGTCATGTGCACACAGGCCCATGAGATCAGCATTTTTATCTATCTTATCAAGTTGATCTAAAAGCTCCTTTTTCCTTTTCCTATATAAAGCATTGGCATTCATAATCCATCCTTTAATCTTCTATCTCATGTTTCCTAATTTTTCCCGCCAGATATCCAAACGAGATCCTTTGCAATTAATCCACCAATTCTTTTCAATAAATTCTTTAAATCCCTCCATCAACATCCTAGCATTTTCAAACCTCAAAATAGCCCGAGCAGGTTTGTGTTCTCCAGTATCTAATAAGAGAGGGGTATGGTCTGAGATCTCTCTTTCTAGAGCATTGAATACCGCCAAAGGGTATTTATCTTCCCAGTCAGGGTAAACCAAAACCCTATCTAGTTTTCCAAAGGCAGGCTTAGGCAAATTGTTGGCCCAGGTGTATTTTCTGCCATTCAAAGGTAAGTCTCTAAGACCAGCATGCTCTATAATTGCATTGAATACAAAAGTGAAGTGATCAGTCCTCCCCGGCCCCGGTTTATTTTTTCAGTACTGTTTCTAATTAAATTGAAGTCTCCCCCAATCACACAAGATTGAGGGGCTTTCCTTTGGGAGCAATCCATTCCCAAAGAATTTTTTTCCTCCAAAAAGGTTATATAATTTATTCTTAGTAAAGTCAGATTTTATAGTTTCTTGTAATCCAACAAAGTCCAGCTGTTTTTCTTGTATAGTATCTCTAATGAAAATTTTCTTAATATCTTGCCCTATCCCTCTCACATTCCAAAACATACTTATGATTATTTTTTATTTTTTTCCTTTTCATCGCTCCTCTGGAAATGGCATCCTTTCCAACTCTATTGACTGGGGAGCCACCCCTTAGTTTTTTATTGCTAGAGAAAATTTTTCTTAAGATTATCATAATAACCCAACTCTAATTCAACATCAGAGTGGTCATTTTCCGAACACAACTCCTCTAAACCAGCATCTCCAATGTCAATAGGACTTGACGATCTATCATTTTTATTTTCTTCCTCAATTTTCAAGCTCTGGAGATATATATCTCTTCTAGCCTGCTCCATATTGGCAATCAGGTCTAGATTTTGATTCATCATATCAATAGTGCAACCCAGATCAACTCCTACTTTACGAGACATATCAAATAAGGATTTTTTTGTTAGTCAAAGTAGATATCTTACCATAATTATCTTTGTCAACAACCCTTTCCCTGGCTAAATCCTCAATCTTAGCATCTATCTTGTCCAAGTTCCTGTCACTTCTCCTTGTTGGTCCATCCTTATACTTATCTCTATCAACATCATCCCTCTTAGCAAAGCCCAACTTAGTGCCTAGAGATTCCACATAATCCTGACTGGCATTATAACCTACATGTTCAACATAGGCATCTTCCAACCCAGGGTCTTGTGGTAATTCTCCTTCATATTCACCTTTTCCACCAAGGTCCTCATTAGTCAGATCTTTCTCTTCCCACATTTCAATTTTCTCCATGCATTTGTTAATTAACTCTTGCTGTCCTCATATTTAGCTTCTCTATTTCCCAGCTAATACTCTACTTTTCTTCTATAGCTCTCCAAGCTTCTTGCCTGGTTTTGTTTTCTTCCATTTCCTACATTTTCAAGATGACCTTGTCCAGATTCGCTTCCACTTTTTTCCTTAGTCCCAATTCAGCCAGGTATTCCCTCTGTATCAGCAGCAATTCCTCACTCTTTTGTCTCATCTTCTCAAATTGTTTCAGCCCCACACTTCCCAGAGAGATATTTTCTTTGTTTCCACCAGTGTCCATCCCCAATTCTTAGTTTTTTCTCATATCATCTACAACTCCTTGTTCAGTCTCAACAGAATCATGCTTCCTTTTCTCCTCATACCATCCTTACTCCACCACCTCTTCCAACTCCATGGTAATTCTATATATCATCAGTTCCTTGTCAGCGACTTTAGTATGTTTAGGCAGTTTTTCAAAGTCCCTCACACCCACTTTAGCTCTCACATTTTCTCGAAGAATAGTAGTCATATCAATTCCCAACACATGGCCAATAGTGGCAGCTACCTCACATATTCCAAAAAAGTGTCTAAAGCATTCAGGCACCTTTCCAAATTTCACCCACATAGTGTGTAACTTTCCAATTGCTTGTGTGTCATAGGTCCAGCTGTCAATATTTATTATTGCCTTAGTTCCCAACAAATTGAAGTCACCAAAATTATGTAGTTCTATTAGCCTGCTTTTGTTTGGAAATCTCACAAGATAGGCCATGTTTCCCTGCCTTTTGCATCTCCACTGCCAATTCCAGTTAAACATATAGTTGAACCCTTCCAGAAATTGAGTTTCATTTATCGTTGCAGAAACAATCTTGACAATTGCCATAGGATTAGTTTGTTCACTACTCATAACCTCTTTTGAATTCTAGATCAGAAGCACCCCAAGTCCCCTGGCCGCACACCCCACAAACTTGGGTGTTGGTTTCATTTGTTCAACCGGGCACACTCTTCAGTGATATGTGAATTTTTCCCACAGATTATGCAATTAGGCAACTTGCAGTCCCTGGTCAGATGTCTAGGATCTTTGCACTTATTTACACACCACTCTGTAATTCGGTCCACTTTGGCTCTGCTATGCACCATCTCTCTACCAAGTTTTGTTGCTTTGTCCCCAATTGTTCTGCCCTTGTCTACTACCTAGTCTCGAGTCCATCTCTTCCCTCCTGTTAGCGTCTCCTTCTTCCAATGCACCACTCTTTCTCCTATCAGTGTCACCTTCTTTTCCACTTCCATGGGAAGGAGCATTGCCTCCCCCAGACGAACCCCCACTCCCCGTTGAGCAATCTGCGCCAGCAGGGCCCCAAACCACTGTTGTTGTTGAATCAACTATAGAGAGGGGGTTACCACGACAACAACTTCTTTTCCTTGTGGATCTTGATCCTTACGCTCCACCCTGTTTCTTGGTATGGGATCATCATTCCCTCCACCATAGTTCACTACTTCCCTCCGAGAGCCACCTCCTCCATCTGCATGTGGATTGAAACCCAAAACTCCATCTCTAGGCCCAGATCTGTTCTCTCTTCTCTCATTGTATTGGTAATTCTCTCGAGATCTGTCTACTTCCTCCTCTCTTTTTTCTGTATTGGAAATTTTCTCTTCCCCCTCTTTTTTACAATGTGTGTGATGGATGTTGCACATTCATTGGTGATAACCAAGGATTCATGCTTAGAAACGACGACGCCTTCCTCCATTTTGTCAGCTCAGCTGAAGAGCTTAATCCCGAGAAGATGGGAAACTTCAATTGTTGCAGTACTAAGTGTATTTTGTCAAATTCTAGCCAATAGATTAAAAGCGTGTTTGACTGATTGTTCTTTTCAGTTCCAATGAATCTTCCTTTTTCTTTCCGAATCCAAAGTAGGAGCGACATGTGAAAGGCTGCTATGAAGCTTTTCAAGTGCAGTTACCAAGCGCCTTTCTGATTTAAGGAAAAAGTTGCTGATTTTATTTAAATAATTGCTTACAAGTAAGTGAATGAAAAGAATTCTCTTTTTGAAACAAGGCAAAAAACTTGCCATTTCATTGATTAAGGGAGAAAGTTTAGACAGAAACCACAAAGCGGCGAATAAAAGGACTACTCTCGCGGCATTACAACACCCAAATGTTTCGCTCCAGCCAAAGCAACACCTCCTGCTTGATTTTGTTGATGATGACCATGCAAGGGGCCGCCGAGTCACGAAAGACTCTAGCATTGCGCTCCAACCAAACCTGCCAAGAGATGAGCATCGTGAGGGAGGCAAGCGCCTTGGGCGAGCCGAGACGGATTTGTTGGTTACCATTCCACCATTCTCTGACCGAAGCCCTCATCACCCAAGTAGACGTGGTGATGTGATGCATGCCGAGCCATGGGAGGGCGTCATTCCAAATGTGTATGGTGTAGCGGCACTGGAAGAGAAGATGAGCTGCCGTTTATTGGGTTTGCTTGCAAAGAGGGCATAGACCGCAATTAGGCCAACCACGGCGGCTCAAGCGGTCCGAAGTCCAAATCCTATCTTGAAGAACAAGCCAAGCAAAAAACTTGCACCGAGGAGGCGCCCACACCGTCCACACAGAATGGACAAGGTCCGAGGTGGTGAGGCCTTCAAATTGAGCCTTGTAGGCCAAGGATGCAAAATATACCCCATCTTTGATGAACTTCCATATAATAGAGTCTTCGTCGTCATCAAGAGCCACCGTTATTAGTTTGTCCCAAAGGTTAGCAAACTGTTGGATGTGTTCAAGGGAGAGGCCATTTGAGCCGTCAATATTCGCAATCCACCGGTTGTTGGCCATAGCTTGCTAAACCGAGGAGTTTTCCTTGGGAGAGAGATCGTAGAGACTGGGAGCGATGTCCCGAGGGCACAATCCTCCAAAGCCAAGATGAAGTCCAGAACATCGCCGTCCTTCCATTTCCCACGGTGACCGTGGTGGCTGCCGCGAAGAAATGACGGTCGTCTTCCGTGCACGACACGCCCATACCAATCCATGGCTTGGCTCTTATCTTTCCACTCAAATCATAACCATCAAAGTCCCCCCTGTTAGTCGTGCGTTGCACGTGTACACTTACTAGTGTAAGCAATGTATACAATGTTCATTACCAAGAAGGCAGAGCCGCAGAGGTTGTTTCAGCTGACCACATGACAACTTTTGCTTCTGAAATATTGACAAGTCGTTCGCCACATAGCTTTCCCGGTATGCAACTGCGATGAAAATGAGATAGAATCTGGGTGAAGACAATGTATAATACACACTGAATCTGGGTTCGCCACATAGCAGTTTACTTCTGCTGTCCAGATAACAGCTTTTATTACCTACTTAACCGCTGACACTACTCGATCGTGTATATGGTGCTTACGCTCCACGATCCACGTATCTTTCCCCGTATGAGCTAAAAACTGTGAATCTGTGATACAAAATGGCATAAAATCTGCGTGAAGACGTGAAGTCCGCGGCATGCAGTATGTAATGCTACTATTACAGTATCAAGTATCTGTCGTATCCCTATCAAATCTAGTCTTTCCTTATTAGCACCTCGATCTACTCCTGGATGTTGGTAGACGCCGCCGAGCTCTGGTCCGTCTCGGTCACGGCGGAGAAGACTTCCTCCCCAGCCGCCGCAGGTGGCGCCACCGCGATGTTGACGCCGAAAATCCTAAAGACGCCCGGCGCGACCGGCGCTGGCGCCGGCTCGGATCCTCCCGACAATGCCGGCGAGATAATGCCAGGCTGCGCTACTTCCGTGGCGGCTGTTGCGGGCGGGGACAGGGACAGGGACAGCGCGAGCTCATCGGGCCCGTCCGCGGGCGGGGACAGGGACAGCGCGAGCCCGTCGGGCGGGGACGCGCTGGTCGACGTCTCGGGGGACGCCTGGGCGGAGAAGAGCGCTGCCGCGAGCTCTCGCGCCGACACGGGAGCCTCGACGCGGCGCCTCCTCGCGATCACCTTGCCATCGTAGTGCATCCTCATGTGCCCGCCGAGCTGCACGCCCGAGTTGAACACCTTGGAGCAGTGCTTGCACGGGTGCAGCTTCGCCGGCCTGGCACTCGCCAGGCACGGGTTCAGCCCCGCGGCCGCTGCCGCCGCGGCGGCCTCGTTGTTCTTTCTCATCTTGTGGGCGGCCATGTGGCCGCCGAGCCCCTGGTGCGAGTCGAATCGCTGGTAGCACCCTTCCTCCTTGCAGACCCACCGGCCTTGCTCGTCCCGTGAAGTCGGCGACGGCGCCGCGCGCCGAACGTGACGCGCGACGGCCTGAGGGGGCGAGGCGAAGAGTTGCGGAGGCGCCGCCCCTGCGAGGTGGCCTTGGGCGAGGGCTGGCTGAGGTTGGGCGACGACGGCCTGAGGCGCGGTGGGCTGGTGCCCGGCGCCGCATTGCGGTGAACAGGATGGGTGCACGGCGACCTGGTTGGGAGGATTGTCCGCTGCAAGAACGATGGCCGTGGATGGAGGATTCGGCTCGGCGCTGCTGGTGCTGCTCGCGAACGCGATGGGCGTGGCGTCGATCACGGGCTCCGCGACCGCAGTAGTCATGGACGCGGAGTCGCCCACTCCTTCCTCCTCCTCCTCCTGAGGGTAAACGGACCTGCCACCGACGTAGCCCCGCTTGCCGGTGACGGCCCATCCACCGCTGACGACGATTCCCTGGCGGCCGCCGCCGTGCGGATGGTGGACGCGCATGTGGCCGTGCACCGCCCTGCCGCTCGCGAACTCCCTTCGGCAGATGGGGCAGGGGAAGCCCGGCTCCCGCGCCAGGCCCTCGTCGTCGGCGTCCATGTCGCTGACGGTGCCGTCCGAGTCGCGCTCGCGCGAGGGCGTGGGCGACGGCAGGGCGTCCCCGTCGAGGATGTCCTCGAGGCGGCGCACCTTGATCTCCGGGCGGCCGCCGCCGTCGTCGTCCGCGACGAACTCGCCCTCCTCGAGGTCGGGGCGGGGCCGGCGGCGGCGGCCGGGGCGGGCTTGATCGGCCAGATCGGTCCCCATCGATCAATCGAGCGAGCGCGGACGAGCCTTAGCGGCGGCGCAGGCGCGGTCGCTTGCTAGGGTTTTGGTTGCGGCGGCCGGTGTGGGTGAGGGGATGGGGAGGGGCGGAGATCGATCGATCTGATCGCGCTCCGCTTCGCGGGAGTCGAGTCGGCTGGCGTTGCGTTTGCTTGTGTTGTGGGTGGGCAGGACGGCAGTGGGCTGTGCGTTTATATGGCGCGGGACGGGAGCGAGCGACGCCGTGCGCGCGCTGGAGTGCGTGTGGACTGGACCCACAGAGCGAACAGGGGTCGTCCGACGACTGCGGAAACAGCATCCGGGCGTCGGTTGGGATTTCGCCGTATCTCAGGTTTCTTTCTGTTTCTGCGCGCGGCGATTGCTTGGGAAAGGAGGCAAGTGGTGCCAGTGCATACGGGTAGGAAATCTCCGGTGATGATCGTTTGACATTCTATCTCTAGCGGATCATGCTCCTCTAGCGTTGCTGCGTTTTTTTTCTTTCCTTTTTGCGGGAAATTCAGGCAGCACACAGGAAACATCCTAAAACAAGAACCGATCCAGCCTCCGGACGCCCACAGAGCTCAGGGAGATCCGCCCGTCCGTTTCGTTTGTTTGATGCGATCCGGACTATCGGATCAAGCCACGGGAGAGAGCCCCAGCCGTTGGATCGAACCCTAGGCACTCTAGGAATGAATAGTTTCCTCTCCTTCATGCCACCACACGTAATTCCCTTGCCCTACTGAGGGCATTTTCGTCATTTCACGCATAGACGTATAAAAGGCAGTGGCTCCCATAGAGAAAACCTAGCCTTGCTCCTCCCGCACTCGCGCCGCCCCTCTCCTCTTCCTCCCGCCTCACCTCTCTCTCTCCCCTTCGAAACCCTAGCCTCCCCCTCATGCCCACTCCTTTCTTCCCCAACCCCTCCCACGAAAACCCTAGCCGCCTTTTCAGCCCGCGCCACGGTCGCCTTCAATGGCCTGCCACTCGCGCCGCCGCTTCCCTGTCAAGCTCGCGCGTCACGCCTCGGGAGAAGAGGAAGCCCACGCCGCTGTTCCCGACGGAGCGCGCCGTCGCGCCTTCGACGAAAGGAGGCCAGACGGATCGCGCCGCCGCCGCCGCCACTCATTCGCGCCTCCTCCCCACCGGATCGCGACCGACCCTTCCTTGTGCCAGCCCCTCGTGGCCATGAAGGGTGGCCGAGCCACCGGGAGTGGCGGCGGTGGCCTGCTGCGGCTCCCTCTTCTTCCTCGTCGGCGGTGGCCTACACTTAATGATTCTAAGTTTCTAACATAAAATAAAAGTATTACACTGTCAGACGAAAAAATTCAGAACCTCGGTAGTTGTCGATGAGTCGAACCCAGTTACTTCAGATTTTAGAATTACATTTCTACACCTAATCTCTGGGAGAAGTCAACGTAGTACATACATATTACTAAGGTCCTTCTTGAATATGCAGCAAACAAATAGTTCAGACATGCTCGACATTGTTGTAGACTACATCAAAGTACTGAGGACCAAATTGAGGTATCCTCCACAGAGATACAACCGTGTTACATAGCACACACTTCCAGTAGGCCTTGCTAACAATATCATTTTGCACTGCATGTTAACATGTTTTCTTAATTTTGTACACAAGTATAAACTGACTAGGTAACGTCATATTTATTACTAGAATGAAAGGGAGTAACTTATTCATCTTTAAATGGAATCATGCAGAAACTAAAACAGGACCAAGGAAACTGCTCCTGCTCAGCCGATCAGAAGTGCTGACGCCCCAGAACTAGATATGCGAGGTTATGTTTGCACCAGTGTGATTAGCAAGACCAAGTCTTGCTCATGAGATAAGTTGTAAATGTCCTTCGCATCGCGTTTCAAGTAGTCTACATGCTCATCTTCTCCTTCCTTGGTTGTACTATGGTTTAGCTTCAATGGCTTCAAGACTAGGAGGTGACAAGTAGAATGTTGTAATTTAAGTATTAAGGCATTACCAATCTTTCATTTCAATGCAAGTTGGATTGCTTCTGCTTATCATCATTTTGCCTGGTAAAATTATTGTAGGGATCCTCTGCCTTGAGTCCATTTCTGGCTATCAAAGTTCATTTTTCTGGATTGCTAGACTTAGCACGAAGTGATATGTCCTGGCACAAAATATGTACCTCCTGCCTACTCCCCCAAAACAAATTTGGACCCAATGAGTTCTTCCAAATTTTCAACCATAAAACATTCATGTTAACCTTATTCGCCAATTCACTTGTAAGTTGATCTCTCCAGGTTGCAGGCACACATTATAACCAGGTTACTCTCAGTGCCTCCTTTTGTTAATAGGTAGCTATATGCAAGGTACCTATGTAAAATTTCTTGATCATTTTGATATTTGGGCTCAAGATTTCTAATTTTTCTTTGTGATCATGGTTTCTACTTTCTAGATATATTTGCACTCGTTGGCAGTACTAAAGACAGTTTGCGAAAGTCAAGTGTGTTAAATCATAAAGATTAGACCAATGGATATCAGAAAAAAAGAGTTCGGCCAGGTATTTCATCATCTTGTGTTACACTATCATGTGTGTTCACCTCTATGGTGTATATTCACTTTACATTCGTCCACGATGAAACTCCATAGATATTTGGTATGCACATATCTGTAACTGCAAACCAATTTGTTTCCTACAACCTCTCTTTGCATTACAACTTCAAAATAGATAGGATGTGTTATGATTACAATTAGGATTTAGTATTGACTGAGTGGGTACGGCAAATGCGACAACAATGAGTAGTATCACCCTTTTTGGCTTTTTATGTCATGTTGATTACATATGATCATTACATTCTCTGGCAGGAGACCTTGCACCAGGCATGCCACCCAACCTAGCGAGCCTTGCGACTGCCAAAATCTATTTGTCTTTGTCCTTAGCCAGACCTGCTTTCTTAACTGGTATTAACTTGCATAGTAGTTTTGTTTAGCTTGTAGTTTTAGCTTCCTCCAATATTTGCTCTGATTAGGTTAGTTTCTAACAAATATATAGATGTGCTTATATTATGTGTATTTTCTTTGGCCAAAATTTGGAGGAAGAAATCATCTTTCTGATAAACTGTTTCTTGCGCAGTCACAGTGCTTAAAAATATTGTTCTTGATATATAGTATGTAGGCCCATGATTCATTTGGTTCAACATATAGCCCTCTGTTTCATCTGCAGAACAATCACAATCTACTTGCTCACTGAACCCTCTGTTGCTTTATGTGTGCAACCATTTATTTTAGGTGATGCTTCATGCCTCATATGATAAATTGCCGAGACAACCAACATATAACCGGTAGGTTTGTGTTTCCTGGTCTTACCTTGATCTTCTGAATATATATATTGCTTGTCCCTATTTGGCTAATGATGTGCATGGTCATTCCATTCATATGTTTTATGAGTTGCCTTCCGCTTCTCGCTGGCCTTTTCTATTCACTACTCAAAAAAGTGGAGCACTATGTAGCCATTTCATTCCAATTTTTTTGCCACCTCCGTTGTTCGCACTACTAAAATATTTTAGACTTTATGGGCCTTCAGACTGTCATGGCTGCAACTGTAATTTTCATTGTTAGTAAAATTACTTATACTATTGAAATATTTTGGTTCTCTATAGATATCAACTCTCATTGTGTGACTGAATTAGACTCTTGGCATGAACTACCATATTGTGGTTCTGTACTAAAATAAAATCTACTCTAATCTAAGCTCTAAGACTATATGAACTACCATATTTTCTCATTTGTTGGCTACAGTAAAAAAATAGGGGGGGGGGTATGGTCTAACAATGCTACCTTTTATTTGCAGTACTATTGTTGGGCCAATTGATGATAGGTGTACATTAATATGTTTCAAAAAAAAGATCCATGATGTGGAACATAGTGCAATGGTGAGATCCACTTATTTATGATGGTGAGTAATTAGCCTGGCATGTGGAGTTGTACTAATAATCTATGAGAAGGTTGGTGCATGAATTATATTCTCACTGTAAATACACTGAGTTATTTTGCTAACATGATATGTCTATCGGTAGGACCTCACATCACAACACCCGAGCAAGTCTAGCAAGGCTTGCTCACCATGGCCTACCGCGCCGGACCGACGGGGTGAGCACGTGATCATCATTAGTAGGTCCTTCGTCACAACACCCTAGCAAGCGAGATGTTCAGACAGAGATATATGATACACCACTATCAACATATGTCATAGACAAACAATATATATCGTTCTCTTCACAAGCACAAGACTTGATTTTGGTAAATTGTGTTACCATTTCTGTGACATTAACATTTGGAATGACATGCCATCTAAATCCTCTATAATAACTGAACCATTACTATTACAAGCAACCTCCTACATCTTCCTTTCAAGAATTCAGATGATGCTTTAGTTGTTTATATACATATGCCATCTCTTATGTCTGAAATATGTGTTGTAATTTCAGGTTGGCTGGTACCTGGCAGTCTGCACTTCCTCTCTACTTGTGACGCCCCATCATGTTGGTTTACATTTGGAGCCAAAATGCTGCTGAGCATTTGGTGTGACTGATTGCACTGTCCATTTGATGTTTTCTAGACATATGCTATGCATTGGACACAATTATGTTATCTGTAAAGGCAATTTCCTGCCTTTATGCATTAAATCGATTCATTCTCGACAACTATTCTCACAACAATATGTACTTTGTTTACAGGTTTGGACCATGGGTTGAGCCAGGCACCATGTGCCGAAGGCCTGTTTCCTATCTTCTATGTTTTTTTGTATGTGGCATCAGTATTGATTCAATAGTTTCGATGTTTCTGTACAATGTTGGAAATAGATGGGTAGCACTGTCCCTATAAATTCTTCTTTTCTTTTTTGTCCAAACTTGAACAAAAAAGAAATTACGGAAGATGTTTTATTGCCCCATTGTATTATTATTGGTTTCCCACAGAGTAGGTTCATGTACGCTTCTTTGCTAATGTAAGGCTAAAAATAACCATGGTTTTCTGGAAATTAGAAACTACTATACCATTTTTTTGTGAATCTGGAACAACCTTATTCATTATTCACAATTGCATGTATTGGCTATTAAGGTGTCTCATTAGCTGAATGTTGATGCACTCTATAAATAAGTAGATGGTAATTTTCTTAAACAACCATGTTTCCTTATTATGAAGAAGCTGTGCACATTTAGAGAATTCCATGAGTGGAGGAACTTGCCCAATTCTTGGCAAAGGGAAGTTGAAGATTCTCTGGCAGATAATGTATTGGTCGACATATACTTTTGCCCTTCTTGATCTATTTCTGTTGGCTCCATGAGAAGTACCACATTTTGTTTCTACATTGGCTTTGATTAATTCTTTCTTTATTTCCCAAATAAAATTTATTTACATGTAGTTTGCTGCTGGTATAATTGTATAACCATGGTGATGTATGACATTTGTACTTCTTGGTCCTAAGAGTTATTGTGGATGCAAACCTTTTGGAAATTATAGTATTATTCATAGGCTGGCAAAACGCACTGAAATTGATTCTGCCTTATAATCTCATGCCTACATCGAGCATCACTATAGCTTGCTCCTTCACAATTGAATGTTTTTTAAATTTATTGTTATCTTGTGTGAATGCATATGCTAAACCTGAATTCCTACTAACTTAGCATTACCTGGTTGACCAAAACATTGGGACCGGCACCCTCGCACCAAGGTGGGATCCCGATCTAGTTTTTTAGAAATTCGCCCGGCTTTAAATTGAGATTTGTTTTGTTTTTTGTGGCGAAAAGGCCTATGGCCATATCCTTGCTTGCCAAAAAATAGAAATACATTCATTGGGCTATCGAAGTAGGAATGCATACATCGATGCCGCTTCTGCACCCCCGCCGCCCCGCCTCATTGGAGCAAACTTTGAGAAACCCACGAGTTTGTACAAGCAGAGGCAGGGAAGTCGTCGATGCGGACCGGGAGACGACAACGACAACGATCTGAATGCATATCGTCATCCCGAAGAAGCAAATGCCGATAAGGGCTTGTAGAAACTCCAAAGATAACAAAGACCATGGAAGTTGGTCGAGTCTAGATGGATCCACCAGAAGCCTAACCCAATCGGATCCCGGGGGACCTTCCCAGAGTCACAACTCTACAAACCCTCTAATGGAGAAAGATACTCCAATGGAACGATGATAGGGAGGGAGAGCATAATTCATACCCAGGGGAAACACCACCATTTCCTCGCCCCACACAAAGTATGCAGACTCCCAAAATAAAACCTAAAAAAATCATCTATGCTGTTGTACGACAGGTCCGGGTCTGATGTCTAGGTCGCCACTGACGAGAACTATGCACAAGCGCCCTCTTCCCAATGATCCAACCAGACTGGGCCACTAATGAAGAATGCCATGCTGGATCCCTTCAGTCGCATCCGGGTTCAATGACTTTATCGTGGACTTGTCGTGCACCACTTGATGAAGGCTGTCGCTCGAGCACACATGGTGGTACACCCTGGTGGTGGCTTGCTGAGGTAGATGTCTAGTGGCGGCTAAGGCCTCTCTTGTCACCTCTCTCCTAAACTGAGATCCTTACAGTAGTAACTAGAAGTACGATTGATAACCCACAAGTATAGGGGATCACAATAGTTTTTGAGGGTAGAGTATTCTGTCAGATATCGGGTTCCGGCAAAACCCTTAAGGTTCGAACTCTGGGGTGCGCACGAAGATTCTGCACAACAGAGACGCAACTGGTCGAGTGGCTAAATGTGCGATTGAACTCCTTCCCCTTGATATCAAATTTGAGGCAAAGAAAGCCATTAAGTCCCAGGCTATAGCAGATTTCCTTGCCGAGTGGATTGAACAACAGCAGCCGACTCAAGTTCACTCGGAGCATTGGACCATGTTCTTTGATGGTTCTAAGATGTTAAATGGTTCTGGTGCTGGGGTAGTTTTGGTTTCCCCCCGAGGAGATAAGATCAGATATGTGCTCCAGATCCACTTCGATTCCTCCAACAATGAAGCAGAATATGAAGCACTTTTGTATGGGCTGCGCATGGCCATTTCACTCGGCGTCCGTCGCCTTATGGTTTATGGCGACTCAGATTTGGTGGTCAATCAAGTGATGAAGGAGTGGGACGTTAGAAGCCCAGCCATGACTAGATACTGCAATGCAGTGAGGAAGCTCGAAAAGAAATTCGAAGGGTTAGAGCTCCACCATATACCCCGACTGAAAAATCAAGCGGCTGATGATTTGGCGAAGATAGGATCCAAGAGAGAAGCCATCCCCAGTGATGTGTTCTTGGAGCATATCCATACTCCATCAGTCATAGAAGATCCTTTTACCGACGAAGCTCCGCAACCTAAGAGTGTTACGGATCCGACTGAGGTTGAAGTTCCAGCAGTGGTCGACCTGATCATGGAAGCTTTAGTGATCACTCCCGATTGGACAGTACCGTATATCATGTATATCTTGAGGAAAGAGCTCCCGGAGGACGAATAAGAGGCTCGACAGATCGTCCGCCGATCTAAAGCCTTTACTGTGATAAGGGGACAGCTGTACAGAGAAAGCGCGACTGGAGTTGGTCAGAAATGCATAACGCTGGAGGAAGGTCGAATAATCCTTGATGACATCCACTCGGGGACCTGTGCCCATCATGCGTCTTCCCGGACCATTGTGGCCAAAGCATACCGAGCCGGATTTTATTGGCCAAGAGCGAATGAAATGGCAAAGGAGATAGTCGACAAGTGTGAGGGATGTCAATTTTACTCCAATATGTCACACAAGCCCGCCTCAGCTTTAAAGACCATACCACTTGTTTGACCCTTTGCAGTATGGGGGTTGGATATGGTCGGCCCTTTGAGAACAGGCAGAAGCGGTTTCACCCATGTGCTGGTAGTAGTCGACAAGTTCACCAAGTGGATTGAGGCCAAACCCATCAAGAACCTCGATGCCGGTACTGCTGTCAGCTTTATCAGAGAATTAATATTCAGATATGGAGTCCCGCACAGCATCATCACTGACAACGGGTCAAACTTCGATTCTGAAGAATTCAGAGCTTTCTGCACGTCTCAAGGCACACGAGTCGACTATGCTTCAGTCGCCCATCCACAGTCGAATGGACAGGCAGAACGAGCCAACGACTTGATTCTCAAAGGGTTGAAACCCCGTTTGATGCGTGATCTCAAGCATGCGGCTGGTGCGTGGGTCGACGAACTTCCCTCGGTGCTTTGGGGGTTAAGGACCACGCCCAACCGGTCGACTGGAAGAACTCCGTTCTTCTTGGTCTACGGAGCTGAAGCAGTCTTGCCGAGTGACCTTCTCCACAATGCTCCTCGGGTCGAGCTCTACACCGAAGCTGAAGCAGAACAAGCACGGCAAGATGCAGTCGACCTTTTAGAGGAAGAAAGGGAGATGGCCCTGATCCGATCGACCATTTATCAACAAGACTTGCATCGCTTCCACGCCAAAAACGTGAAGAGTCGGGCCTTCTAGGAAGGAGATCTGGTTCTCCGAGTGGATCAGCAGAAACCACACAAGCTTGCTCCTTCTTGGGAAGGTCCCTTCATCGTCACCAAGGTTCTCCACAATGGAGCATACCGTCTCTACAATGTCGAGCATCAGATCGACGAGCCCCGAGCTTGGAACGCGGAGCTTCTCCGCCCCTTTTACACTTAAGTATTCACTCGGATGAGTTGTAATAAAAGTACTTCTGTAGTTTATTTATCAAAGACAAGAGCTTTATAATTTTCCCAGTAATTGTTATTACTTTCGTCCACATAAAGCAATCCCCTAGTGGGTGGCTTGGCTGCGAATCTGATTCGCCTAAGTCTGTAAAAAAAATCCTAACCGAGTGGCGAGCCAGCCTCCCACTCGAAGGCTTAGCTGTGAAATCCGTTTCGCCTAAGTTAAACAAAATCCTACCGAGTGGTAAGCCAGCCTTCCACTCGAAGGCTTAGCTGCGAAATCCGTTTCGCCTAAGTTAAACAAAATCCTACCGAGTGGTAAGCCAGCCTTCCACTCGGAGGCTTAGCTGCAGTCCAAGTACTCGCCTAAGTTTTTTGAAAATCCTACCGAGTGGTAAGTCAGCCTTCCACTCGGAGGCTTAGCTGCAGTCCAAGTACTCGCCTAAGTTTTTGAAAATCCTACCGAGTGGAAAGCCAGCCTTCCACTCGGGGGCTTAGCTGCAGTCCAAGTACTCGCCTATGTTAAACAAAATCCTATCGAGTGGTAAGCCAGCCTTCCACTCGGAGGCTTAGCTGCAGCCAAGTACTCGCCTAAGTTTTTTGAAAATCCTACCGAGTGGTAAGTCAGCCTTCCACTCGGAGGCTTAGCTGCAGTCCAAGTACTCGCCTAAGTTTTTGAAAATCCTACCGAGTGGAAAGCCAGCCTTCCACTCGGGGGCTTAGCTGCAGTCCAAGTACTCGCCTAAGTTAAACAAAATCCTACCGAGTGGTAAGCCAGCCTTCCATTCAGAGGCTTAGCTGCAACATTGCGCTCGCCTAAGTTCAAATACAACATGCGCTCTGCGAGGAGGACGAGGTGCAGGTCGACTGCTACCCTCTCCTTCCGAGCTACGCCACAAATACAACGTGCGCTCCGCAAGGAGGACGAAGCGCATGTCGACTCCTGCCTTCTCCTTCCGAGCTACGCCACAAATACAACGTGCGCTCCACAAGGAGGACGAAGCGCAGGTCGACTCCTGCCTTCTCCTTCCGAGCTACGCCACAAATACAATGTGCACTCTGCGAGGAGGACGAGGTGCAGGTCGGCTGCTACCCTCTCCTTCCGAGCTACGCCACAAATACAACATGCGCTCCGTAAGGAGGACGAAGCGCAGGTCGACTCCTGCCTTCTCCTTCCGAGCTACGCCACAAATACAACATGCACTCTGCAAGGAGGACGAGGTGCAGGTCGACTGCTACCTCCTTCTCCAGAGGTACGCCTTGAAAATCATACCGAGTGAAGAGCAGACCTCCCACTCAGGGGCTTAGCCGCAGCCCAGTGCTCGCCTAAGTTTTTGAAAATCCTACCGAGTGGAGAGCAACCTCCCACTCGGAGGCTTAGCTGCAGCCCAGTGCTCGCCTAAGTTCTTGAAAAACCTACCGAGTGGAGAGCAAACCTCCCACTCGGGGGCTTAGCTGCAGCCCAGTGCTCGCCTAAGTTTTTGAAAATCCTACCGAGTGGAGAGCAAACCTCCCACTCGGGGGCTTAGCTGCAGCCCAGTGCTCGCCTAAGTTTTTGAAAAATCCTACCGAGTGG
>NC_041385.1:694134688-694199223 GCF_002162155.2 Triticum dicoccoides | reverse complement strand
GGGCTTAGCTGCAGCCCAGTGCTCGCCTAAGTTTTTGAAAATCCTACCGAGTGGAGAGAAAACCTCCCACTCGGGGGCTTAGCTGCAGCCCAGTGCTCGCCTAAGTTTCTGAAAATCCTACCGAGTGGAGAGCAAACCTCCCACTCGGGGGCTTAGCTGCAGCCCAGTGCTCGCCTAAGTGTATCGGGGAACAAGTCGATTGCAATGAGCGCCTCGCTTTAGCCTGCAAAAGACACCTCAAACCAAATGCAAACATATTCAACGTCGAATCCAAGTTCGGATAACACCTAACGGAACCAAAAGTGCTCAGGCGCTAAGCCTGTTAAGGTTTGTCGGTTACAAAACTCACTCGGCATACCGAGGCAAATTTAAAGTATCAAGCTCAGAAGTTTTTTTACCCCTCCTGTGGAGGGCTGGAAGGTGCAACAAACTCATCCAGGTCGATTCCATCTACAATCTGAGTGGCAGCGGCGATGAAGGTCTCCATGAAAGATCGGAAATCATGCTTCTTGGTGTTAGCCACCCTAAGGGCCGCCAGCTTGTCCTCTCGTGCATCCTTGCAGTGAACGCGGACCAGAGACAGAGCAACATCCGTGCCACACCTGGCAGAAGACTTCTTCCACTCCTGCACTCGACTTGGGACCTCGTTCAGTCGAGTCATCAGAGACTCGAGGTCGTTCTGGAGCGTCTCTCTTGGCCAGAGTGTCGTGTCGATGCAAGAAGTTGTGACCTTCAGCCTTGCGAGATAGTCGATGACAGCAGCAATGCGAGATCCAAGCCGGAGCACATTCATGGCGACTTCATCTTTCACGGGAGAGTGGATGGGATCCAGGTTTATTTCCAGCCGACCAGTCTCCTCTTCAAAGTTCTGGCAAATTTCTGCAAGCACAACCACCGAGTCAAGACAACAGTCGGAGATCACAGTTAAAATGTCTGTTTGATACAAAAGATTACCTTCAAGCATGAGGAATAGCTTCTTGGCAAGTCCACCCAGATAAGCCTCCAGATCGTTCTTCTTTCCCACCAACTCACTGGCCTTGTCATTCAGGGCAATCATGTCACTTTTTTAGTCGACTGACCTCCTTGTTGGCAGCATCAAGAGCAGCTTTCAGATTGGTGTTTTCTTCTTCAAGCTTGGTGACTGAAGCCAGCTTTTCATCTGCGAGCTTGGTCTTCTCTAAAGCCGCTTTCTGCATCTCAGCCAAGTCAAGGTCTTTCTTCTTCAGGGCATCCCTCACTTTGTCTGCAAAGTTAAAGTGAGATCAGACTCTGAAACAAACGAGAGGCAAAGGCAGTCGTCGAAGGCCTCACCAAACATACCTTTAGCTTCCTCCTTCGCCTCCGTTAGGTTCTCTTGGGTCAGTTTCAGATCAAGCTCGAGCTGGATGTGTTTGTTCTCCAACTCAGTATAACGAGCCGCAAGGTCGCAGGATTTCTATGAAGAACCAATCGACAGATGTCAAAGACAATTCACTTCCGAGTGACTAAGGAAAAATCATAGCGTTTCTAAGACTACGGCCGAATACAAACATTCGACCATAGTCTCGGGGACTACACCCAGTGGGTGCACTCAGCGTGCCCCCACTAGTTTCATCAGTTAGAGTCGACCAGTCGACCAACAACCAAAAACGGGAGGTGTTCTTCAGACTATAGTCGACTGCCAGCAGTCGACCACAGTCTCGGGGACTACACCCAATGGGTGCACTCAGCGTGCCCCCACCGGTCTATGAATCTATTCGACCTAGTCGAGTAAGGAAAAAACTTAAGTCATAAAGACTATGGTCGACTGCCAGTAGTCCACCATAGCCTTGGGGACTACACCCAGTGGGTGCACTCAGCGTGCCCCCACTAACCCGGAATTTCAATCAACACACCCAGTGGGTGTAGGACAAACTCTAGGAATTTCAGAAAGAAGAGTTTTCAGATATCATATCCTAACAGAACAGGCAGTGACCGACTAAACTGAACATTACTCTGAAGAGCTGAACTGGCGTCATAGGCTGCCTGGCTGGCTTCTCGAATTGCCTTCACTTGCTCCATCATGACCCCCGCTTGGCGTATTGCTTCTTTAGCAGCACTAGCTTGGTCTTCTGGGACGTGGTAGGTTGAGAAAAGCGAGGGTTGAGCAGCACTCGACGATGAAGGACGAGCACTCGTCAACAGCACCGCAAAGGTTACGGTAGGCCGAGTGACATTGTCTCCCTCCACGACCAACGTCTCGGGTGCTGGCACGTCCTGAGTCGCCTTGCCAGCAGACGTTTTCTTGTTCCTTCTCTGCCTCAGTGGTTCCTCGTCGTCGTCGTCGGGAAGGTCGATAACGACGTTAGATGAAGCTGCAGAAAAAGAATCAAAATTAGAGACAAGAAACCAATCGACTGAAGATGGAACTACAAGAGTCATACCAGGTTTCGAAGTAACAACATCCTCCATCTCCTGATCTTCAGCTCTGACCGAGGTATCAGAAGTAGCAGCACTGCAGTTCCAGAAGTCAGTCGATTAGCTCATGGGTCGACCAAGAATAAGTTCATGTGGAATAGACAAACTCAAGCTACACCATTACCCTGAGATAGTGGGGATCACCATCTTCATCTTCGGCAAGACCTTCGCCGACTTCGACGGTGCCACTCGAGATTGCTTCGGAGCTTTCTCAGTCGGCACCGGAGAAGTAGTCCGAGGGCGCTTGGACGACTGCGTGACGGTTGCAACCCCCTTACCACGCTCGGCCGCGAGATCATGGACAAGCTTCGAGCGTCTTTCCGAGCGAGGAGGTACAACTTCCTCCTCCTCCTCCTCCTCTTCCTCCTCACCAGAGTCATCACCCTCATCATCGTCGTCAGCATCCGAATCCCACTCCTCCGGGCTTTCGCCCCCACTTCCTTCCTCCTCCTCAGTCGGCGTTTGTGCTCCATTGGGCATCGAGTATAACTCAGTGGTGGCCTGTCAGACAACAAAACAAAACAAAGGTCAATCGACCAATTCGCAGCGAAGCAGAATGAATAAATCAAGATTACAATTGGAGATAAGTCGTCATATGTGTCCGGTGTGTAGGTACAGTCGAGTGGTGGGATCCTCCTAGCCCCTCGAGGGTTGTCCTTATTCCCTGTGATTGCGGTCACCCACCTCTCCAGTGTGGCATCGTCGACCACTTCTGGATGGACCTGAGTGGTGTCTTCGGTACCACAGTACAGCCACATCGGGTGGCCTCGGTACTGAAGCGGTTGGATGCGCCGTCTAAGGAAGACCTCCAGAAGATCCATACCCGTCACTCCGTCCCTAACGAGTTGGACTACGCGCTCCATCAACATTTTTACCTGAGCTTTCTCCTCAGGAAGCACCTTCAGAGAAGAGGGTTTGTCCACTCGGTCCATGGAGAACGGAGGGAGACCAGTTGACTGCCCCGGCATCGAATCGTCTTGGCAGTAGAACCAAGTCGACTGCCACCCTCTGACCGACTCAGGAAGGGTCATGGCCGGGAAAGTACTCGTATTCCTCATCTGAATCCCAAGACCCCCGCACATCTGGATAACCTTAGTCCTCTCATCATCCGGACTCGCCTTTTTCACTGTCTGTGTGCGACAGGTGAATATGTGCTTAAAGAGACCCCAGTGTGGTCGACAACCCAGGAAGTTCTCGCGCATGGACACGAAAGCAGCAAGATAGGCAATGGAATTGGGAGTGAAATGGTGGAGTTGTGCCCCAAAGAAGTTTAGAAACCCTCGGAAGAAAACACTCGGCGGCAGAGAGAATCCACGGTCTACATGAGTGGCTAGGAGAACGCACTCACCCTCCTGCGGCTGCGGTTGACACTCGGTCCCCGGAAGCCTTGCTGACCCGTGGGGGATCAGACCCTCGTTGGCCAGGTCATTGAGATCCGTCTCGGTGATGGTCGAACGGATCCAATCCCCTTGGACCCAACCTTTTGGCAGGCGGGACCTTGACGAAGATCCACCCCGACTGGACGCTCTCCCCTTCACTTTCCCCGTCGCCATCGCCTTCTTCGCGCGCTCCAAGGCCGCCGTCTTCTCCTTCACCATTGTCGCCGGCGAAGCACGCGAGGAGTGGATAGGCAGAGGCGAGAGCAGGCACAGCGGGCGGAGGCAAAGATGACAGAGAGGAGAATGAGAAGGCACTGTTCAAAAACCCTCGCCCGACGCTTTATATAAGGACGCTTCCGAGTGGCTGACAAGTAGGCCCGGGCGGTCCTGTCACATCCCGAAACAGTCGCGCACGCATGATACGTGGCGAAATATGCGGCGCGGAAATCGAGGCGTCCACACCTTATCCCATCCGAGTACCACGGTCCGCCCCGCTTCGCGCGCTTCCCAAAATTCGGATCCCACAAAATCCGCTAACGGCAGATCAATCTGTCAGACGATAGATTTCCTGCGATCTGTCGCTCGGAAGTTCACTAAGTTCAAAAGTTCACTCGACAGAAGAAAGGAATGGATCAAGGCGACTGAAAGAAAAGTTAATGCCAACGCCAAAAAAGAAAAATCACTGATCCAGGATACGACATAATCAGAGCACGGGAAATAGGTCGGAGAAAATTATCAACCCCTTCCTCACTTGAACCTCGATCCATTCGGGGGCTAATGATGAAGTCATGTACCTAGGGTAGGGTCATGGACCTATCTAGGATACCCTACCCAAGGACATCCTTAGTAGAAGCTACCTTCCAGTCGACCAAGAGGGACTTCACTCGACGAACTCAAGGACACTCGACGATGAAGATAGCCACTCGACCATGAAGCTAACCGCTCGACGGCCAGGAGACCTAAAGTCACTCAGCACACAACGGTCTGTCATTAAGTAGCTTTAATAGTCTTCATGGCACTTTATGAGGGCGTTACCAGTAACTCCCTGTCTTAATGTACTTTAAACCCTGCATAACTGAGGGCCGGAGGGGTATGGCAAACTCTATATAAGCCACCCCCTCCTCAGTGTAAAGGGTTCGCACCCCTGTAACTCATATACACAGAAACCAGTCGACCGCCTCCGGGCTCTGAGACGTAGGGCTATTACTTCCTCCGAGAAGGGCCTGAACTCGTAAAACACTCGTGTGTACAACTACTCCATAGCTAGGATCTTGCCTCTCCATACCTACCCCCCATTCTACTGTCAGACTTAGAACCACGACAATCCCCCTACCGAAACACGCCCTCAGCCTCGCTGCAATCTCTAAGCTAGCACCATGAACTCACAACACAAGAGACACAAGATTTATACAGGTTCGGGCCATCGTTGTGGTCTAATACCCTACTCCTGTGTGTGGTGGTGGATTGCCTCTTGGGCTGATGATGAACAGTACAAGGGAAGAACAACCTCGCAGGAGAGGTGTTCTTGTGCTGGTGTGGTGTGTAGATGAACTTCACTTCCTCCCTTTCTACTGTGGTGGCTAGCCCTATTTATAGAGGCCATGGTCCTCTTCCTAAATATTGAGTGGGAAGGGATCCAACAATGGACATTTTGAAAGGGGACAACTAGTACAAGCTATCCTGACTAAAGGTGGTCTTCGCCTGTCAAACGACACTGGTGATGATGCTGTCTTGGGCTCCACAATGACCTCGGTACTCCTGCTGGTCTTGGTTTTGTTGCAGCGATATGGAAACCTTTGCTTGATGCCTCGGTACTCCGCGCCTGCGCTTGCCCCCTTAGCACCAAAGAGGAAACGAGGACACTGTGCGGGCTGGCGCCCGCCTGGACTTGGTCGTCATGGCTTGCATCACGGGAACCTCGTGAGGTACCCCTTGCCTTGATCTCTCCGCTTCCCTCGCGAGCCTGCCTGGTGAGGCCACTCCTGAGGAGGCCTTGCATCATCCGCCCCACGAGGCTTGGCCCCTCGCGAGAGTCTTGAGTGTTGGTTGATGAAGACGGGCCCTACTGGGCCACTGGTTGAGCCACGCTGCGGGTCACAGGCAGGCAAGTCTGGGGACCCCCGTTCCCAGAACACCGACAGTAGCCCCCGGGCCCAAGGCGCGCTCGGACTTGGCTTAGCGGCGAAGCCAAAGGGGAAGTGCGGAGCGCCGCAGGCCCCAACAGCCTGCGGCCTTGGTCGACATGTGGTGACTGATTGGACGTGGGTGTCTCCGCTTCCCCACGCTGCCTCGGCAACTGCCCGACTTGACGAGTCTCTGTTGCATGCAAAAAGGGTTATCATTACCTGCGATCATGGAGGTCGACGGTTGGCGTCCCTTGGGCTATTAATGAGGAGGGGTGAGAGCCCCTCATCGCCCATCTCTTCTTGTTCCGCCTGCTTCTTCTCCCCTGCTCCACCTCCAGTCTTGATACCAATGGCGCCGATCCGTAGATTCTCGGCCGAAGAGAAGGGGAAGGCTCCCCGAGATGGACCTGACCCGCTCCCGTCGAAGAAGAGGTCGGCCCACTGATAACCCACAAGTATAGGGGATCACAACAGCTTTCGAGGGTAGAGTATTCAACCCAAATTTATTGATTCGACACAAGGGGAGCCAAAGAATATTCTTGAGTATTAGCAGTTGAGTTGTCAATTCAACCACACCTGGATAACTTAGTATCTGCAGCAAAGTATTTAGTAGCAAAAGTTTTAAGATAGTAATGGTAACAGTAGCAACAATACAGGTAAATGTTTTTGGGTTTTTGTAGTAGTTGTAACAGTAGCAACAGAAAAGTAAATAAGCGAACAACAATATGTGAAAAGCTCGTAGGCAATGGATCAGTGATGGATAATTATGCCGGATGCGATTCCTCATGCAATAGTTATAACATAGGGTGATATAGAACTAGCTCCAGTTCATCAATGTAATGTAGGCATGTATTCCGTAAATAGTCAAACATGCTTATGGAAAAGAACTTGCATGACATCTTTTGTCCTACCCTCCCGTGGCAGCGGGGTCCTAGTGGAAACTAAGGGATATTAAGGCCTCCTTTTAATAGAGAACCGGACCAAAGCATTAACACATGGTGAATACATGAACTCCTCAAACTACGGTTATCACCGAGAAGTGTCCCGATTAGTGTCACTTCGGAGTTGTCGGATCATAACACATAATAGGTGACTATAGACTTGCAAGATAGGATCAAGAACACACATATATTCATGAAAACATAATAGGTTCAGATCTGAAATCATGGCACTCGGGCCCTAGTGACAAGCATTAAGCATAGCAAAGTCATAGCAACATCAATCTCAGAACATAGTGGATACTAGGGATCAAACCCTAACAAAACTAACTTGATTACATGGTAAATCTCATCCAACCCATCACCGTCCAGCAAGCCTATGATGGAATTACTCATGCACGCTGGTGAGCATCATGAAATTGGTGATGGAGGATGGTTGATGATGACGACGGCGATGAATCCCCCTCTCCGGAGCCCCGAACGGACTCCAGATCAGCCCTCCCGAGAGAGATTAGGGCTTGGCGGCGGCTCCGTGTAAAACGCGATGAAACTTTCTCTCTGATTTTTTCTCCGCGAGACGGAACATATAGAGTTGGAGTTGAGGTCGGTGGAGGTCCAGGGGGCCCACGAGATAGGGGGCGCGCCCTACAGGGGGGGGGGCGCCCCCCTGTCTCGTGGACAGGCCCTGGGCCCCCTGGTGTATTTCTTTCGCCCAGAAATTCTTATTAATTCCAGAAAGTGCCTCCGTGGATTTGCAGGTCATTCCGAGAACTTTTCTTTTCTACACATAAAACAACATCATGGTAGTTCTGCAGAAAACAGTGTCAGTCCGGGTTAGTTTCATTCAAATCATGCAAGTTAGAGTCCAAAACAAGGGTAAAAGTGTTTGGAAAAGTAGATACGTTGGAGACGTATCAACTCCCCCAAGCTTAAACCTTTGCTTGTCCTCAAGCAATTCAGTTGATAAACTGAAAGTGATAAAGAAAAACTTTTACAAACTCTGTTTGCTCTTGTCATTGTAAGCATGAAAAGCGAGCATTCAAGTTTCATCAAATATTACGAACTAACCATACTCACAATAACACATAGGTATCACAATTACTCATATCAATAGCATAATTAGCTAGCGAGCCATAATAATAAATATCGGATGAAAACACTTTGTCAAAACAATCATAACATGATATAATAAAATGGTATCTCGCTAGCCCTTTTTGAGACCGCAAAACATAAATGCAGAGCACCTTTAAAGATCAAGGACTGACTAAACATTGTAACTCATGGTAAAAGAGATCCAGTCAAGTCATACACAATATAAATCAATAATAATGAATGCAAATGACAGTGTGCTCTCCAGCTGGTGCTTTTAATAAGAAGGATGATGACTCAACATAAAAGTAAATAGATAGGCCCTTCGCAGAGGGAAGCAGGGATTTGTAGAGGTGCCAGAGCTTGATTTTAAAATAGAGATTGAATAACATTTTGAGCGGCATACTTTCGCTGTCAACGCAACACCTATGAGATGGCTGTATCTTCCATACTAAATGCATTATAGGCAGTTCCCAAACAGAATGGTAAAGGTTTATACTCCCCCAACCACCAACTAGCATCAATCCATGGCTTGCTCGAAACAACGAGTGCCTCCAACATACAACAGCCCTGGGGGAGTTTTGTTTAATTATTTTGATTTGCTTTGATCTTTTTGATCATGGGACTGGGCATCCCGGTTACCGGCCCTTTCTCGTGAATGAGGAGCGGAGTCCAGTACTCTGAGAATAACCCACCTAGCATGGAAGATATAGGCAGCCCCAGTTGTTACATGAGCTGCTCGAGCATACAAAACAGAATTTCATTTGAAGGTTTGGAGTTTGGCACATACAAATTTACTTGGAACGGCAGGTAAATACCGCATAGGTAGGTATAGTGGACTCATATGGAACAACTTTGGGGTTTAAGGAGTTTGGATGCACAAGCAGTATTCCCGCTTAGTACAGGTGAAGGCTAGCAAAAGACTGGGAAGCGACCAACTGAGAGAGCGACAACAGTCGTAAGCATGCATTAAAATTAATTCACACCGAGTACAAGCATGAGTAGGATATAATCCACCATGAACATAAATATCGTGAAGGCTAAGCTGATTTGATTCAACTACATGCGTGAACATGTGCCAAGTCGAGTCACTCGATTCATTCAAAGGAGGATACCATCCCATCATACCACATCATAATCATTCTAATAGCATGTTGGCACGCAAGGTAAACCATTATAACTCATAGCTAATCAAGCATGGCACAAGTAACTATAATCTCTAAATGTCATTGCAAATATGTTTACTTCATAATAGCTGACTCAGGAATGATGAACTCATCATATTTACAAAAACAAGAGAGGTCGAGTTCATACCAGCTTTTCTCATCCCAATAAGTCCATCATATATCGTCATTATTGCCTTTCACTCACACGACCGAACGATGTGTATAATAATAAGAGTGTACGTGCATTGGACTAAGCTGGAATCTGCAAACATTCAACTCAAGAGAGAAGACAAGTAATATGGGCTCTAAATTAAATAAACAATCATGCATATGAGAGCCACTAAACATTTTCAATATAGTCTTCTCGACCCCCAAAGGAAAGAAAAGAAAAGAAAACTATTTACACGGGAAAGCTCCCAACAAGTAAGAAGAAGAACTAGAAATCTTTTTGGGGTTTTCATTTTAGTTACTACTACAAGCATGGAAATTAAACTAACTATTTTTTTTCTTTTTTTCTCAAGGTTTATCAAGCACAAAAGAAGAAAACTAGAAAAAGGAATTTAAACTAGCATGGATAATACAATGAAAGAGTATGAGCACCGATGACTAGTCTGTGAACATGAATGTAAAGTCAGTGAGAAATACGTACTCCACCAAGCTTAGGCTTTTGGCCTAAGTTGGTTTAATACCAAGGACCGCCGCTACTCTCTCCGGTGTAATGAGAGGTGCAATCAGGATACCACTGGCTGGTCATCTCCGGATCCCACTGATCAGATGATGCACGATAAGGGTCCATCTCAGGTTCCGGTTCCGGTTCAGGTTCTGGAGTAAAAGCTTGAGCTCGATGATTGTTCACCGCCTCCGGTGTGACAAGAAATTTTTCTGCAAGCAAATCAAACAACAGAGGCGCATGCAAGATAATAAGCTCAAAGTGTTTCTTATTGAATCTAAGTTTATACAAGAGCATCCTATCTTCGTTATCAACAATAAACTTATGTGCTACCATGCTCTTGTAATCTAGAATGTGAGGAGGCAATTTTGTCTCCTTTTCCTCATGGTCCCTAATGGGTATCTAAAAATGTCTAGCAAGACGTGCATCATAGATACCTCCAAATATGGGGCCTTTTGTACGATTAAGGGCTAGCCGTTTAGCAACGACGACACCCATATTAAAACTATTGTCTCCAAGCAAAGCATGTTGAAGAATGATAATATCAGGAACACTCAAGTTTCCACTATTCCCACGACCAATCAAGCATCTACTAGCGAATATGGCAAAGTAGCGTAGAACAGGAAAGTGTATGCTAGAGACTTTCACCTCGGAACCCTTCTTTGGCTCCTCTACGGCGATAATATCAACAAAGCCAGCCACGTCTTCACGATGGGGTTCCTCTAATTCTCCCTCATAAGGTGTCCTACATACCACGCAAAAATGACGTAAATACATTTCTTTGAACTCGTCATATAAATGAAATGATACTCCAGGCGGTGACTTCTTAGGATAAAAATAAAATTTTTGCACGAAAGTGTTGGTGAGTAAGAGATACAGATCGATTCGGTCATTGATGAAACCAGTGAGGCTTGCAGTCTCGATTAAAGCATGAAAGTCTTCATGAATTCCGGCCTCTTTCAAGAAATCATCACATGGCCATTCACACGGTCGTACTTCCGTTAAGCGAGGATGATTATACTTGGCTTTTTCCTTCTCTTTAGCTTGTTTTTCCTGTGAGCTTTGGCTAGAAGAGCCCCTCAAAAGTTTCCTCAACATTTTCTGAAATTTTCTGAAATTTTTAGTAACTTCAAAATAAAAGTACATAAAACTAAACAAGATTGATAGCAACTACTCCTACAAGTGCCTAGAGCCCATATCATGCATTAGAATTGCTTGGGACCTCAAAAATTTAACATGCAAGCTCAAGAACAGGGTCACCAAGACAACAAGGATTTGCAATGAATAAAGAACTAGAACAAAGACTAATTGGACCAATGGAGGAGTCACATACCAAGCAACAATCTCCCAAAGCAGTTTTGTGAATGGAGTTTTGAGCTAAGAGATCGAAAATCACAGCAAAACGAGCTAGAACTCGTGCTTGAGCTGGATGGGGATTTTTTTGGGTAGAAGATGAAGTGTGTGGGTGCTGACATAAGTGGAGGGGAGCCACCAGGGGCCCACGAGACAGGGGGCGCGCCCTATAGGGGGGCGCCCTCCTCTCTCGTGGCCTAGTGCTTGCCCCTCCTGCAGTGTTTTCAGTGCCTAAAATCCTCAAATATTCCAGAAAAAAACATACTAACTTTGCAGGGCATTTGGAGCACTTTTATTTTCGGACTATTTTTTAATGCACGGATAATTCAGAAAACAGACGGGTAATACTATTTTTGCTTTATTTACTCTAAATAACAGAAAGTAAAAGAGGGTACAGAAGGTTGTGCCTTCTAGTTTCGTCCATCTCGTGGTCATCAAAATGAATCCGCTAACAAGGTTGATCAAGTCTTGTTAACAAACTCACTCCGAATAACACGAAACCAGAGAAATTTCGAATAACACTAAGTTACCTCAACGGGGATATGAAAATCCTCAACAATAAGAATATCATACTTTTTCTTGATAGTAGGGAGAGGAAATTCAAAATCTCCAAAAATGATAGTTGGAACTTTTTCAATAGAATTGATGCTATGAACTTGAGATCGTATCCTTGGAAAGTGTACCATATGCTCATTGCCATTAACATGAACAGTGACATTGCCTTTGTTGCAATCAATAACAGCCCCTACAGTATTAAGAAAAAGTCTACCAAGGATAATAGACATACTATCGTCCTCAGGAATATCAAGAATAACAAATTCCGTTAAGATAGTGACATTTGCAACCACAACAGGCACATCCTCACAAATAGCGATAGGTATAGCAGTTGATTTATCAGCCATTTGCAAAGATATTTTAGTAGGTGTCAACTTATTCAATTCAAGTCTACGATATAAAGAGAGAGGCATAACACTAACACCGGCTCCAAGATCACATAAAGCAGTTCTAACATAATTTCTTTTAATGGATCATGGTATAGTTGGAACACCTGGATCTCCAAGTTTCTTTGGTATTCCACCCTTAAAAGTGTAATTAGCAAGCATGGTGTAAATTTCAGCTTCCGGTATCTTTCTTTTATTTGTGATGATATCCTTCATATACTTAGTATAAGGATTTATTTTAAGCATATCAGTTAAGCGCATGCATAAGAAAATGGGCCTAATCATTTCAGCAAAGTGCTCAAAATCCTCATCATCCTTTAACTTGGATGGTTTAGGAGGAAAGGACATGGGTTTCTGAACCCATGGTTCTCTTTCTTTACCGTGCTTCCTAGCAACAAAATCTCTCTTATCATAACGTTGATTCTTTGATTGTGGGTTATCAAGATCAACAATAGGTTCAATCTCTACATCATTGTTATTACTAGGTTGAGCATCTACATGAACATCATTATTAGCATTATCATCAGGTTCATGTTCATCTCCAGATTGTGTTTCAGCATCAGAGATAGAAGTATCATTGGGATTCTCAAGTGTTTCTACATTAGGTTCACTAGAAGTTTGCAAAGTCCTATCATTCTTCTTTTTCTTCTTCTTCTTAGAAGAACTAGGAACATCTAGATTATTATTCTGAGAATCTTGTTCAATTCTTTTAGGGTGGCCTTCAGGATACAAAGGTTCTTGAGTCATTCTACCAGTTCTAGTAGGCACTCTAACGGCAAAGTCATTTTTATTATTCAACTCATCAAGCAAATCATTTTGAGCTTTGAGTACTTGCTCAGCTTGAGTAGCAACCATAGAAGCATATTTGCTAACGCGGTGAAGTTCATCTTTAACTCTAGCAAGATTATCACCTACGCGTCCTATCTCGAAAACATTATTCTTTAACTCTCTACCAACATAAGCATAAAAATTTCTTGTCTAGCCATAAAGTCATCAAATTCATCCAAGTATGGGCTATGAAATTTAGTAGAGGGTATTTCAACTTTATCATATCTATAGAGAGAATTTACCTTTACTACCTGTGTCGGGTTATCGAGACAATCTGGTTCTTCAGGCGGTAAATTAAGACCATGTATTTCTTCAATAGGTGGTAAATTCATAACTTCTTCAGCTTTAATACCTTTTTCTTTCATTGATTTCTTTGCCTCTTGCATATCTTTTGGACTGAGAAATAAAACATCTCTCTTCTTTGGAGTGGGTTTAGGAATAGGCTCAGGAGTTGGCTCAATTGGTTCAGGAATTACTTCAGGAACTGGCTCGGGAAGAGTCCAATTATTTTCATTAGTCAACATATTATTCAATAATATTTCATCTTTGTCGACTGTTCTTTCCCTGAAAACACAACCATCACAACTATCCAAGTGGTCCTTGGAAGCATCGGTTAGTCCATTATAAAAGATATCAAGTATTTCATTTTTCTTAAGAGGATGATCAGGCAAAGCATTAAGTAACCGGAGAAGCCTCCCCCAAGCTTGTGGGAGACTCTCTTCTTTAATTTGCACAAAATTATATATTTCCCGCAAGGCAGCTTGTTTCTTATGAGCAGGGAAATATTTAGTAGAGAAGTAATAAATCATATCCTGGGGACTATGGACACAACCAGGAGCAAGAGAATTATACCAAGTCTTAGCATCACCCTTTAATGAGAACGGAAATATCTTAAGGATATATAAATAGCGAGACTTCTCATCATGAGTAAACAGGGTGGCTACATCATTCAACTTGGTAAGATGTGCCACAACAGTTTTAGATTCAAGGCCATAAAAAGGATCAGATTCAAGTAAACTAATAATATCAGGATCAACAGAGAATTCATAATCCTTATCAGTAACACAGATAGGTGAAGTAGCAAAAGTAGGATCGGGTTTCATTCTAGCATTAAGAGACTGCTGCTTCCATTTAGCTAATAATTTCTTGAGATCATTTCTATCATTGCAAGCAAGAATTTCCATAGCAGCTGCTTCATGCATAACATAACCCTTAGGAACAACAGGTAATACATAATCATTGGGGGAACGTTCATCATCACTATCATCAATAATAGGTTCTTCAATATTGTCATTCCCCCTAACTCTAGCAAGTTGTTCATCTAGAAATTCACCTAATGGCAAAGTAGTATCACGCACAGAAGTAGTTTATCATGCATAGCAGAAGTGGCATCATCAATAACATGCGACATATCAGAATCCATAGCAGTAGCAGGTTTAGGTGTCGCAAGCCTACTAATAACGGAAGGAGAATCTAGTGCAGAGCTAGAGGGCAGTTCCTTACCTCCCCTCGTAGTTGAGGGAAAAATCTTGGTCTTAGCGTCTTTCAAGTTCTTCATAGTGATCAACAGATATAAATTCCAAGTGACTCAGAGAATAGAGCTATGCTCCCCGGCAACGGTGCCAGAAATTAGTCTTGATAACCCACAAGTATAGGGGATCGCAACAGCTTTCAAGTGTAGAGTATTCAAGCCAAATTTATTGATTCGACATAAGGGGAGCCAAAGAATATTCTTGAGTATTAGCAGTTGAGTTGTCAATTCAACCACACCTGGATAACTTAGTATCTGCAGCAAAGTATTTAGTACAAAAGTGGTATGATAGTAATGGTAACAATAGCAACAATAAAGGTAAATATTTTTGGGTTTTTGTAGTAGTTGTAACAGTAGCAACGGAAAAGTAAATAAGCGAAGAACAATATGTGAAAAGCTCGTCGGCAATGGATCAGTGATGGATAATTATGCCGGATGCGATTCCTCATGCAATAGTTATAACATAGGGTGATATAGAACTAGCTCCAGTTCATCAATGTAATGTAGGCATGTATTCCGTAAATAGTCATACGTGCTTATGGAAAAGAACTTGCATTACATCTTTTGTCCTACCCTCCCGTGGCAGCGGGGTCCTAGTGGAAACTAAGGGATATTAAGGCCTCCTTTTAATAGAGAACCGGACTAAAGCACTAACACATGGTGAATACATGAACTCCTCAAACTACGGTCATCACTGAGAAGTGTCCCGATTATTGTCACTTCGGAGTTGTCGGATCATAACACATAATAGGTGACTATAGACTTGCAAGATAGGATCAAGAACACACATATATTCATGAAAACATAATAGGTTCAGATCTGAAATCATGGCACTCGGGCCCTAGTGACAAGCATTAAGCATAGCAAAGTCATAGAAACATCAATCTCAGAACATAGTGGATACTAGGGATCAAACCCTAACAAAACTAACTTGATTAGATGGTAAATCTCATCCAACCCATCACCGTCCAGTAAGCCTACGATGGAATTACTCACACACGGCAGTGAGCATCATGAAATTGGTGATGGAGGTTGGTTGGTGATGACGACGGCGATGAATCCCCCTCTCCGGAGCCCCGAACGGACTCCAGATCAGCCCTCCCAAGAGAGATTAGGGCTTGGCGGCAGCTCCGTGTCGTAAAACGCGATGAAACTTTCTCTCTAATTTTTTTCTCCGTGAGACGGAAGATATAGAGTTGGAGTTGAGGTCGGTGGAGGTCCAGGGGGCCCACGAGATAGGGGGGAGCGCCCTACAGGGGGGGTGCCCCCTGTCTCGTGGACAGGCCCTGGGCCCCCTGGTGTATTTTTGTCACCCAGAAATTCTTATTAATTCCAAAAAGTGCTTCCGTGGATTTGCAGGTCATTCCGAGAACTTTTCTTTTCTACACATAAAACAACATCATGGTAGTTCTACTGAAAACAGCGTCAGTCCGGGTTAGTTTCATTCAAATCATGCAAGTTAGAGTCCAAAACAAGGGCAAAAGTGTTTGGAAAAGTAGATACATTGGAGACGTATCACCCACCGCCGTGGAGGTGAGGTCATGAGGTGATACGTCTCCAATGTATCTATAATTTTTGATTGTTCCATGCTATTATATTACCCATTTTGGATGTTTATGAGCTGTACTCTACACTTTTATATCATTTTTGGGCTAACCTACTAACCGGAGGCCCAGCCCAAATTGTTGTTTTTTTTGCCTATTTCAGTGTTTCGAAGGAAAGGAATATCAAACGGAGTCCAAACAGAATGAAACCTTCGGGAGCGATCTTTTTGGAACAAACGCAATCCAGGAGACTTGGAGTGGACGTCAAGCAGCGAAGGAGGCGGCCACGAGGGTGCCCGGCGTGCCCTAAGGGGGTGGGCGCGGCCCCCACCTTCGTAGGCCCCTCGAGCGTCAACCGACCTACTTCTTCCTCCTATATATATCCACGTACCCTGAAAACATCCAGGAGCACCATGGAAAACTATTTCCACCACCGCAACCTTCTGTATCCGTGAGATCCCATCTTGGAGCCTTCACCGATGCTCCACTGGAGGGGGAATCAACCACGGAGGGCCTCTACATCATCTCCAAGGCCTCTCCGATGAGTTGTGAGTAGTTTGCCATAGACCTTCGGGTCCATAGTTATTAGCTAGATGGCTTCTTCTCTCTCTTTGAATCTCAATACAATGTTCTCCTCGATCTTCTTGGAGATCTATTCGATGTAACTCTTTTTGCGGTGTGTTCGTCGAGATCCGATGAATTGTGGGTTTATGATCAAGTTTATCTATGAGAAATAGTTGAATCTCCTCTGGATTCTTTTATGTGTGATTAGTTATCTTTGCAAGTCTCTTTGAATTATCAGTTTGGTTTGGCCTACTAGATTGATCTTTCTTGCAATGGGAGAAGTGCTTAGCTTTGGGTTGAATCTTGCGGTGTCCTTTGCCAGTGACAGCAGGGGCAGCAAGGCACGTATTGTATTGTTGCCATCGAGGATAAAAAGATGGGGTTTATATCATATTGCATGAGTTTATCCCTCTACATCATGTCATCTTTCTTAATGCATTACTCTGTTCTTTATGAACTTAATACTCTAAATGAAGGTAGGAGTCGGTCGATGTGTGGAGTAATAGTAGTAGATGCAGGCAGGAGTCGGTCTACTTTTCACGGACGCGATGCCTATATACATGATCATGCCTAGATATTCTCATAACTATGCACTTTTCTATCAATTGCTTGACAGTAATTTGTTCACCCTCCTTAATACTTATGCTATCTTGAGAGAAGCCACTAATGAAACCTATGCCCCCCAGGTATATCTTTTATCATATAAGTTTTCCGTCTGCTTTTATTTGCATCTTTTATTTTCCAATCTATATCATAAAAATGCCAAAAATATTTATCTTATCTTATTATCTCTACCAGATCTCATTTTCGCAAGTTAGCGTGAAGGGATTGACAACCCCTTTATCGCGTTGGTTGCGAGGTTCTTGTTTGTTTGTGTAGGTGCGTGGGACTTTTGAGGAGCCTCCTACTGGATTGATACCTTGGTTCTCAAAAACTGAGGGAAATACTTACGCTACTTTGCTGCATCACCCTTTCCTCTTCAAGGGAAAAAGCAACGCATGCTCAAGAGGTAGCAAGAAGGATTTCTGGCGCCGTTGCCGGGGAGGTCTTCGCTCAAGTCAAGACATACCAAGTACCCATCACAAATGTTGGGGAACGTTGCAGAAAATAAAAATTTTCTACACTTCACCAAGATCAATCTATGAGTTCATCTAGCAACGAGAGAGAGGAGTGCATCTACATACCCTTGTAGATCGCGAGCGGAAGCGTTCAAGAGAATGGGGTTGAGGGAGTCGTACTCATCGTTATCCAAATCACCGATGATCCTAGTGCTGAACGGACAACACCTCTGCGTTCAACACATGTACGGTTGGGAAGACGTCTCCTCCTTCTTGATCCAGCAAGGGGTAAGGAGAGGATGATGAAGATCCAGCAGCACGATGGCGTGGTGGTGGATGCAGCAGCGATCTCGGCAGGGCTTCGCCAAGCTTCAGCGAGAGGGAGAGGTGGTGCATGGAGAGAGGGAGGCGCCAAGAGCATGGGTGCGGCTGCCCTCCCTCCCCTCCTCTTTATATAGGGCGCCTAGAGGGGGGGGGGCGGCCCTAGGAGATCCAATCTCCAAGGGGGCGGCGGCCAAGGGGGGTGGCTTGCCCCCCAAGCCAAGTGGAGGCGCCCCCACCCCTAGGGTTTCCAACCCTAGGCGCAGGGGCTGGTTCCCCTCCCACTTCAGCCCATGGGGCCCTCCGGGATAGGTGGCCCCACCCGGTGGACCCCCGAGACCCTTCTGGTGGTCCCGGTACAATACCGGTGACCCCCGAAACTTTCCCGATGGCCGAAACTTTACTTCCTATATATAATTCTTTACCTCCGGACCATTCCGGAACTCCTCGTGACGTCCGAGATCTCATCCGGGACTCCGAACAACTTTCGGGTTACTGCATACTCATATCTCTACAACCCTAGCGTCACCGAACCTTAAGTGTGTAGACCCTACGGGTTCGGGAGACATGCAGACATGACCGAGACGCCTCTCCGGTCAATAACCAACAGCGGGATCTGGATACCCATGTTGTCTCCCACATGCTCCTCGATGATCTCATCGGATGAACCACGATGTCGAGGATTCAATCAATCCTGTATACAATTTCCTTTATCAATCGGTACGTTACTTGCACGAGATTCGATCGTCGGTATCCCAATACCTCGTTTAATCTCGTTACCGGCAAGTCACTTTACTCGTACCGTAATGCATGATCCCGTGACCAGACACTTGGTCACATTGAGCTCATTATGATGATGCATTACCGAGTGGGCCCAGAGATACCTCTCCGTCATACGGAGTGACAAATCCCAGTCTCGATTTGTGCCAACCCAACAGACACTTTCGGAGATACCCGTAGTGCACCTTTATAGTCACCCAGTAACGTTGTGACGTTTGGCACACCCAAAGCACTCCTACGGTATCCGGGAGTTGCACAATATCATGGTCTAAGGAAATGATACTTGACATTTGGAAAAGCTCTAGCAAAATGAACTACACGATCTTTGAGCTATGCTTAGGATTGGGTCTTGTCCATCACATCATTCTCCTAATGATGTGATCCCGTTATCAATGACATCCAATGTCCATAGTCAGGAAACCATGACTATCTGTTGATCAACGAGCTAGTCAACTAGAGGCTCACTAGGAACATGTTGTAGTCTATGTATTCACACGTGTATTACGATTTCCGGATAACACAATTATAGCATGAATAACAGACAATTATCATGAACAAAGAAATATAATAATAACCATTTTATTATTGCCTCTAGGGCATATTTCCAACAGTCTCCCACTTGCACTAGAGTCAATAGTCTAGTTACATTGTGATGAATCGAACACCCATAGAGTTCTGGTGTTGATCATGTTTTACTCTAGGGAGAGGTTTAGTCAACGGATCTGCTACATTCAGGTTCATATGTACTTTACAAATATCTATGTATCCATCTTGAACATTTTCACGAATGGAGTTGAAGCGACGCTTGATGTGCCTCGTCTTCTTGTGAAACCTGGGCTCCTTGGCAAGTGCAATAGCTCCAGTGTTGTCACAGAAGAGTGTGATCGGCCTCGACGCATTGGGTATGACTCCTAGGTCGGTGATGAACTCCTTTACCCAGATTGCTTCATGCACTGCCTCCGAGGCTGCCATGTACTCTGCTTCACATGTAGATCCCGCCATGACGCTTTGCTTGCAACTGCACCAGCTTACTGCCCCACCATTCAAAATATACACATATCCGGTTTGTGACTTAGAGTCATCCAGATTTGTGTCGAAGCTAGAGTCGACGTAACCCTTTACGACGAGCTCTTCGTCACCTCCAAAAACGAGAAACATATCCTTAGTCCTTTCAGGTACTTCAGGATATTCTTGACCGCTGTCCAGGCTTACATCAGGTCTGGTACACAGCATGACATATATAATAGACCCTATGGATGAGGCATAAGGGATGGCACTCATCTCTTCTATATCTTCTGTCGTGGTCGGGCATTGAGCCGAGCTCAATCTCACACCTTGCAATATAGGCAAGAACCCTTTCTTGGACTGATCCATATTGAACTTCTTCAATATCTTATCAAGGTATGTGCTTTGTGAAAGACCTATGAGGCGTCTCGATCTATCCCTATAGATCTTGATGCCTAGTATGTAAGCAGCTTCTCCAAGGTCCTTCATTGAAAAACACTTATTCAAGTAGGACTTAATGCCGTCCAAAAGTTCTATGTCATTTCCCATCAAAAGTATGTCATCCACATATAATATGAGAAATGCTACAAAGCTCCCACTCACTTTCTTGTAAACGCAGGCTTCTCCATAAGTCTGCATAAACCCAAACGCTTTGATCATCTCATCAAAGCGAATGTTCCAACTCCGAGATGCTTGCACTAGCCCATAAATGGATCGCTGGAGCTTGCATACCTTGTTAGCATTCTGAGGATCGACAAAACCTTCCGGCTGCATCATATACAGTTCTTCCTTAAGATAGCCATTAAGGAATGCCGTTTTGACGTCCATTTGCCATATATCATAATCATAGTATGCGGCAATTGCTAACATGATTCGGACGGACTTCAGCTTCGCTACGGGAGAGAAAGTCTCATCGTAGTCAACCCCTTGAACTTGCCGATAACCCTTAGCGACAAGTCGAGCTTTACAGATGGTAACATTACCATCCGCATCCGTCTTCTTCTTAAAGATCCATTTATTTTCTATCACTCGCCGATCATCAGGCAAGTCTGTCAAAGTCCATACTTTGTTTTCATACATGAATTCTATCTCGGATTGCATGGCTTCAAGCCATTTGTTGGAATCTGGGCCCGCCATCGCTTCTTCATAGTTCGAAGGTTCACCGTTGTCTAACAAGATGATTTCCAGGACAGGGTTGCCATACCACTTTTGTGTGGAACATGTCCTTGTAGACCTACGAAGTTCAGTAGCAACTTGATCCGAAGTACCTTGATCATCATCATTAATTTCCTCTCCAGTCGGTGTAGGAACCACAGGAACATTTTCCTGAGCTGCACTACTTTCGTACGTCTTCACGGTTCGACCGATCAAGCACCGAAACTATGGCACCTCCGAGTTCTAGCACACGTTCAGCTTGATGACGTCCCTCGAACTCCGATCCAGCCGAGTGTCGAAGGAGAGTTCCGTCAGCACGACGGCGTGGTGACAATCTTGATGTTCTACCGACGTAGGGCTTCGCCTAAGCACCGCTACGATATTATCGAGGTGGATTATGGTGGAGGGGGGCACCGCACACGGCTAAGAGATCTCAAGGATCAATTGTTGTTGTGCCTAGAGGTGCCCCCCTGCCCCCGTATATCAAGGAGTAAGGGGGAGGGGGTCGGCCGGCCAGGAGGGGCGCGCCAGGAGGAGTCCTCCTCCCACCGGGAGTAGGACTCCCCCCTTCCTTGTTGGAGTAGGAGAGAAGGAAAGAGGGGGAGAGGAGGAAGGAAAAGGGGGCTGCACCCCTTGTCCAATTCGGACCAGAGGGGGGCTTCACACCTCCTTCCTTTCGGCCTCTCTCCTCTATTCCCGTATGGCCCAATAAGGCCCATATACTCCCCGGCGAATTCCCGTAACTCTCCGGTACTCCGAAAAATACCCGAATCACTTGGAACCTTTCCGAAGTCCAAATATAGTCGTCCAATATATCGATCTTTACGTCTCGACCATTTCGAGACTCCTCGTCATGTCCCCGATCTCATCTGGGACTCTGAACTCCTTCGGTACATCAAAACTCATAAAGTCATAATATAACTGTCATCGAAACCTTAAGCGTGCGGACCCTACAGGTTCGAGAACTATGTAGACATGACCTAGAACTGTTTCCGATCAATAACCAATAGCGGAACCTGGATGCTCATATTGGCTCCTACATATTCTACGAAGATCTTTATCGGTCAAACCGCATAACAACATACGTTGTTCCCTTTGTCATCGGTATGTTACTTGCCCGAGATTCGATCGTCGGTATCCAATACCTAGTTCAATCTCATTACCGTCAAGTCTCTTTACTCGTTACGTAATACATCATCTCGCAACTAACTCATTAGTTGCAATGCTTGCAAGGCTTAAGTGATGTGCATTACCGAGAGGGCCTAGAGATACCTCTCCGACAATCGGAGTGACAAATCCTAATCTCGAAATACGCCAACCCAACATGTACCTTCAGAGACACCTGTAGAGCTCCTTTATAATCACCCAGTTACATTGTGACGTTTGGTAGCACACAAAGTGTTCCTCCGGTAAACGGGAGTTGCATAATCTCATAGTCATAGGAACATGTATAAGTCATGAAGAAAGCAATAGCAACATACTAAACGATCAAGTGCTAAGCTAACGGAATGGGTCAAGTCAATCACATCATTCTTCTAATGATGTGATCCCGTTAATCAAATGACAACTCATGTCTATGGTTAGGAAACTTAACCATCTTTGATTAACGAGCTAGTCAAGTAGAGGCATAATAGGGACACTATGTTTGTCTATGTATTCACACATGTATTATGTTTCCGGTTAATACAATTCTAGCATGAATAATAAACATTTATCATGAAATAAGGAAATAAATAATAACTTTATTATTGCCTCTAGGGCATATTTCCTTCAGAGGCGCAGGGCGGCGGAGCACACGGTGTGGCGACCATGGACGGGCGACAGTGTGGGCGCGCAGGAGATGAAGGAGGCGGGAGGCAAGCCGCGCGTGAGGGAGTGGAGGAGAGAGGAGGAAGGGCGCGGGAGGAGCAGCAAGGCGGCGCCATGGCCGGAGATGGTCGTTGCGACGGCGAGGGGATCGGGACAAGGGGTGCAACGCGAGGAGGGAGAGATGAGGATCCAGCGATGCGGGTGTGCGTGTGATGGGGATCGAGTGCGGCGCTGAGGAACGACGAGGAGGGTTGCAGGGTCCAGCTAGGTTAGCTAGGGTTCGGGAGGAGGCCGCCGGGCCCTGGGCCGAACTGGTAGCTACTGCTGCTGGGTCTTCGTGGGCTGAGGGGGAACAGGGGGGTTTGGGTGAGCTGATCTCTCTCTCTCTCTCTTATATTTTCAATAACCGAAAATCATTAGAGAGAAGGAAAATGAAGAGGGGGTTAGGGAAAGAATATGCGCATAGGGTTATATTTTCCGGACTCCTAAAAATGAGCTTGATCCAGGTAAAATAGAAGTGGGCATGAATGGAAGTTTAAATTCAAACTCATTTGAATTTCACTCAAATGGGTTTGAACTAGGACTTGGTTTTTGAAGTGTCCAAAAATGTTGAGATTTTTGGTGGAGCTCCGGAATATGATGAGAGAATATATGGCAAGGTTGGAGACCAAGAATTAATATAACAAAGGCATTGGGATATTTTGCAAGTGTGTTATGGTGAATTCCAAATTAATGAAATATTTAAAATAGCTCCATAAATATTAGGAGGATATGTTATAAAGAGAAATCACCATGTGAATTCCCTCGATTTAAATAGATCAAAAGATCTATGCAATTTATTAAGTTGAGGTTTTAAAAATTAAATGACATGCTGGCATGATGACATGATGCAATGCAAAAATAAAAGAGCAAGCACAAAAGAAACACACGGCGAAACTCGGAATAGCTGGAAGTCTTCTGAAGCGTCGGTCTTGGGGTGTTACATCAATCTTGCGGTGTTCTTACCTAGTGACAGAAAGGGTTGCAAGACATGTATTGTATTGTTGCCATCGAGGATAAAAAGATGGAGTTTATATCATATTGCTTGAGTTTATCCCTCTACATCATGTGATCTTGCTTAATGCGTTACTCTGTTCTTATGATTTAATACTCTAGATGCATGTTGGATAGCGGTCGATGTGTGGAGTAATAGTAGTAGATGCAGGCAGGAGTCGGTCTACTTGTTGCGGACGTGATGCCTATATACATGATCATGCCTAGATAACATCATAATTATTCGCTTTTCTATCAATTGCTCGACAGTAATTTGTTCACCCACCGTAATACTTATGCTCTTGAGAGAAGCCACTAGTGAAACCTATGGCCCCCGGGTCTATCTCTTATCATATTTGCTTCCAATCTACTTTTATTTGCATCTTTATTTTCTGCATCTATATTATAAAAATACCAAAACTATATTTATCTTACCATATTATATCTATCAGATCTCACTTTTGCAAGTGGCTGTGAAGGGATTGACAACCCCTTTGTCGCGTTGGTTGCGAGTTCTTTGTTTGTTTGTGTAGGTTCGTGGGACTTGTTCAGAAGCCTCCTACTGGATTGATACCTTGGTTCTCAAAACTGAGGGAAATACTTACGCTACTGTGTTGCATCACCCTTTCCTCTTCAAGGAAAACCAACGCAAGCTCAAGACGTAGCAAGAAGAATTTCTGGCGCCGTTGCCGGGGAGGTATTCTCTCAAGTCAAGACATACCAAGTACCCTTCACAAACTCATCTCCCTCGCATTTACATTATTTGCCATTTGCCTCTCGTTTTCCTCTCCCCCACTTCACCCTTGCTGTTTTATTCGCCCTCTCTTTCCCAATCTTCTACTCTCTCTTTCGCTTGCCTTTTTGTTTGCTTGTGTCTCCATGTGCCTTCTATGTGCTTGTATCTTTGCTTACTAAAAATCTATTGTTATGGATCCACTTAAAGTGTTCTACTTGGATCATCTTTGATCCTTATGCGCTCGTGCTGAAACCCCAACTAGCTTAGTTGATGGAAAATCTTTAGATGAGCATGCTCATTTTGTGCGTCATCGTTTGTCTGAAAAAGGGAAGGTTTTATGGTTTCATATAAACAGTTTGCTATGCTATGCTTGGAATCTTTGTGAAATTTGTGATTTTACTTGTTGCTCTAAGAACCCTAAAAAAACACCTTCCCTACCTATGTGAGTTCAATGATAATGAAATTTTATCTTCTTATGCAAAGGGTGTTTATAGTTACTATGATATCAAACAAATTGAAGAATTTGTCGTTTTTAAGGGTGCTCATGAATTTGCTTCTTTGATTGAAAAGTATGATTTTACTCTTAACAAGTCTGAAAATTCCGTCATACTTAAATATTGCAATGAAAACTTTGCTCATAATGTCCATGTCCAAGAATTTATTGAAAGAATGACCATTACTTTGGAAGAAAATAATGATTTGCATGAATCTATAGATTATGATGATTCCGATGATTTGGTTGAAATATCCCTTGACAAACATGATGCTTGCTATTCTTGTGGCCATGATGCCAATATTTATGAAAACGAATTTGCTATAGTTCCTTATGTTAAACATGAGATCGTTGCTATTGCACCCATACTTAGTAGTTCCTTCAATGAAAAGCATGATTGCAATGATGTTACTATAAACTATCTTGATGTCAATTGTGCTAATAATATGCAAAACCCTAAGCTTGGGGATGCTAGTTTTTCTATCTCCACTACTTGTTTCCATGATCATGATTGGGGTGGTTTTTCTTATGATCTTGAAAATTTATTTGAGCCCCTTGATGAATATGAGATTGATAATAATGTTTGCAATAATACTGAAAGTGGGTTCGGAAGAGTGTCAACTTTAGATCACACATATTTGGATTTTGATCAATCTTATGAATTTTTTGATAAAAGTGGGTTTGGAGGGGTCATGACTTTTAGTTAATGTTAATCCCACTATTTCGGAAGAGTGTCAACTTTGCATGCATGTGGATCGTGTTGAGAATATGTTATGTGATAGCTATTTTGTTGAATTTTCTTATGATCCCACATTTAATTACTATGAGAGAGGAAAATATGGTTGTAGAAATTTTCATGTTACTAAATTACCTCTCTTCATGTTGAGACTGCTATCATCTCTTTGTTCTTCCTTGCATATGCTAGTTTTTGCTTGCCTTAATAATTTGTTTGCTTACAAGATGCCTATGCATAGGAAGTATGTTAGACTTAGATGTGTTTTTCACATGCAACATGATGCTCTCTTTATGCTTTAATTCTTGTCTTTCATGTGAGCATCATTGAAATCTCAATGCCTAGCTAGGGGCGTTAAACGATAGCGCTAGTTGGGAGGCAACCCAATTTTCTTTATATTTTTTGTTTTTGTTCCTGTTTAATAATAAATTTTGTTTCTAATTTCTGTTTAGATGTGTTTTCATGTTTTATTTAGTGTTTGTGCCAAGTAGAACCTATAGGATAACCTATGATATGAGTTGATTTGTTTCTGCTGAAAAACAGAAACTTTGCGCTCACGAGAAAAAATTCAATAAATCACAGGAACGAGATTTTGCATTGATTATTTTTGCTGCTGTTCAATAAACAAATTGTTTAGGACTTCCTATTTTGGTAGGAGTTTTAGAGTTCCAGAAGTTTGCGTTAGTTACAGATTTCAACAGACTGTTCTGTTTTTGACAGATTCTGTTTTTCGTGTGTTGTTTGCTTATTTTGATGCATCTATGGCTAGTATGTAAGGGTATGAACCATATAGAACTTGGAATATAGTAGGTTTAACACCAAAATAAATAAAGAATGAGTTCATTACAGTACCTTATGTGGTGGTTTTGTTTTCTTTCACTAACAGAGCTTATAAGATTTCCTGTTGAGTTTTGTGTTGTGAAGTTTTCAAGTTTTGGGTAAAGCTTTTATGGACTATGGAATAAGGAGTGTCAAGAGCCTAAGCTTGGCGATGCCCAAGGCACCCCAAGATATTCAAGGATAGCCAAAAGCCTAAGCTTGGGGATGCCCCGGGAAGGCATCCCCTCTTTCGTCTTCGTTCATTGCTAACTTTACTTGGAGCTATATTTTTATTCACCACATGATATGTGTTCTGCTTGGAGCGTCGTGTATTATATTAGTCTTTGCTTTTTAGTTTACCACAATCATCCTTGCTGTACACACCTTTTGGGAGAAGCCTATTTAATTAGGATTTGATAGAATACTCTATGTGCCTCACTTATATCTTTTTGAGCTTGATAGTTTTTGCTTTAGTGCTTCAATTATATCTTTTAGAGCATGGCTGTGGATTAATTTTGAAGAAATTGCTAGTTTCTCATTCTTCACTTATATTATTTTGAGAGTCTTTTAGAACAGCATGGTATTTGCTTTGTTTACAAATTTGGTCTTAGAATGATGAGCATCCAAGTTGGGTATAATAAAAACTATCATAGAAAGTGCATTAAAACACTACGATCAATTTGATGCTTGATAATTGTTTTGAGATATAAAGGTAGTAATGTTAGGGTCATGCTAGTGGATAATTATGAAATTGAGAAATACTTTTGTTGAAGTTGGCAAGTCCCGTAGCATGCACATATAGTAAAAGTTGTGTGACAAATTTGTTGCATGAGGTGCTCTTTTGATTGTCTTCCTTATGAGTGGCAGTTGGGGACGAGCGATGGATTTTTCCTACCAATCTATCCCTCTTGGGGCATGCGTAGTAGTACTTTTCTTTGAGGGCTAAGTAGATTTTTGCAATAAGTATATGAGTTCTTTATGACTAACGTGAGTCCATGGATATACGCACACTCATCCTTCCACTTCCACTTATTATGACACGTTTCATCATTGTCATATTGCTCTTTGCATGATCATGTAGTTGACATCGTATTTGTGGCAAGGCCACCTTCATAATTTTCATACATGTCGCTCTTGATTCATTGCATATCCCGGTACACCGCCGGAGGCATTCATATAGAGTCATATCTTGTTATAGCTTTGAGTTGTAATTTTTGAGTTGTAAATCGATAAAAGTGTGATGATCTTCATTATTAGAGCATTGTCCCAGTGAGGAAAGGATGATGAAGACTATGATTCCCCCACAAGTCGGGATGAGACTTGGGACTTTATAAAAATAAAAGAGGCCAAAGAAGCCCACCAAAAAGAAAAAAAAGGAAAAAATAAAGAGAAAGAAAAAAAGAGAAAAGGAAAAAAATAAAAAAATAAAATGAGAGAAAAAGAGAGAAGGGACAATTGCTACTATCTCTTTTTCCACACTTGTGCTTCAAAAAATAGCACCATGATCTTCATGATAGAGAGTCTCCTATGTTGTCACTTTCATATACTTGTGGGAATTTTTCATTATAGAACTTGGCTTTTATATTCCAATAATGGGCTTCCTCAAAGTGCCCTAGGTCTTCGTGAGCAAGCAAGTTGGATGCACACCCACTTAGTCTCTTTTGTTGAGCTTTCATACATTTATAGCTCTAGTGCATCCGTTGCATGGCAATCCCTACTCACTCACATTGATATCTATTGATGGGCATCTCCATAGCGCGTTAATATGCCTAGTTGATGTGAGACTATCTTCGCCCTCTTTTCGTCCTTACAACCACCACAATAGACCACCATAGTGCTATGTCCATGGCTTGCGCTCATGTATTGCGTAAGAGTTGAAAAAGCTGAAGCGCGTTAAAAAGTATGAACCAATTGCTCGGCTCGTCATTAGGGTTGTACATGATGGGAGTATTTTGTGTAATGGAAATGAAGCATAGCCTAACTATATGATTTTGTAGGGATAAGCTTTCTTTGGCTATGCTATTTTGATAGGACATGATTATTTGTTAGTATGCTTTGAAGCATTATTATCTTTATGTTTTATAAGATTTTATCTTGAATCATTTGGGTCTGAACATTCATGCCACAATAAATAAAGTTACATTGAGAATTATGCTAGGTAGCATTCCACATCAAAAATTTCTTTTTTATCATTTACCTACTCGGGGACGAGCAGGAATTAAGCTTAGGGATGCTTGATACGTCTCCAACGTATCTATAATTTTTGATTGTTCCATGCTATTATATTACCTGTTTTGGAGGTTTATGGGCTTTATTTTACACATTTATATCATTTTTGGGACTAACCTACTAACCGGAGGCCCAGCCCGTATTGCTGTTTTTTTGTGCCTATTTCAGTATTTCGAAGAAAAGGAATATCAAATGGAGTCCAAACGGAATGAAACCTTCGGGAGCGTGATTTTTGGAACGAACATGATCCAGAGGACTTGGAGTGCAAGTCAAGAAGCAGCCGAAACTTCCACGAGAGAGTAGGGCGCCCCCCTATAGAGCGTGCCCCCTGTCTCATGGGCCCCTCGGGCGTCCACCGACGTACTTCTTCCTCCTATATAAGCCTACGTAACCCGAAAACATCCAGGGAGCAACTAAAACACAATTTCCACCACCATAACCTTTTGTATCCACGAGATCCCATCTTGGAGCCGTCGCCGGTGTTCTGCCGGAGGGAGAATTCACAATGGAGGGCTTCTACATCAACACCATAGCCCTTCCGATGAGTTGTGAGTAGTTTACCATAGACCTTTGGGTTCATAGTTATTAGCTAGTTGGCTTCTTCTCTCTTTTTGGATCTCAATACAATGTTCTCCCCCTCTTGTGGAGATCTATTCGATGTAATCTCTTTTTGCGGTGTGTTTGTCGAGATCCGATGAATTGTGGGTTTATGATCAGATTTATCTATGGATAATATTTGAATCTTCTCTAAATTCTTTTATATGATTGAGTTATCTTTGCAAGTCTCTTCGAATTATCGGTTTGGTTTGGCCTACTAGATTGCTCTTTCTTGCCATGGGAGAAGTGCTTAGCTTTGGGTTCAATCTTGCGGTGTTCTTACCCAGTGACAGAAAGGGTTGCAAGACACGTATTGTATTGTTGCCATCGAGGATAAAAATATGGGTTTATATCATATTGCTTGAGTTTATCCCTCTACATCATGTCATCTTGCTCAATGTGTTACTCTGTTCTTATGAACTTAATACTCTAGATGCATGCTGGATAGCGGTCGATGTGTGGACTAATAGTAGTAGATGCAGGCAGGAGTCGGTCTACTTGTTGCAGACGTGATGCCTATATACATGATAATGCCTAGATAATGTCATAATTATTCGCTTTTCTATCAATTGCTCGACAGTAATTTGTTCACCCACTGTAATACTTATGCTCTTGAGAGAAGACACTAGTGAAACCTATGGCCCCTGGGTCTATCTCTTATCAAATTTGCTTCCAATCTAATTTTATTTGCATCTTTATTTTCTGCATCTATATTATAAAATACCAAAAATATATTTATCTTATCATATTATCTCTATCAAATCTCACTTTCGCAAGTGGCTGTGAAGGGATTGACAACCCCTTTGTCGCATTGGTTGCGAGTTCTTTGTTTGTTTGTGTAGGTTCGTGGGACTTGTTGAGAAGCCTCCTACTGGATTGATACCTTGGTTCTAAAAAACTGAGGGAAATACTTACGCTACGGTGCTGCATCACCCTTTCCTCTTCAAGGAAAACCAATGCAAGCTCAGGATGTAGCACTTGCCTGATCATCCTCTTAAGAAAAACAAAATACTTGATATCTTCTATAGTGGACTAACCGATGCTTCTAGGTGCCACCTAGATAGTTGTGCTGGTTGTGTTTTCTGGGAACGGACTATTGAACAAGCTGAGGAACTATTGAATAACATATTGTAGAATGATAATGATTGGACACTTCCTGAACCACCTCCTATACCCACTCCAAATAAGAGGGGTACTTTATTTCTCAGTTCTCAAGATATACAAGAAGCAAAGAAATGTATGAAGGTGTTGGGGAACGTTGCAGAAAATTAAAATTTTTCCTACGGTTTCACCAAGATCCATCTATGAGTTCATCTAAGCAACGAGTCATGAGAGAGAGATTGCATCTACATACCACTTGTAGATCGCGTACGGAAGTGTTCGAGGGAACGGTGATGATGGAGTCGTACTCGCCGTGATTCAGATCACCGATGACCAAGTGCTGAATGGACAACACCTCCGCGTTCAACACACGTACGGTACGGACGACGTCTCCTCCTTCTTGATCCAGCAAGGGGGAAGGAGAGGTTGAGGAAGAAGGCTCCAGCAGCACCACGACGGCGTGATGATGGTGGAGAGGCAGTACTCCGACAGGGCTTCGCCAAACACTTAACGGAGGAGGAGAGGTGTTGGGGAGGGGAGGGGCTGCGCCTTGGATCAGGTGTTCAGCCCTCCCCTCGCCCCTCTATTTATAGGGGAAGGGGGAAGGGGGCCGGCCCCCTCTAGATGAGATCTAGAGGGGGGGGGGCGGCCAGGGAGGGGGGCTTGCCCCCAAGCAAGGGGGGTGCGCCCCCACTAGGGTCCCCCCCCCAACCCTAAGCGGATTGGCCCAAGGGGGGGGGGCGCCCAGCCCTCCAGGGGCTGGTTCCCTGCCCCACGCGGCCCATGTGGCCCACCAATAGGGGTGGCCCCTCCCGATGGACCCCCGGAACCCTTTCGGTGGCCCCGGTACAATACCGATATGCCCCCGAAACTTTCCGGTGTCCGCATGACAACTTCCCATATATAAATCTTTACCTCCGGACCCTTCCGGAACTCCTCGTGACGTCCGGGATCTCATCCGGGACTCCGAACAACATTCGGTAATCACATACAAGTCTTCCTTATAACCCTAGCGTCACCGAACCTTAAGTGTGTAGACCCTACGGGTTCGGGAGACATGCAGACATGACCGAGACGGCTCTCCGGTCAATAACCAACAGCGGGATCTGGATACCCATGTTGGATCCCACATGCTCCTCGATGATGTCATTGGATGAACCACGATGTCGAGGATTCAATCAACCCTGTATACTATTCCCTTTGTCAGACGGTATGTTACTTGCCCGAGACTCGATCGTCAGTATCCCAATACCTCGTTCAGTCTCGTTACCGGCAAGTCACTTTACTCGTACCATAATGCATGATCCCGTGACCAGACACTTGGTCACTTTGAGCTCATTATGATGATGCACTACCGAGTGGGCCCAGTGATACCTCTCCGTAATCCGGAGTGACAAATCCCAGTCTCGATCCGTGTCAACTCAACAGACACTTTCGGAGATACCTGTAGTGCACCTTTATAGTCACCCAGTTACGTTGTGACGTTTGGTGCACCCAAAGCACTTCTACGGTATCCGGGAGTTACACGATCTCATGGTCTAAGGAAGAGATACTTAACATTGGAAAAGCTCTAGCAAAACGAACTACACGATCTTGTGCTATGCTTAGGATTGGGTCTTGTCCATCACGTCATTCTCCTAATGACGCGATCCCGTTGTCAATGACATCTAATGTCCATATTCAGGAAACCATGACTATCTGTTGACCAACAAGCTAGTCAACTAGAGGCTTACTAGGGACGTATTGTGGTCTATGTATTCACACGTGTATTACGATTTCCGGATAATACAATTATAGCATGAATAAAAGACAATTATCATGAACAAGGAAATATAATAATAATCCATTTATTATTGCCTCTAGGGCATATTCCCAACAGTCTCCCACTTGCACTAGAGTCAATAATCTAGTTACATTGTGATGAATCGAACACCCATAGAGTTCTGGTGTTGATCATGTTTTGCTCGCGAGAGAGGTTTAGTCAACGGATCTGTGACATTCAGATCCATATGTACTTTGCAAATATATATGTCTCCATCTTGAACATTTTCACGGATGGAGTTGAAGCGACGCTTGATGTGCCTGGTCTTCTTGTGAAACCTGGGCTCCTTGGCAAGGGCAATAGCTCCAGTGTTGTCACAGAAAAGTTTGATCGGCCCCGACGCATTGGGTATGACTCCTAGGTCGGTGATGAACTCCTTCACCCAAATTGCTTCATGTGCTGCCTCCGAGGCTGCCATGTACTCCGCTTCACATGTAGATCCCGCCACGACGCTCTACTTGCAGCTGCACCAGCTTACTGCTCCACCATTCAACATATACACGTATCCGGTTTGTGACTTAGAGTCATCCAGATCTGTGTCGAAGCTAGTGTCGACGTAACCTTTTACGACGAGCTCTTCGTCACCTCCATAAACGAGAAACATGTCCTTTGTCCTTTTCAGGTACTTCAGGATATTCTTGACCGCTGTCCAGTGTTCCTTGCCGGGATTACTTTGGTACCTTCCTACCAAACTTACGGCAAGGTTTACATCAGGTCTGGTACACAGCATGGCATACATAATAGATCCTATGGCTGAGGCATAGGGGATGACGCTCATCTCTTCTTTATCTTTTGCCGTGGTCGGGCATTGAGCCGAGCTCAATCTCACACCTTGCAGTACAGGCAAGAACCCTTTCTTGGACTGATCCATTTTGAACTTCTTCAAAATCTTATCAAGGTATGTGCTTTGTGAAAGACCTATGAGGCGTCTCGATCTATCCCTATAGATCTTGATGCCTAATATGTAAGCAGCTTCTCCAAGGTCCTTCATTGAAAAACACTTATTCAAGTAGGCCTTAATGCAGTCCAAGAATTCTATATCATTTCCCATCAAAAGTATGTCATCTACATATAATATGAGAAATGCTACAGAGCTCCCACTCACTTTCTTGTAAACGCAGGCTTCTCCATAAGTCTGCATAAACCCAAACGCTTTGATCATCTCATCAAAGCAAATGTTCCAACTCCGAGATGCTTGCACCAGCCCATAAATGGATCGCTGGAGCTTGCATACTTTGTTAGCTTTCTTAGGATCGACAAAACCCTCTGGCTGCATCATATACAGTTCTTCCTTAAGATGCCCGTTAAGGAATGCCGTTTTGACGTCCATCTGCCATATCTCATAATCATAGTATGCGGCAACTGCTAACATGATTCGGACGGATTTAAGCTTCGCTACGGGAGAGAAAGTCTCATCGTAGTCAATCCCTTGAACTTGCCGATAACCCTTAGCGATAAGTCGAGCTTTATAGATGGTGACATTACCATCCGCGTCCGTCTTCTTCTTAAAGATCCATTTGCTTTCTATTGCTCGCCGATCATCGGGCAAGTCAGTCAAAGTCCACACTTTGTTTTCATACATGGATTCTATCTCGGATTTCATGGCTTCTAGCCATTTGTTGGAATCTGGGCCGGCCATCGCCTCTTAATAGTTCGAAGGTTCACCGTTGTCTAACAACATGATTTCCAGGACAGGGTTGCCATACCACTCTGGTGTGGAACGTGTCCTTGTGGACCTACGAAGTTCAGTAGCAACTTGATCAAAAGTACCTTGATCATCATCATTAATTTCCTCTCCATTCGGTGTAGGCACCACAGGAACGTTTTCCTGAGCTGCACTACTTTCCGGTTCAAGAGGTAGTACTTCATCGAGTTCTACTTTCCTCCCACTTACTCCTTTCGAGAGAAACTCTTTTTCCAGAAAGGATCCATTCTTGGCAACAAAGATCTTGCCCTCAGATCTTAAGTAGAAGGTATACCCAATGGTTTCCTTAGGGTATACTATGAAGACGCATTTTTCCGACTTGGGTTCGAGCTTTTCAGGTTGAAGTTTCTTGACATAAGCATCGCATCCCCAAACTTTTAGAAACGACAGCTTAGGTTTCTTCCCAAACCATAATTCATACGGTGTCGTCTCAACGGATTTAGACGGTGCCCTATTTAAAGTGAATGTAGCCGTCTCTAGAGCGTATCCCCAAAATGATAGCGGTAAATCGGTAAGAGACATCATAGATCGCACCATATCCAATAGAGTGCGATTACGACGTTTGGACACACCGTTACGCTGAGGTGTTACAGGTGGCGTGAGTTGTGAAACGATTCCACATTTTCTTAAGTGTGTACCAAATTCGTGACTTAAATATTCTCCTCCACGATCCGATCGTAAGAATTTTATCTTTCGGTCACGTTGATTCTCTACTTCATTCTGAAATTCCTTGAACTTCTCAAAGGTCTTAGACTTGTGTTTCATCAAGTAGACATACCCATATCTACTCAAGTCATCAGTGAGAGTGAGAACATAACGATATCCTCCGCGAGCCTCAACGCTCATTGGACCACACACATCAGTATGTATGATTTCCAATAAGTTGGTTGCTCGCTCCATTGTTCCGGAGAACGGAGTCTTGGTCATTTTACCCATGAGGCATGGCTCGCATGTGTCAAATGATTCATAATCGAGAGACTCTAAAAGTCCATCAGCATGGAGCTTCTTCATGCGCTTGACACCAATGTGACCAAGGTGGCAGTGCCACAAGTATGTGGGACTATCGTTATCAACTTTACATCTTTTGGTATTCACGCTATGAATATGTGTAACATTACGTTCGAGATTCATTAAGAATAAACCATTGACCATCAGGGCATGACCATAAAACATATCTCTCATATAAATAGAACAACCATTATTCTTGGATTTAAATGAGTAGCCATCTCGTATTAAACGAGATCCAGATACAATGTTCATGCTCAAACTTGGCACTAAATAACAATTATTGAGGTTTAAAACTAATCCCATAGGTAAATGTAGAGGTAGCGTGCCGACGGCGATCACATCGACCTTGGAACCATTCCCGATGCGCATCGTCACCTCGTCCTTCGCCAGTCTCCGCTTATTCCGCAGCTCCTGCTGTGAGTTACAAATATGAGCAACGGCACCCGTATCAAATACCCAGGAGTTACTACGAGTACTGGTAAGGTACACATCAATTACATGTATATCAAATATACCTTTAGTGTTGCCGACCTTCTTATCCGCTAAGTATTTGGGGCAGTTTTGCTTCCAGTGACCCTTCCCCTTGCAATAAAAGCACTCAGTCTCAGGCTTGGGTCCATTCTTTGACTTCTTCCCGGTAACTGGTTTACCGGGCGTGGCAACATCCTTGCCATCCTTCTTGAAGTTCTTCTTGCCCTTGCCCTTCTTGAACTTAGTGGTCTTATTGACCATCAACACTTGATGTTCTTTCTTGATTTCAACCTCTGCTGACTTCAGCATTGAGAATACTTCAGGAATGGTCTTCACCATCCCCTGCATATTGTAGTTCAACACAAAGCTCTTGTAGCTCAGTGGGAGCGACTGAAGGATTCTGTCAATGACCGCCTCATCCGGGAGGTTAATGTCCATCTGGGACAGGCGGTTGTGCAACCCAGACATTTTGAGTATGTGCTCACTGACAGAACTATTTTCCTCCATCTTACAACTATAGAACTTGTCGGAGACGTCATATCTCTCGACCCGGGCATGAGCTTGAAAAACTAGTTTCAGCTCCTCGAACATCTCATATGCTCCGTGTTGCTCAAAACGCTTTTGAAGCCCCGGTTCTAAGCTGTAAAGCATGCCTCATTGAATGAGGGAGTAATCATCAGCACGAGACAGCCAATCATTCATAATGTCTTGGTTCTCTGGGACGGGAGCGTCACCTAGCGGTCCTTCTAGGACATATTGTTTCCTGGCAGCTATGAGGATGATCCTCAGGTTCTGGACCCAGTCTGTATCGTTGCTGCCATCATCTTTTAGCTTGGTTTTCTCTAGGAACGCGTTGAAGTTCATGTTGACATGAGCGTTGGCCATTTGATCTACAAGACATATTTGCAAAGGTTTTAGACTAAGTTCATGATAATCAAGTTCATCTAATCAAATTATTGAATGAACTCCCACTCAGATTTGACATCCCTCTAGTCATTTAAGTGTTACACGATCCGAGTCGACTAGGCCGTGTCCGATCATCACGTGAGACGGACTAGTCATCATCGGTGAACATCTCCATGTTGATCGTATCTTCTATACGACTCATGTTCGACCTTTCGGTCTGTGTGTTCCGAGGCCATGTCTGTACATGCTAGGCTCGTTAAGTTAACCCTAAGTGTTCTGCATGTGTAAATCTATCTTACACCCATTGTATGTGAACGTAAGAATCTATCACACCAGATCATCACGTGGTGCTTCGAAACGACGCACTTTAGCAACGGTGCACAGTAAGGGGGAACACTTTCTTGAAATTATTATAAGGGATCATCTTATTTACTACCGCCGTTCTAAGTAAACAAGATGCATAAACATAATAAACATCACATGCAATTATAAAGTAGTGACATGATATGGCCAATATCATATAGCTCCTTCGATCTCCATCTTCGGGGCTCCATGATCATCTTCGTCACCGGCATGACACCATGATCTCCATCATCATGATCTCCATCATTGTGTCTTCATGAAGTTGTCACGCCAACGACTACTTCTACTTCTATGGCTAACGTGTTTAGCAATAAAGTAAAGTAATTTACATGGCGTTCTTCAATGACACGCAGGTCATACAAAAATAAAGACAACTCCTATGGCTCCTGCCAGTTGTCATACTCATCGACATGCAAGTCATGATTCCTATTACAAGAACATGATCTCATACATCACAATATATCATTCATCATTCACAACTTCTGGCCATATCACATCACATGTCAATTGCTGCAAAAACAAGTTAGACGTCCTCTAATTGTTGTTGCATCTTTTACGTGGCTGCAATTGGGTTCTAGCAAGAACGTTTTCTTACCTACGAATAACCACAACGTGATTTTGTCAACTTCTATTTACCCTTCATAAGGACCCTTTTCATCGAATCCGCTCCAACTAAAGTAGGAGAGACAGACACCCGCTAGCCACCTTATGCAACTAGTGCATGTCAGTCGGTGGAACCTGTCTCACGTAAGCGTATGTGTAAGGTCGGTCCGGGCCGCTTCATCCCACAATACCGCTGAAGCAAGAAAAGACTAGTAGTGGCAAGCAAGTTTACAAGATCTACGCCCACAACAAAATTGTGTTCTACTCGTGCAATAGAGAACTACGCATAAACCTGGCTCATGATGCCACTGTTGGGGAACGTTGCAGAAAATTAAAATTTTTCCTATGGTTTCACCAAGATCCATCTATGAGTTCATCTAAGCAACGAGTCATGAGAGAGAGATTGCATCTACATACCACTTGTAGATCGTGTACGGAAGCGTTCGAGGGAACGGTGATGATGGAGTCGTACTCGCCGTGATTCAGATCACCGATGACCAAGTGCTGAACGGACAACACCTCCGCGTTCAACACACGTACGGTACGGACGACGTCTCCTCCTTCTTGATCCAGCAAGGGGGAAGGAGAGGTTCAGGAAGAAGGCTCCAGCAGCACCACGACGGCGTGATGATGGTGGAGAGGCAGTACTCCGACAGGGCTTCACCAAGCACTCAACGGAGGAGGAGAGGTGTTGGGGAGGGGAGGGGCTGCGCCTTGGATCAGGTGTTCAGCCCTCCCCTCGCCCCTCTATTTATAGGGTAAGGGGGAAGGGGGCCAGCCCCCTCTAGATGAGATCTAGAGGGGGGGCGGCGGCCAGGGAGGGGGGCTTGCCCCGCAAGCAAGGGGGGTGCGCCCCCACTAGGGTTCCCCCCCCCCAACCCTAGGCGCATGGGCCCAAGGGGGGGGGGCGCCCAGCCCTCCAGGGGCTGGTGCCCTGCCCCACACGGCCCATGTGGCCCACCAAGAGGGGTAGACCCTCCCGGTGGACCCCCGGAATCCTTTCGGTGGCCCCGGTACAATACCGATATGCCCTCGAAACTTTCCGGTGTCCGCATGACAACTTCCCATATATAAATATTTACCTCCGGACCCTTCCGGAACTCCTCGTGACGTCCGGGATCTCATCTGGGACTCCGAACAACATTCGGTAATCACATACAAGTCTTCCTTATAACCCTAGCTTCACCGAACCTTAAGTGTGTAGACCCTACGGGTTCGGGAGACATGCAGACATGACCGAGACGGCTCTCCGGTCAATAACCAACAGCGGGATCTGGATACCCATGTTGGCTCCCACATGCTCCTCGATGATGTAATCGGATGAACCACGATGTCGAGGATTCAATCAACCCTATATACTATTCCCTATGTCAGACGGTATGTTACTTGCCCAAGACTCGATCGTCGGTATCCCAATACCTCGTTCAGTCTCGTTACCGGCAAGTCACTTTACTCGTACCGTAATGCATGATCCCGTGACCAGACACTTGGTCACTTTGATCTCATTATGATGATGCACTACCGAGTGGGCCCAGTGATACCTCTCCGTAATCCGGAGTGACAAATCCCAGTCTCGATCCGTGTCAACTCAACAGACACTTTCGGAGATACCTGTAGTGCACCTTTATAGTCACCCAGTTACGTTGTGACGTTTGGTGCACCCAAAGCACTTCTACGGTATCCGGGAGTTACACGATCTCATGGTCTAAGGAAGAGATACTTGACATTGGAAAAGCTCTAGCAAAACGAACTACACGATCTTGTGCTATGCTTAGGATTTGGTCTTGTCCATCACGTCATTCTCCTAATGACGTGATCCCGTTGTTAATGACATCTAATGTCCATAGTCAGGAAACCATGACTATCTGTTGACCAACGAGCTAGTCAACTAGAGGCTTACTAGGGACGTATTGTGGTCTATGTATTCACACGTGTATTACGATTTCTGGACAATACAATTATAGCATGAATAAAAGACAATTATCATGAACAAGGAAATATAATAATAATCCATTTATTATTGCCTCTAGGGCATATTTCCAATAGAAGGAACAAGGTATTAAAGCTGAAGATGTTAAGAATTTACCACCTATTGCAGAAATACATGGTCTTGACACACCACCACAGGTGGTAGAGGTAAATTCTCTTTTAAAGTTTGATGAAGGTGATATCCCTTATAATAAACCTCCTAGTCACTTCTTATATGAATTTGACAACTATATCATGAAGCAAGATCATTTTAATGCAAATGTTATGAAACAGTTGAAATGATTGCATGTTTGAGAGACTTGCTGTTTAGAATTGTTAATGATGTCAAAGGTGTTAGTAAACATGCTTCTATGGTCCAAACTCACTTAGAACAAGTAGCTAAATCTCAAAGTAAGTTGCTTAATGAAATGAATAATAATATGAATGATCATGCTGTTAGAGTAATGACTAGAGGAGGTAGAATGACTTAGGAGCCACTTTATGCTGAGGAACACCCAAAAAGAATTGAACAAGACTTTCAAAGAACTAATGTGTCTGCACCTGGTCCATCCAAAAAAGAAAAAGAAAAAGAAAAATGATAGGACTTTGTATACTTCTAGTGAACCCGAGGTAGAAAAACCTTCTGAGGATAATAATAATTTCTCTATTTCTGATGCTGAAACACAATCTGGAAATGAACATTCATCTAGTGATAACGAATATGTTCATGTAGATGCTCAATTAGGTAATGATAAAGAACCAGAAAATGACGTTGAAATAGAACCTGTTGTTGATCTTGATAACCCGCTTACTAAAAATAAACATTATGATAAAAGAGACTTTGTTGCTAGAAAACATGGTAAAGAAAGAGAACCATGGGTTCAGAAATCCATGCCCTTTCCACCCAAACCATCTAATAAAAAGGATGAGGAAGAATTTGAATGCTTCTGAAATGCTTAGGCCAGTCTTTCTGCGTACTCGTTTGACTGATATTTTGGAGAAGGCCCCTTATGCTAAATACATGAAAGACATTATCACTAATAAAGGAAAAATACCGGAAGCTGAAATCTCCACCATGCTTGCTATTATTCTTTTAAGGATGGAGTACCTAAGAAACTAGGAGATCCCAGAATACAAACTATACAATGCTCCATTAAAAGAAGTTATTTCAAAACTGCTTTATGTGATTTGGTTCCGGTGTTAGCGTTATGCCTTTCTCTTTATATAAAAGACTTGATTTGAATAAAGTCACACCTAATGAAATATCATTGCAAATGGCTGACAAATCAATTGCCAAACCTATTGGTATTTGTGAGGATGTGCCCGTTGTTGTTCCAAATATTACTATCTTAACATACTTTATTATACTTGATATGCCCGAGGACGACAACATGTCGATTATCATTGGTAGACCCTTTTTGAATACTGTAGGGGCTGTTATTGATTGCAACAAAAGCAAGGTCACTTTTCATATCAATGGTAATGAGCATACGGTGCACTTTGTGAAGAAACAATTTCAAGTGAATGGTATAAATGTTATTGAAAAGACTCCGACAATTACTATTGGAAGCTTCCAACTTCCTCTTCTTACTGCCAAAAAGAAATATGAAGCTTCCAACTTCCTCTTCTTACTGCCAAAAAGAAATATGAAATACTTATTGTAGGGGATATGCATATTCCCATTGAGGTAACTTAGTGTTTTACAGAGGTTCTTCGGGTTCATGCTAATCGAAAGTGGTTTCTAATAAGACTTGATCAACCTTATTAATGGATTATTTTCGAGAGGCATGTGGTCGATGAATTTAGTAAGCACAACCTTCTGGCCCTACTTTTTGTTTTCTGTTATTTTTAGTTAAATATAATAAAATGCCATGATTATCCTATTTTCTGAATTATCCGTACAACAAAAAATGAGATAAAAATAAAAGTGCTTAGAATGACCTGAAATTTTAACACAATTTTTTCTAAATATTTGAGAATTTATGGTACTGAAAACACTATAGGGGCGGGTGCCCCAGGTGCCCACTAGGTACCAGGGCGCGCCACACCTACCTGGTTCACCCTTGTGGGTATTGGGCCCAACAAGCACCCACTCACTCACTCCTTTAGCTCACTTCGTCACCTACCTCCAGAAAAAAACTTACATCTCTCTTTCTCTCTCTCTCTCTCTCTCATTTGCTTGCTCCCAACCTCGTGATTTTCGATCTCTTTGCTCGGAGCTTCGTTTCCAAAACGGTGTTGGGGGATTGCTACTTGGTATGTAACTCCTCCATTGCTCCAATTAGTTCTTGCTTTAGTGGTTTATACTTTGAGTAATTAGATACTCTTGGTGCTACAGAAAATGAGCTTTCATGTTGAATTCTTTGAGTTCAAAGTAGTTTGAATGCTTGATATAGCCTCTCGGCATCCATATGAGTAGTTGCTATCAATCTTGTGAAGTTTTATTGTTATCATTTTGTGGTCCAAAATTTTCAGAATTTTGTTCATAGGGAAATGGATTTCTTCCGAAGGAGTTCCTCTAAAAGGAATGCCAAGGGAGCCACTGGGGAATCATCGGATGGTGACATCAATGCTCCGCATAGGACGGAGGTCCGGCCTTGTGAATGGTCGCACAATGCCTTCGAATGAAGCCGGGTTCTACCAACAGTTCGTGCAAATTGTTGCAAATCCCGGATTAAACAACTTCCTCGCAGATGAGTGTGCCAACACCACATCCTTACAAATTCCTTTGTGCAAGATTTTCATTTTCTGAGTAGGCTTGAACCTCCTGAGGTGCAGTTTAATTTATATTCTGAAACTCACCAAATATCGCTTACCGAATTTTGTGAGATATATTTAATTCCTTCTGATGGGGAATTAAGAGAACCTAGACCAGCGGAGTTTGAGGGTTTCCTCCACACCTTAACTATGGGAGAGGAAAGAGGTGTGTTGTAAGCCACCGCCACTAGCTTGCAGTGTCCTTCTATGCTTTACTTTGCTCTATTCATAATGAAATGCTTGACTACTAGAGAGAAGGTGAAAGGATCGAGAAGAGGTGTCTAGAGGGGGGTGATTAGACCCTCAAGAAGTAAAGATAGCAGTTTTTAGGTTTTTTAAGTTGAGGTTGCAAATTAGCACAATTTCAAGCATTCACAATACAATTCAAGCAAGCATGCAAAGAGCATATGAGCAGTAGAAAGTAATCATGGAACTTGCAAGAAAGTAAAGGGAACGCAATTGGAGATACAGAGATTTTTGGCGTGGTTCCGATAGGTGGTGCTATCGTCCATCCACATTGGTGGAGACTTCAACCCATGAAGGGTAACGTCTGCGCGAGTCCACGGAGAGCTCCACCCATGAACGGTAACGGCTGCGCGAGTCCACGGAGGGCTCCACCCACAAAGGGTCCACGAAGAAGCAACCTTGTCTATCCCACCATGGCCATCGCCCATGAAGGACTTGCCTCACTAGGGTAGATCTTCATGAAGTAGGCGATCTCCTTGCCCTTACAAGCTCCTTGGTTCAACTCCACAATCTTGACGGAGGCTCCCAAGTGACACCTAACCAATCTAGGAGACACCACTCTCCAAAAGGTAATAGATGGTGTGTTGATGATGAACTCCTTGCTCTTGTTCTTCAAATGATAGTCTCCCCAACACTGAACACTCTCTCACAGATTTGGCTATGATGGAAAGATGATTTGAGTGGAAAGCAACTTGGGGAAGGCTAGAGATCAAGATTATTGTGTTTGGATTGGAATGTCTTGATCTCAACATGAGTAGGTGATTCTCTCTCAGAAAATGAGTAGTGGAAATGTAGGCACATTCTGAATGCTCTCTCCCGCATGGAGAAGGGGTGGAGGGGTATATATAGCCTCCACACAAAATCTAACCGTTACACACAAATTCCCAAACTCGGTGGACCAAATGGTTAAACTCGGCCATATCGGCTTGGTTCAAAATGTGAATGTTATGCATTTCGGTGGGACCGACAAGGTCAACTCGGTGGGACTGATGTGCTAGGGTTAGTGCAAAACCTCATCTCGGTGAGACCGATTGCGTGAACTCGGTGAGATCGGTTTCAGCAATAAGAAAACAGAGACTTGGTCAAGCAAACTCGGTGGGGCTGACTGCGTATCTCGGTGAGACCGAAATAACTGCAATAGCTAACAAAGAGTTTGCAAGGCCATCTCGGTGAGACCGAGATCCCATCAGTGAGACCAAACTTATTAGGGTTTGTGGCAGTGGCTATGTCAATGAACTCAGTGTTGCCAGATAAATCAAATCGGTGGGGCCGAGTTTGACTTCAGGTTTAGGACAAATGCGGAAATGAGAAAGTGGCTGAGGGCTTTGGAGCATATTACTAAGCACTTTGAGCAAGCAAGCCATTAAGCAACACCTCATCCCCTTTCAATAGTATTGGCTTTCCTATGGACTCAATGTGATCTTGGATCACTAAAACGAAAATGTAGAGTCTTGAGCTTTTGCCAATGTTTGTCCTTAGCATCTTGAAGGGGTTCCACATCCTCTTGTCCTGCCACTCCAATGTTGAACTCATCTGAAATATACTAGGTAGAAGTATTAGTCCAGCAAGAGATATATTAACATTGATTACCAAAATCACCCAGTGAGCACTTGTGCTTTCAATCTTCCCCTTTTTGGTAATTGATGATAACACATCAAAGCTTTAGATAAAGATATGAGGTATAACAAGTAAAGCTTTGGAAGAACATGCAACATGCATTAGCTCCCCCTACGTTTATACAATCATGTGAAGATAGATCATAAGAGTAGGTGAAAGCATAAACATGTCAGAGCAAGCAATGAATTACATGTATCTTGGCTATATGCATCAGAGCAAATGATGTGAAATGCAGAGAATGTACCTGCATGTTCATGAGTCATTCTTGCAAACAATATGTACATCAGCAAGAGATCCTCATGCACATGAGTGTGATGCATATACTTACCTTGTGGTCTTGAGCTAACTTTGGAATTGATGACCCTGAGAAAACAAGGTTAGATAACACAAGAACATCTACTAGACAGAGCAAGAACGGGAGACCACAAGAGTACCAAGACTGGGATGACATGTAGAGAGTGAGCACTTAGTACTCTAGTTGGTTATTGACATATCCCCGAGAATAAATATATGCAATGAATTCCAAAGATTTTCTTCCCTTAGATATCTTTCTCCCCCTGAGTTTGATATTGGATAATGGGAGAAGATAGGGTAATAGAAAATCAGAGAAAATGAAAAGCAAAAGAAAAACATAGCAAAGACACAAAGAATTATCTTCAACTAATATATCTTTCCCCTCTAAAGGACATGTGGCTTCTCTACTATTTGTTTACCAAGCATATGGGAAGATTAAGAAGTCTTTGTCCCTTTTGTGATTAAGCTTTAATGTGACCGCTCTCTCCCCCTTCGACATCAATTTCCAAGAAGGGTTCTTCTAGAGTTCAAGTCAAATAGGTTTGGTACTTGAGTCACATGGCAAATCAGTGTGAAAAATGTGATGCTGGTAGAGGATAAGAATTGTCGAGTGGAGCTGGATAAGAAAATCAGAATGCAAATGACAAAATGTTTCCATTGCGGTGAAGTCGGTAACACCGAGCTCTTTTCTTCGGTGACACCGAATTGTTTCGGTCTCATCGAAAAGAAACGATTGGTGAGGCTGAGTTCATCATAGAGAAAGGATTGTGTCATCTCATCTCACTAAGGCAAATAAGTTCTCACAAAGATTTGCAGGGAATTAACTAAAAGAATTTGCAATGAATTAAATGCAGGGAAATGCAGAAAATAGCAGAGAAATAAAAAGAAACCTAGATGAAGTTTTTTTTGAAAGGGGAAAATGCATGCAAGAATATAGAAGAGAACTTCATCTAGAATTGGTCGCCGACAAAGTCACCTATGTTAGAGTATATTGACTTACGAGTCAAGAGAAGGCACTTGATCATAGGTCATACTCATCGTTTAAGCTTAAAATGGGGTTGCCATTTTTCGTTTAAGCATTTTGATGTATTCACACATTGTTGAGTTGCTTTGACCTATGTCTTGGGGTAAAGCATCTCTAAGATGGAATGACATACCTTGGTGGTGGTGATCTTGATCATGTAGTTGAACTTGTGTAGGGTGCTCAAAGTTGATGTAGTCCATCAAGAGTTGGGAACACCGCTTGAGGTTGAAGTTCATCTTCCTACATGGGTTAATTTTGCAAGGAGGAGCACTTGTGTATCCAAAATCACAATCATGAAATTTGATAGCAAATGAAATTTGATATATAGAAGTTGTCAAAGGATATATTGGAGTGATTCATGCTTCCTTGTCTTCAACCAACGTATTGTAGACACTTGGAGATGTAGAGATTGCTTAGAAAGTGATTGAGTTGCAATCTCATAGAATTGATCCAAGTACCTACAACAGTTAGATAGCATGCAAGTGTACAAGTATATCCGAGACACATGATCAACATCATAAGAGAAATGTCAAGGGTTAGTCATAGAAAGGCTCACGCCTTGCATGCATCCACATGGAGTTTCTACTCCAAGTTTGAGGCATCAATGATGTTCAATTCACCTCTCAAACGGCAAAACACTTTCTCATCAAGCGGTTTGGTGCATATATCCACCAATTTCTTATTGGTACAAACATGCTTAAGTTTGATATCTCCCTTAGCAACATGATCTCGAATGAAATGATGACGAACTTCAATATGTTTAGTTCGAGAATGTTGCATGGGATTATGAGCAATCTTAATAGCACTCTCGTTGTCACAAAGCAATGAAACATGTTTCACATATATCCCATAATCTTTAAGAGTTTGGGTCATCCGAAGTAATTGAGCATAACAGGAACCGGCGGCAATGTATTCCGCTTCAGCGGTGGATAAGGATACCGAGTTTTGTTTCTTGGAGGACCAAGACACAAGAGATCTACCAAGAAATTGACAAGTACCTAAAGTGGACTTTCTATCAACCTTGTCACGGGCATAATCCGAGTCGGAGTAGCCAACAAGATCAAAAGAAGGCCTCTTAGGATACCAAATGCCAAAACTTGGTGTGTGAATTAAGTATCTCATTATCCTTTTCACAACCTTAAGATGACATTCCTTGGGGGCCGCTTGATATCGTGCACATGCACACACTTAGCATAATATTGGGACGGGAGTCACATAGATATAACAATGAACCAATCATAGAGTGGTAAACCTTTTGTTCAACCGGTCGCCATCCTTTGTCATGTCAAGATGTCCACTAGTAGGCATTGGGGTACTCATACCTTTGCAATCTTGCATGTTGAACTTCTTGAATAAGTCCTTGGTGTACTTTGTTTGAGAGACAAAGGTACCCTCCTTAGTTTGCTTGGTTTGCAAACCAAGAAAGAACTTGAGTTCACTCATCATAGACATCTCAAACTTCTTCGACATTAGCCTTCCAAACATTTCACTAAAATGATGGTTAGTCGAACCAAATATGATGTCATCAACATAAATTTGGCACACCAATTCACCATTAACCCTTTTAGTAAAAAGTGTAGAATTAATTTTACCCATTTCAAAGCCTTATTCAATAAGGAACCTAGTCAAGCATTTATACCATGCTCTAGGAGCTTGTTTAAGACCATAAAGAACTTTGCGAAGTTTGTAAACATGGTTGGGTTTCTTGGGATTAAAAAACTGGGAGGTTGTTAACATAAACTTCCTCCTCAATTTCACCATTAAGAAAAGTACTTTTGATGTCCATTTGATATAAGGTGATGTCATGATGATTAGCATAAGCAAGTAAGATGCGTATGGACTCAAGTCTAGCAACGGGGGCGTATGTCTCACCATAGTCCATACCTTCAACTTGAGTGTAGCCTTGAGCAACGAGACGAGCCTTGTTGCGTAAAACTTGTACATCTTCATCTTGCTTGTTCCGAAAGACCCATTTGGTTCCAATGGCATTGTGCTTCTCATCGGGCTTTTCAAACAACGTCCACACTGGGTTCCTCTCGAAATTGTGTAGCTCTTCATGTATAGCGTTCACCCAATCCGGATCATCAAGAGCATCATCAACCTTCATAGGTTCAATGCTAGAAATGAATGAGTAATGTTCACAAAAATGAGCCAAACGAGTTTTAGAGCGAGTAACTCTCCCGGTTTGAATATCATTAGAGATTTGTTCGACGGGATGATCTCTTGAGACTCTTGCTCGAACTCGTGAGAGCTTTTGTTTGGGTCGGGGTGGAACATCCTCTTCATTGTCTTGCTCTTCTTCTTGTCTTTCTCCGTTGTTGTTGGCGGTGTTGTTCTCTCGTGGAGGTGGAGAGGGAGGTCGTTGAGGTTCATCTTGTTGTACATCCTCGTTTTCATCGTCTTGATGTGTCCCACTTGTGGATGCCTCCAAGTCAACTTGCGGATCACCTTGGCGTGAAGTTGAGGCTTCCACTTGGACAGACGAGGTACCCTCCTTCACCTCCATTGGGTGAATCTTGCCAATAGACAAGTCTTGTATAGCTTCTGAAGGATCTTTGTCACCTACATCAATTGGCAATTGCTCTACTTGTGAGCAGTTAGATTCTACAAACTTCACATCTACCGTCTCTTCAACTTTCGGGTGAAATTGTTGTAGACACGGTATGTGTGAGAGATTGAGCCATAACCGAGTAGGAAACCTTCATGCGATTTAGGAGCAAATTTCGAACAATGATGCTTATCAAGAATGTAGCACTTCGAGCCGAATACCCGAAAGTATCCATTTTTAGGTTTGTTACCGGTGAGAAGCTCGTATGTTTTCTTGCCAAGTAGCTTGTGAAGATATAGACGATTTTTAGCATGGCAAGCTGTCTCAACCGCTTCCGCCCAAAAGTGTTTTGGTGTCTTGTACTCATCAAGCATCGTTCTCTCCATTTCGATGAGCGTCCGGTTCTTCATCTCAACAACTCCATTTTGTTGAGGTGTGTATGTAGCCGACAACTCGTGTGAAATCCCTTCTTCGTCAAGAAAGGTGTCCATGTTGGCGTTCTTGAACTTTGTTCCGTTGTCACTGTAAACCTTCTTGATCTTCACTTCAAATTTGTTTCGGGCCTTCCTAGCAAAGTTTTTGAAGATCTTTTGGACCTGCAATTTATCATCAAGAAAGAACACCCACGTAAATCTTGAAAATTCATCAACAATGACCAATCCAAATAAGTAACCACCGAGACTCTTGTAGGCATTAGGACCCAAAAGATCCCTATGAAGTAACTCAAGTGGTCTTCTCGTGGTCATGATGTTCTTCACGGGATGACTTCCTCCAACTTGTTTTCCTGCTTGGCAAGTGCTACATGTCTATCCTTGTCAAATATAGCATCTTTAACACCAAGGATATGATCACCTTTAATAAGCTTGTCAAGATTTCGCATGCCCACATGACCTAACCGTCTATGCGAAAACCAACCTTTAGATGATTTAGCAATTAAGCAAGTTCTAGGTTGAGCTTTTTAGTGAAATCAACAATGTATAGATCACCTCTACGTATGTTGGTAAAGACCATATTGTGATTATCTCTTCGAAACACTTGGCAATCTATTTCAGTAAATAAGACATTGAAACCGAAGTCGGCTAGTCTAGATACAGAAAGTAAATTATAGCCAAGAGACTCAACGAGCATAACATTTTGTATGGAGCTGTCATGTGAGATCGCCACCTTACCAAGGCCAACCACCTTACGCTTTGAGTTATCACCAAAAGTGACATACTTTCGAGGTCCGTCGTTTTCAGCAAGCTCACGAAACATATCCTTGTCTCTAGTCATGTGATTGGTACATCCACTATCAAGAACCCATTCCTTTACTCCAGCCATGTAGCTGCGAAGGTTAGCCATAAGAGCAAAGTGTCTCATAGACTCATTGAGATCATAGGCACTATCATCATCCTCATCATAGTATCCATGTTCAACATCATCTTGTGATCGATCATTTCCTAGAGGAAGTGATTCATTAGTTTTGTGATCATGACAATGTGCATCTCTATGAATTCTAATGACTTCAGAAATGATTGATATTGCTAATGATTCCAACATCTCCTTTGTCATGCATAAGGTCACAAAGCTCAAATAGACAATCACCAAACTTAGTATCATTGGGATTCATCTTATTCAAAGCAATAGAATTATGAAGAATCTCATCTAAGTTTTTCAAGGAATAGTCCGGAAATCGTTCCTCAAGAAATCTCCATATAGTATAAGCACATTCAAGAGTTGGCAAGTGAGCAATCAAATTTCTAGGCAAACCCGTAGTGATAAGATTGATAGTTCTAAGATTGTGAATCATATCAAGACACTCATCAGGGGTAGGATGCAAGGGGTCAACAGGGGGTTCACAAGGATTAGTTATCTACTTGTTCAAGTGATATTCACAAAAAATTCCAAGCATCTCATTTTTTCACTCAATAAAGAACTCTCCATCAAGCACAGGCACTCTACGTCTAATACTCCAATCGTAGACTCATCCATCTTCCTCCAATGGTGTTTAAACCAAAGCAAAGTAGACCAAAACTCTGATACCAATTGAAAGGATTGAGAAGAGGTGTCTAGAGGGGGGTGATTAGACCCTCAACAAGTAAAGATAGCAGTTTTTAGGTTTTTCAAGTTGAGGTTGCAAATTAGCATAATTTCAAGCATTCACAATAAAATTCAAGAAAGCATGCAAAGAGCAAATGAGTAGCGGAAAGTAAAGCATGCAACTTGCAATAAAGTAAAGGGATGGGATTGGAGTGTACAAACTGTAGGACCTTGAGAAGAGGTGTCTAGAGGGGGGTGATTAGACACTAAGGGCCAAAGTTGCAGTTTTTAGCTTCTTTAAGTTTAAGTGGAGTTTAGGCACAAGTTTAACATTCACAACATATAGCAAGAAAGCATGCAAAGAGTATATGAGCAGCGGAAAGTAAAGCATGCAACTTGCAAGAATGTAAGGGAAGGGTTTTGTAGGATTCAAACGCAATTTGAGACACGGATGTTTTTGGCGTGGTTCCGATAGGTGGTGCTATCGTACATCCACGTTGATGGAGACTTCAACCCACGAAGGGTAACGGTTGCGCGAGTCCACGGAGAGCTCCACCCACGAAGGGTCCATGAAGAAGCAACCTTGTCTATCCCACCATGGCCATCGCCCACGAAGGACTTGCCTCACTAGCGGTAGATCTTCACGAAGTAGGCAATCTCCTTGCCCTTGCAAAGTCCTTGGTTCAACACGACAATCTTGTCGGAGGCTCCCAAGTGACACCTAGCCAATCTAGGAGACACCACTCTCCAAGAAGTAACAAATGGTGCGTTGATGATGAACTCCTTGCTCTTGTGCTTCAAATGATAGTCTCCCCAACACTCAACTCTCTCTCATAGGATTTGGATCTGGTGGAAAGAAGATTTGAGTGGAAAGCAACTTGGGGAAGGCTAGAGATCAAGTTTCATATGGTAGGAATCGAATATCTTGGCCTCAACACATGAGTAGGTGGTTCTCTCTCAGAGCATCTCCAACAGCCGCGCTAAACTAGCGCCGCGCCGCAAAATAGGTCGTTTTAGCGCGCGCGCAACGCGTCAGGGCGCTCCAGCGGGCGCGCAAAAAGGGCGCGCGCGCTAAAACGGGTTGGGCGCGCGGTCAAAAACACTTACCCGCGCAGCGTATTTCGGGCGCCCACTACAGTGCGCAGCACACTCGAGCGCTCGCCCCCGCTCTTCCTCTCGCGCTTCCACCCCCGACCGGCCGCGCCGCCGCCGCCGCCCGCGCACCCCGGTGACCGTCTCAGGCTTCCCCGGCCTATCCCCGCGCGCCCGCGCTTCCGCCCATCCCCTCCTAGTACCGCCAGCGCCCGCGCGCCTCCGTTGTCCGAGGAACAGCGCCCGAGCGCTCGCTGCTGCGCCGCGCCCGCAAGGTGTTCGACAAAACGCCTACAAGGTATGTATTGCTCAAACTTCATGAATTTGGTGCATGTTTTGAATTGTAGTTTTTATAGTATAGTATTGAACATTGTAGATGAGTTCGTCGTATGATTCTTCTGAAGAAGAATTTGATATGGAAGAGGAGGAGGATCTTGCAATGATCGTAGCTATGCATATCAATAAAAAACCAAAGCTCGGTGGTTCGGTTATGGGCTGGGAGAAAATTTGGAGAGATAGGATTGATGCCCATAACAGATTGATGAAGAACAATTTTGTGGAGAATCCCACATACCTGGAGTCGTATTTTCGTCGCCGGTTTAGGATGAGCACCGACTTGTTCAGGCGCATTGCAGAGAAACTAGCGAGCCATGACCGGTTTTTCCAGCAAAGGAGGAATGCCGCCGGAGAGCTCGGGCATAGCACTTTTCTGAAGGTGACAGCCGCTTTGCGTATGTTGGCATACGGTATCCCGGCTGATCTAGTTGATGATCATTTGGCTATGGGTGAGAGCCAAGCCATCATGTGTGTCAAGCGCTTTGCAGTGGGAATTGTGCAAGTGTTTGGCGAGGAGTATTTGAGATCTCCCACTGCTGAAGACGCCGCAAGGCTATTGGCGATGAACAAAGCGCACGGCTTTCCTGGCATGCTTGGCTCAATAGATTGCATGCATTGGAGTTGGAAGAATTGTCCAAAGGCATGGCATGGGCAATTCCATGGCCAAAAAAAGGGTTCCACTATAATCCTTGAAGTGGTGGACGATCAGGAGACTTGGATTTGGCATGCATTCTTTGGAATGCCTGGATCTTTGAATGATATCAATGTTGTCAACCGGTCACCACTGATGAATAAGATTGCAAACGGTGAGTTGCCACCTGTGCAGTTTGTAGCAAATGGCCGTACGTACAACTATGGCTATTATCTAGCGGATGGCATCTATCCAAAGTGGCAAACCTTCGTGAAGCCGTTGAAAAATTGGAAGGTAAGAAAAATCTTGATTTCCACAATGCTCAGGCGGCGGCTAGAAAAGATGTGGAGAGAGCATTTGGGATTTTGCAAGCCCAATTTGCTATTGTGAGAGGACCGGCAAGATTTTGGGATCAAAAAATGCTTTGGTACATCATGCACGCTTCTGTGATCATGCACAACATGATCATCGAGAATGAGCGTGGCCAAGATTTAGACTACTCACAGTATGAGCTCTTGGGACATCCCGTGCGAGTGCGGCGGAGGGCTGAAAGGGTAGCCCGTTTTGTTGCCTCCTATCATGCCATTCGGCGTCCCGCAACGCACAAGGAACTTCAGAATGATCTAATTGAAGAGTGGTGGGCATGGCATGGACGGCAAAGAGCATGATGATATCTGCACTCGACATTGTATTGTTCATGAACTATTTGTTGTGTTGTAATAATTTATTTTGAACTATTTGTTGTTGTACTGAACGATAAACTATTTGTTTGAGTTGTAATGATTTATTTTGAACTATTTTTTATTGATTTTTATTTTGTTTGTTTGATCATTTTTGCTCATCTTCTTTGAAATGTACATGTGGTTTGTGCGGCGCGCGCGCTGTATTTTTGCGCCCTGCTGGAGCGGCGCGCGCGCGCTGCATTATAGCGCCGCTGCTGGAGCCAGCGCAGGCGGGCGCGCAAAACCAGCCACAGCGCGCGCGCTAACAGGTTTTTTGCGCGCGGCGCTTTAGCGCGGCTGTTGGAGATGCTCTCATAACTGGTAAGATGGAAGTGTAGGTTTGTTCTGATGGCTCTCTCCACGAATGAAGAGGAGGTGGAGGGGTATAGATAGCCTCCACACAAAATCTAACTGTTACACACAATTTACCAATCTCGGTGGGACCGAATCAACAAACTCGGTCAGACCGATTTAGTAAACCTAGTGACCGTTAGGATTTTCGGTGGGACCGAAATGCAACTCCGTAGGACCGATATGATTAGGGGTAGGGCATAACGTAATCTCGGTGAGACCGATTACACAAACTCGGTGAGACCGATTTTGGTAATTAGCTAACTAGAGAGTTGGTCAGGCAAACTCGGTGGGACCGATTACTCAAACTCGGTGAGACCAATTTTGGTAATAAGTTAACCAGAAAGTTTGCATTGTAATCTCGGTAGTACCGATTACACAAACTCGGTGAGACCGATTTTGATAATGGACATACACAGAGAGATTACAATCCCATCTCGGTGAGACTGAGATCCCTATCGGTGAGACCGATTTGCCTAGGGTTTGTGGCAGTGGCTATGACATCTGAACTCGGTGGCGCCGGATAGAAAGAATCGGTGTGGCCGATTTTGGCTTTAGGTTTAGGTCAAATGTGTGGAAGTGGGAAAGTAGTTGAGGGTTTTGGAGCATATCACTAAGCACTATGGAGCAAGAAACTCATTAAGCAACACCTCATCCCTTCTTGATAGTATTGGCTTTTCCTATGGACTCAATGTGATCTTGGATCAATAAAATGTAAAATGAAGAGTCTTGAGCTTGAAGCTTTAGCCAATCCTTTGTCCTTAGCATCTTGAAGGAGTTCCCACATCCTTTAGTCCATGCCACTCCATTGTTGAACTTATCTGAAACATACTAGATAAAAGTGTTAGTCCAACAAGAGATATGTTGTCATTAATTACCAAAACCACCTAGGGAGCACTTGTGCTTTCAATCTCCCCCTTATTGGTAATTGATGACAACATAGATCAAAGCTTTAGATAAGGATATAAAGAATAGCAAGTAAAGCTTTGGAAAGACATGTAACAAGCATAGGCTCCCCCTACATGTATGCAAACATGTGAATATGGAATATAGAAGCATGTGAGAGCATAACCATGATAGAGTAGGCAATGAGTTACATGTATCTTGGCCATATGCATCAGAGCAAAGAATATTAAAGAAAATATATTCATGCTCATGAGTCCTTATTGCAAACAGTATGTACATCAGCAAGAATTCCTCATACACATGATTGTGATGCATATACTTACCTTGTAGTCTTGAGTTGGCTTAGGATGGAATGAACCTGCACAAACAAGGTTAGATAACACAGATACATCTACTAACCAGGGCAAACAGAAGAAACCACAAGAATACCAAGACTGAGATGACATGTAGAGAGTGAGTACTAAGTACCACATTGGATTAGTCATGTCCCCAAGAGTAAAGATATGCAATGAATTTACATGATTTCTTTCCCTTAGATGTCTTGCTCCCCCTGAATCTAGCATGGGATACTAGGAGAAGATAGGGAACAGAAAATCAGAGCTGAAAGATATAAATGAGCAGAGCTAATGCAAGCTAATGCAAATAAGCACATATGAACATGTCTTTTCCCCCAAAAAGACATGTGGCATCTCTCCTCTTGAACACCAGCATCTGGGATCCTTGAGAAATACTTTCTACTTGAGTATTCTCTCCCCCTGGAGATCTCTTTCTCCCCCTGTGGAAGTGATACTCTCTCTCCCTTTAGAAGTGATAAGCTTGGATGTGATCTCTCTAAGTGATAAGCTTTGATGTGATCTATCTCTCCCCCTTTGACATCAATTTCCAAGAAGGGCTTCTGGAATTTTTTGTGAATGGGTTTGATCCTTGAGTCACAGCACAAAGCATTTGTAAAAATGTGATGCTTGTAGAGGACAAGATTCATTGAGTGGAGCTGGATCAGATGAAACACAGAACTAGTGGCAAATTGTTTGTCCTGTGGTGAAATCGGTGGCACCGAGTTGTATGCTTCGGTTGTACGGAAAGAATTCGGTTGGACCGAAAATAACTAATCGGTGGAACCGAGTTCATTGCAGAGAAAACACTTGTCACCTCAGCTCACTAGTCTAATAGGATCTCACGAAGATTTGCAAGGAATTTACTAATTGATATGCAATGAATTGGATGCAGAAAATGCTGAACAAACAGAAGAGAAAGAAATCTAGATGAAGTTTTTTTTGAAAGGGGAAACAAATATGCATGAGACAGATGCAAAAACACAGAAAAGAACACAAGAGAACTTCATCTAGAGATGGTCGGCGACAAAGTCACCTATGTTAGAGTATATTGACTTAGGAGTCAAGTGAGATCACTTGATCATAGGTCATACTCATTGTTTAAGCTCAAAATGGGGTTACCATTTTTCGTTCAAGCATCTTGATGTATTCACATCTTGTCGAGTTGCTTTAGCTCATGACTTGGAGTAAAGCTTCTCTAAGATGGAATAACATACCTTGGTTGGTGGTGTTGATCATGTAGTTGAACTTGTGTGGGTTGCTCAAGGTTGATGTAGCTCATCAAGAGTTGGGAGATCCACTTGGAATTTGAGTCCATCTTCCTACATGGGTTTGTTCTTGCAAGGAAGAGCACTTGTGTATCCAAAAATGACAGTCATGAAGCTCAACATAGAATTTTTCAAAGGATATGTTTGAATGGTTTCGTGCTTCCTTGTCTTCAACCACCATAGTGTAGAGACTTGGTGATGTAGAGATTGCTCAAGATGTGAGTAGGTTACAATATCATGGAATTTGATTCAACCAAGTACCTACATGGGTTAGATAACATGCAAGATGCAAATATATCCAAGACATAAGATTTTCATCATAAGAGAAATATCAAGGATTAGTCATAAGCTCATGTCTTGCATGTATCCAATGGAGTTTCTACTCCAAGTTTGAAGCATCAATGATGTTCAATTCTCCTCTCAACCTGCAAAACACTTTCTCATCAAGAGGTTTAGTGAATATATCCGCTAATTGTTTTTCGGTGCGAACATGCTTAAGATCAATGTCACCCCTAGCAACATGATCTTGAATGAAATGATGACGAACTTCAATATGCTTAGTTCGAGAATGTTGCATAGGATTATGACCAATTTTGATAGCACTTTCATTGTCACAAAGCAATGGAACATGTTTCACATATATCCCATAATCTTTAAGAGATTGGGTCATCCAAAGTAATTGAGCACAACATGAACCAGCGGCAATGTACTCCGCTTCGGCAGTAGATAAGGATACTGAGTTTTGTTTCTTGGAGGACCAAGACACAAGAGATCTACCAAGAAATTGACAAGTACCCGAAGTGGACTTTCTATCAACCTTGTCTCCGGCATAGTCCGAGTCGGAGTAGCCAACAAGATCGAAAGAGGCCCTCTTAGGATACCAAATGCCAAAATTTGGTGTATGAATTAAGTATCTCACTATCCTTTTTACGGCCTTAAGATGACATTCTTTAGGAGCATCTTGATATCGTGCACACATGCACACACTTAGCATAATATCAGGACGTGAAGCACATAGATATAACAATGATCCAATCATAGAGCGATAAACCTTTTGATCAACTGGTTCACCATCTTTGGTCAAGTCAAGATGTCCACTAGTAGGCATGGGTGTAGACATACCTTTGCATTCTTGCATATTGAACTTCTTGAATAGGTCCTTAGTGTACTTTGTTTGAGAGACAAAAGTACCTTCCTTAGTTTGCTTGATTTGCAACCGAAGAAAGAATTTGAGTTCACTCATCATTGACATCTCAAACTTTTCGGACATTAACTTTCCAAAGTTCTCACTAAAATGAGGGTTAGTTGAACCAAATATGATATCATCAACATAAATTTGGCATACAAATAATTCTCCATTAACCCTTTTAGTAAAAAGTGTGGAATCAATTTTCCCAATTGCAAAGCCTTTTTCAAGAAGAAACTTAGTTAACCATTTATACCAAGCTCTAGGAGCTTGTTTAAGACCATAAAGAGCTTTGAGAAGTTTTTAGACATGATTGGGTTTCTTAGGATTGACAAAGCCGGGAGGTTGTTTAACATAAACTTCCTCCTCTATTTCACCATTTAGAAAAGCACTTTTAATGTCCATTTGGTACAAGGTGATATCATGATGATTAGCATAGGCAAGTAAGATGCGAATGGACTCAAGTCTAGCAACGGGAGCATAAGTCTCACCATAGTCCATACCTTCGACTTGTGTGTAGCCTTGGGCGATGAGACGTGCTTTGTTGCGAACTACTTGTCCATCTTCATCTTGCTTGTTGCGAAACACCCATTTGGTACCAATGATGTTGTGGTTGTTGTCGGGCTTCTCAACCAGTGTCCAAACTTGGTTTCTCTCAAAGTTGTGTAGCTCTTCATGCATAGCATTTATCCAATCTGGATCTTCCAATACTTCTTCGACCTTCATAGGTTCAATGCTAGAGATGAAAGAATAGTTTTCACAAAAGTTAGCTAAACGAGTTTTAGAGCGAGTGATTCTCCCGGTTTGAATATCATTGTAGATTTGCTCGACGGGATGGTCCTTAGCAATTCTTGCTCGAACTCGTGAAAGCTTTTGCTTGGGTCTTGGTTGAACTTCTTCTTCATCTTGTTCTTCTTCTTCTTCTTCTTAATTGTTGGCGTTATCGTTCTCTTGTCGTGGTGGAGAAGGAGGTTGTTGACGTTCATCTTGATGCACTTCCTCGTTTTCTTCATCTTGGTTTGTCCCACTTGTGGATGCTTCCATATCAACTCTTGGTTCACCTTGTCGTGAAGTAGAAGCTTCCACTTGGACAGATGAGGTACTCTCCTTCACCTCCGTTGGACGAACCTTGCCAATAGACAAGTCTTGGATTGCTTCCGAAGGATCTTTGTCTCCTACATCAATTGGAAATTGCTCTACTTGCGAGCCGTTAGATTCATCAAACTTCACATCTACCGTCTCTTCAACCTTTTGGGTGAAATTGTTGTAGACACGATAAGTGTGAGAGTTTGAGCCATAACCTAGTAGGAAACCTTCATGAGACTTAGGAGCAAATTTAGAACGACGATGCTTATCAAGAATGTAGCACTTTGAGCCGAATACTCGAAAGTATCCAACTTGGGGTTTGTTACTGATGAGGAGCTCGTATGCCGTCTTGCCAAGTAGCTTGTGAAGATACAAGCGATTTGTTGCATGACAAGCTGTCTCAACGGCTTCCGCCCAAAAGTGCTTCGGCGTCTTGTACTCATCAAGCATCATTCTCGCCATTTCGATGAGCGTCCGGTTCTTCCTCTCAACAACTCCATTTTGTTGAGGTGTGTACGTAGCCGAGAACTCGTGTGAAATCCCTTCTTCGTCAAGAAAGGTGTCCACATTTGCGTTCTTGACCTCCGTTCCGTTGTCGCTGCGAACCTTCTTGATCTTCACTTCAAACTGATTTTGGGCCTTCCTAGCGAAGTTTTTGAAGATCTTTTGGACCTGTGATTTCTCATCAAGAAAGAACACCCACATAAATCTTGAAAAATCATCAACTATAACTAGACCAAAAGAATTTCCACCGAGACTCTTGTAAGAGTTGGGACCAAAAAGATCCATGTGAAGTAGCTCAAGTGGCCTCCTTGTGGTCATAATGTTCTTCACGGGATGCCTTCCTCCAACCTGTTTACCTGCTTGACAAGCACTGCAAAGTCTATCCTTATCAAATATGACATTGTTAACACCAAGGATATGATTCCCTTTTATAAGCTTGTCAAGATTTATCATGCCAATGTGACCTAGTCGTCTATGCCATAACCAACCTTTTGAGGATTTAGCAATGAAGCAAGTTTTAGGTTGAGCCTTTTTAGTGAAATCAACTATGTATAGATCACCTCTACGTATACCGGTAAAGACCATTTTATGATTGTCTCGACGAAACACTTGGCAATCTGCTTTAGTAAATAGGACATTGAAACCGAAATCAGCAAGTCTAGATACTGAAAGTAAGTTATAGCCAAGAGATTCAACGAGCATAACATTCTGAATGGAGCTATCATGTGAGATGGCCACCTTACCGAGGCCAACCACCTTACCCTTTGAGTTGTCACCGAAAGTGACATACTTTCGAGGACTATCATTTTCAGCAAGCTCGCGAAACATGTCTTTATCTCCGGTCATGTGATCGGTACATCCACTATCAAGAACCCATTCCTTTCCTCCTGCCATTTATCCCCGAAGATTTGCCATAAGACCAAAATGTCTCATTGCATCATCAAGATCAAAGTCATCATCATCATCCTCATCATAGTATCCATGTTCAACATCGTCATGTGGTGGATCAATTCCTAGTGAGAGTGATTCATTAGTATGAGTTTGACAATAATCTCCTCTATGAATTCTAGTAGCTTCAGAAATAATATCGCTAATAATTCCAACATTTCCTTTGGCCCGCATAAGATTTGTAAGTTCAAATTGGCGATCACCAAACATAGGATCATTGGAATTCATCTTACTCAAGGCAATAGACTTATGAAGAATTTCATCAAGATTTTTCAAAGAATAATCAGGAAATCGTTCCTCAAGAAATTTCCATATAGTGTAAGCACACTCAAGAGTAGGCAGTTTTCCAACCAAGTTTCTAGGCAAGCCTCTAGTGATAAGATTAACAGTTCTAACATTCCTAATCATGTCAATAGACTCATCAAGGGTAGGATGCATAGGATCAACATAAGGTGCACAAGGACTAGCAATGTACTTGTTCAAATTATATTGATTGAAAATTACAAGCATCTCATTTTTCCACTCATGAAAGTACTCTCCATCAAGAATAGGCACTCTTTGTCTAAGACTCCTCAAAGTAGACTCATGCATCTTCCTCCAATGGTGATTAAACCAAAGCAATGGAGACCAATGCTCTGATACCACTTGTAGGACCTTGAGAAGAGGTGTCTAGAGGGGGGGTGATTAGACACTAAGGGCCAAAGTTGCAGTTTTTAGCTTCTTTAAGTTTAAGTGGAGTTTAGGCACAAGTTTAACATTCACAACATATAGCAAGCAAGCATGCAAAGAGTATATGAGCAGCGGAAAGTAAAGCATGCAACTCGCAAGAATGTAAAGGGAAGGGTTTTGGAGGATTCAAACGCAATTTGAGACACGGATGTTTTTGGCGTGGTTCCGATAGGTGGCGCTATCGTACATCCACGTTGATGGAGACTTCAACCCACGATGGGTAACGGTTGCGCGAGTCCACGGAGGGCTCCACCCACGAAGGGTCCACGAAGAAGCAACCTTGTCTATCCCACCATGGACATCGCCCACGAAGGACTTGCCTCACTAGCGGTAGATCTTCACAAAGTAGGCAATCTCCTTTCCCTTACAAACTCCTTGGTTCAACTCCACAATCTTGTAGGAGGCTCCCAAGTGACACCTAGCCAATCTAGGAGACACCACTCTCCAAGAAGTAACAAATTGTGCGCTGATGATGAACTCCTTGCTCTTGTGCTTCAAATGATAGTCTCCCCAACACTCAACTCTCTCTCATAGGATTTGGATCTTGTGGAAAGAAGATTTGAGTGGAAAGCAACTTGGGGAAGGCTAGAGATCAAGATTCATATGGTAGGAATGGAATATCTTGGCCTCAACACATGAGTAGGTGGTTCTCTCTCAGAACTGGTAAGATGGAAGTGTAGGTTTGCTCTGATGGCTCTCTCCACGAATGAAGAGGAGGTGGAGGGGTGTATATAGCCTCCACACAAAATCTAACCGTTACACACAATTTACCAATCTCGGTGGGACTGAATCAACAAACTCGGTCAGACCGATTTAGTAAACCTAGTGACCGTTAGAATTTTCGATGGGACCGAAATGCAACTCGGTAGGACCGATATGGTTAGGGTTAGGGCATAACGTAATCTCGGTGAGACCGATTACACAAACTCGGTGAGACCGATTTTGGTAATTAGCTAACCAGAGAGTTGGTCAGGCAAACTTGGTGGGACCGATTACTCAAACTCGGTGAGACCGATTTTGGTAATAAGTTAACCAGAAAGTTTGCATTGTAATCTCGGTAGTACCGATTACACAAACTCGGTGAGACCGATTTTGATAACGGACATACACAGAGAGATTACAATCCCATCTCGGTGAGACCGAGATCCCTATCGGTGAGACTGATTTGCCTAGGGTTTGTGGCAGTGGCTATGACATCTGAACTCGGTGGCGCCGGATAGAAAGAATCGGTGTGGCTGATTTTGGCTTGAGGTTTAGGTCAAATGTGTGGAAGTGGGAAAGTAGTTGAGGGTTTTGGAGCATATCGCTAAGCACTATGGAGCAAGAAGCTCATTAAGCAACACCTCATCCCTTCTTGATAGTATTGGTTTTTCCTATAGACTCAATGTGATCTTGGATCAATAAAATGTAAAATGAATAGTCTTGAGCTTGAAGCTTTAGCCAATCCTTTGTCCTTAGCATCTTGAAGGAGTTCCCACATCCTTTAGTCCATGCCACTCCATTGTTGAACTTATCTAAACATACTAGATAAAAGTGTTAGTCCAACAAGAGATATGTCATTAATTACCAAAACCACGTAGGGAGCACTTGTGCTTTCACAAACGCAATTGGAGACATAGAGATTTTTGGCGTGGTTCCGATAGGTGATGCTATCGTACATCCATGTTGGAGGAGACTTCAACCCACGAAGGGGAACGGCTACGCGAGTCCACGGAGGGCTCCACCCACGAAGGGTCCGCGAAGAAGCAACCTTGTCTATACCACCATGGCCATCGCCCACGAAGGACTTGCCTCACTAGGGTAGATCTTCACGAAGTAGGCGATCTGCTTGCCCTTACAAACTCCTTGGTTCAACTCCACAATCTTGATGGAGGCTCCCAAGTGACACCTAACCAATCTAGGAGACACCACTCTCCAAAAGGTAATAGATGGTGTGTTGATGATGAACTCCTTGCTCTTGTGCTTCAAATGATAGTCTCCCCAACACTCAACTCCCTCTCACAGATTTGGCTATGGTGGAAAGATGATTTGAGTGGAAAGCAACTTGGGGAAGGCTAGAGATCAAGCATCTTGTGATTGGATCGGAATGTCTTGATCTCAACACATGAGTAGGTGATTCTCTCTCAGAAAATGAGTAGTGGAAGTGTAGGCACGTTCTGATGGCTCTCTCACGCATGGAGAAGGGGGTGGAGGGGTATATATAGCGTCCACACAAAATCTAACCGTTACACACAAATTCCCAAACTCGGTGGGACCGAATGGTTAAACTCGGTCAGACCGACTTGGTTCAAAATGTGAATGTTAGGCATTTCGGTGGGACCGACAAGGTCAACTCGGTAGGACCGATGTGCTAGGGTTAGGGTAAAACCTCATCTCGGTGAGACCGATTGCGTGAACTCGATGAGACCGGTTTCATCAATAAGCAAACATAGACTTGGTCAAGCAAACTCGGTGGGACCGTTTGCGTATCTCGGTGAGACTGAAATAACTGCAATAGGTAATAGAGAGTTTGCAAGGCCATCTCGGTGAGACCGAACTGATTAGGGTTTGTGGCAGTGGCTATGTCAATGAACTCGGTGGCGCCGGATAAATCAAATCGGTGGGGCCGAGTTTGACTTTAGGTTTAGGACAAATGTGGAAATGAGAAAGTGGTTGAGGGCTTTGGAGCATATCACTAAGGACTTTGAGCAAGCAAGCCATTAAGCAACACCTCATCCCCTTTTAATAGTATTAGCTTTCCTATGAACTCAATGTGATCTTGGATCACTAAAATAAAAATGTAGAGTCTTGAGCTTTTGTCAATGTTTGTCCTTAGCATCTTGAAGGGGTTCCACATCCTCTCGTCCCTCCACTCCAATGCTGAACTCATCTGAAATATACTAGGTAGAAGTATTAGTCCAACAAGAGATATGTTGACATTAATTACCAAAATCACCCAGGGAGCACTTGTGCTTTCAGAAGGATAGTATACTTAGTGTGACTGACCTTGCCATTTTACGCCGTGCACTTCATAATGATCACACCTATAACCTAGGGGCTATTATTGCATGTCGTTTGCACACTAATACGACTAAGGGTAAAATTCATGGTTTTGTTTTTGCTTCTCCCCTAGCGAGACGCTTTAATGTTCAGATACGCCAGCATGATTACCTATTCCCTAGAGTTTACTCGGATCGCCAAGCGATGGTGGCCCACCACTTTATTGATGCCATTGATCCTTCACACCATATTCTCTGTAACTTATTATTCAGTGAGTACCCGTGATATTATTTTGTTGCCTGCACCTGCTCTATTTGACTTATGCCAGGAACAGATATATCATCCTACCAGCGGACATTGTTGCCTAACGGGATGCACAGACAGCGGCAAAGGAGGAGCCCAGGAGTGGGACGCTCGGGTGCCTCCGCCTCAACACTTTCACATGGGACCGGATGGCTACTATAGATGGTGATTACCAACTTAGGCTAAAAGTCTAAGCTTGGGGGAGTACGTATTTCCACCGACATTACATTCATGTTCACACATTTCATTCCAGTTGTCGGTGTTCATACTTTTTCATTGTATAATCCATGTTAGTTTATTTCCCCGCTTTCTTCTTATGTATTTGAAAACCTTTGAGAAAAATCCAAAAACATTTCTCGCTTCTTTTCGTTTTTTTCTTTCTAGTTTAATTAACTATAGTATTAAAATAAAACCCAAAAAAATTTCTCATTCTTTTTTTACTTGTTGGGAGCTTTCCCGTGTAAATAGTTCTCTCGTTTTTGCTTTTCTTTCATTAATTTGCTTTCTTCAAGAAAAACTGAAAACTCCAAAAATATTTCAGTGTGTTTCTCTGAAATTATTTTCTTTTGTTGAGTCATACTAAGGAGAAGACCACGATCAAAATGTTGAGTGGCTCTCATATGCATTACTGTTGATCTAACAATGAGCCCATATTATTATGTCTTCTCCTTTGAATAAAATGTTTGCAGATTCCAGCTTAGTCCATGGCACTCTTGCACAATTATTATTTTCCTATTATTTGGTCGTGCAAGTGAAAGGCAATAATGGCGATATATGATGAAGTGACTGAGGCAAAGAAAGGTGGGTATGAACTCAACTGTTTTTGTTTTTGTAAATGTGTTTAACTCACTATCCATGATACAGCTTGTTATGATTAAACATGCTTATGATGACAATTATATATTATAGTGGCCCATGCCATGCTTAAGTATCTAGGAGTGGATAATGATTTATTTTAGATGTCAACATGCATTAAAATGGTTGTGATGTAGTATGATAATATGGTAACCTCCTCTGAATGTTTCGAGTGGCTTAACTTGGCACATGTTCACACATCTAGTTGATTCAAAACCAACATAGCCTCCATGATATTTATGTTCATGGTGTTTATATCCTACTCATGCTAGTATTCAATGTTAATTATTCATAACACATGTTTATGACCATTTTCGCTCTCTAGCTAGTCGCTTCTCAACCTATTTGCTAGCCTTCATCTGTACTAAGCGGGAATACTGCTTGTGCATCCAAATCCTTAAATCAAAATTGTTCTAGATGAGTCCACTATATCTACTTATATGAGGTATTACTCTGCCATTCCAAGTAAATTTGCATTTGCCACCTCTAAAATTTCAAATGAACACATGATTTGTGCACCCGT
>NC_041385.1:694125330-694134246 GCF_002162155.2 Triticum dicoccoides | reverse complement strand
GCAGGTTATTCTCACGATGAGTGTTTATTTGCTCGTCCTTGCATGAGAGGGGATGGTAATCGGGATGCCCAGTCCCATGATCAAAATTGCAACAATAATAAAACAAACTCCCCCGAGCTGTTGTTGGTATGGAGGGCACCCGAGGATTCGGCTAACCATGGCTTGTGTTTGTTGGTGGAGAGGGAGTAAACTTTACTTTTACTGCTTGGTAACCGCCGCTAATGTGTTTAGCATGAAAGATATTGATAACTCTTGGTTGTAACATTGACAGGAAAGGTATACCTCCCAAAATTATATTTATCTCTAATTTAAGCTATGAGTTCTGGCACCTATGCAAATCCCTGCTTCCCACTGCGAAGGGCCTATCTATTTACTATGTTATTTTACTTTTATCGTTGAGTCATCACCTTCTCAAACAAGCACCAGACCTAATAGCACTATTGTCATTCTCATGCATTGTGTATAGCTACTATTGGGTGTATCATGACTGGATCTCTTCTACCATGAATTAGAATGTCTAGTCGCTGCTTGAACTTTGGAGGTGCTCTGCATTTATGTTTTGCGGTCTCAGAAAGGGCTAGCGAGATAACATTATTGTCATATTATGTCATGACCGTTTTGACAAAGTGTTGGCATTTGAAATGCTTTATTATTGCTCGCTAGTTGATTATGCCATTGATATGAGTGAATATAATTTCTAAGAGTTACCGTTCGCATGGCTAGTCATGATCTTTGTTGAAAACCTCGGTATTATTTAAACATATATATATATGGACACAAGAACAAAAGAGTTTGTAAAAGTTTTTCTTTGTCACTTTCAGTTTGTCAACTGAATTGCTTGAGTACAAGCAATTAATTATGCTTGGGGAAGTTGATACGTCTCCGTCGTATCTACTTTTCCGACCACTTTTGCTCTTATTTTGGACTCTAATTTGCATGATTTGAATGAAACTAACCTGGACTGGCGTTGTTTTGAGCAGAACTACCATGGTGTTATTTTTGTGCAGAAATAAAAGTTCTCGGAATTGGACGAAACTTTTTGGAGAATTATTTCGGGATAAAAGAAAAATACTGGAACCAAGAACCACTAGAGGGTCCCCCAGCTACCCACTAAGCACCAGGGTGCGCCACCCCCCTCTAGCGTGCCCTGTTGGTAGTGGGGCCCACGAGGCTCCGCTGACCCAAATCTGGATACTATAAATTCCTATTTCTCAAGAAAAATAGGAGAGAAAGTTTCATCGCGTTTCACGATATGGAGCTGCCGCTACCTCCTATTCTTCATCGGAAGGGCAGATCTGGAGTCTGTTTTGGGCTTTGGAGAGGGGGATTCGCCGCCATAGTCATCATCAACCATCCTCCATCACCAATTTCATGATGCTCACCACCGGGAGTGAGTAATTTCTTCATAGGCTTGCTGGACGGTGATGGGTTGGATGAGATTCATCATGTAATCGAGTTAGGTTTGTTAGGGCTTAATCCCTAGTATCCACTATGTTTTGAGATTGATGTTGCTATTACTTTGATATGCTTAATGCTTGTCACTAGGTCCCGAGTGCCATGATTTCATATCTGAACCATTTATATTTTCACCATTATATCTATGTTCTTGATCCAATATTGCAGATTATATGCACCTATTAAGTGTTATGATCCGCATACCCGAAGGTGACAACAATTGGGATTCTTTCCGGTGACTACAATAATTTGAGGAGTCTATGTGTTAATGCTTTGTTCCGGTTCTCCATTAAAAGGAGGTCTTAATATCCCTTAGTTTCCTTATGGACCCCACTACCACGGGAGGTAGGACAAACGATGTCATGCAAGTTCTTTTTCATAAGCACATAGGACTATTTACAGAATAAATGCCTACATTATATTGATGAATTGGAGCTGGTTCTATGTAGCCCTAGGTTATGAATGTTATATGACGAATATTATCCAACAAAATCACCTATCCAATGCCTATAGTTTTCACATATTGCTCTTGCTAAGTTACTACTGTTGTTGCTACTGTTACACCTGCTACAAAATTATTGCTATCAGTGTTACTATTACTGTTGCTATCGTTACTAGTGCTATCAAACTATCATACTACCGTGCTACTCATAACTCTACTGCCGATATTTAATCTCCAGGTGTGGTTGAATTGACAACTCAACTGCTAATACTTACAAATATTTTTTGGCTCCCCTTGTGTTGAATAAATAAATTTGGGTTGAATATTCCACCCTCAAAAATTGTTGTGATCCCCTATATTTGTGGGTTATCAAGACCTTTTTCTGGCACCGTTGCCGGGGAGCATAGCTATATTTATTGAGTCACTTGGGATTTATATCTGTTAATCACTATGAAGAATCTTAAGGATGATAGAACCAAGATCATTCCCTCTAAGACGAGGGGAGGTAAGGAACTACCATCTAGCTCTGCACTTGATTCACCTTATGTTTTAAGTAAGCTTGCAACACCAGAACCTGCTATTATTTCTGATATGTCACAAGTAATTGATGATACCACTTCTGCTATGCATGATGCTAGAAATGATGCTATTGGTGATTCTAGTACTTTGCTTAATAATACTGTGCCACTAGGTGAATTTCTTGATGAACAGATTGCTAAAGCTAAAGAAACTGAAAATGCTGAAACTGATAAAATTAATGGAACTAAAAACTACTGTGCTATTGATCACTCTACTGCAGATATTTAATTTCCAGGTGTGGTTGAATTGACAACTTAACTACTACTACTTACAAATATTCTTTGGCTCCCATTGTGTCGAATCAATAAATTTGGGTTTAATACTCCATCCTCGAAAACTGTTGTGATCCCTATACTTCTGGGTTATCAGTGGTATGAGGGATTGTTCATCGATGGTTCAAGGGAATCCAAGTACGATATACACCGACATATTCTTCTTCTGCTGCAACTCGGTGATGGTAACGATCGTGATCCCAACCCCTTATGCATCTTCATATTGATCTTGGGTGATCATAGGCATGAATTTTTTGTTTTCTACTATGTTTCCCAACGGCCCACCCAAACCCTTCCCGAACCCTGTGACTCCATCCTCCTCATTTCTTCTTTCTCTCTTGCCTTCACTGCCGCTCCACCACGCCACACCCCTGCCAGAACTCATCTCTGTCACCTCCAGCGCTCCAGCAGGGCTCCACCCCACTTCTCCTCCGTCTCCGTTCAACCCCTGTCCTCCAACCGCCCCGCCAGGTACCATCCACTACTGCTATTCTCACCATGCTAGACAACTGTTCGATGAATCCCCGGAGCTAAAAACAGTTGTCCCTTCTTCTTTGTAGCAATGGATTTCGATTTGGAGTACATATACGAGCATTCGTACGACAAGTAGGAGTACTACGATGAGACGGCGATGATGCAGGCAGTCCTTGAAGACGCAGAGCACGCGGAGGAGCATATTCTCAATTTCAAGGGATCGATCAGGGTAATCGAGTGCTCAACCTCGACAGGGCACGAGCGCGGCCATTTGAGGCCAACTACTTTGCCCCCAATGCACTATTCACTAACCATTTTCGCTAGCATTTTCGGATGTGCAAGACTATCTTTGATCGTTTGTACCATGGCGTCTGGTCCTAGGCCGGAGATGGATGCCGTGGGAACGATTGGCTTCTCTTGTTATCAAAAGTGCATGGCCGCACTCCGGATGCTTTCATATGTCATGCTCGGTGATTCGTGGGATGAGTACCTACGAATGTCTAAGAGCACATGCGAAAATGCCATGGTTAGGTGGTGTTTGGACCTCAGTACCTGATAGAATCAACTGTGGCAGACACCGAGAGACTCTTGTTAATCCCAGAAGGAAGAGGGTTGTGACGCCCCCGATTCAATCATACACGCAAATGTGTACGATCAAGATCAGGGACTCACGGGAAGATACCACAACACAACTCTAGACACAAATAAAATAATACAACTTCATATTACAAGCCAGGGGCCTCGAGGGATCAAATACAAAAACTCGATAGCACAAGAGTCAGCGGAAGCAACAATATCTGAGTATAGACATAAGTTAAACAAGACCGCCTTAAGAAGGCAAGCACAAAATCAACAACGATCAAAGAGGCAAGTCCTCCTACCTTGGACCTCCTAACTACTCCTGGTCGTCGGCGGTCTTCACGTAGAAGTAGGCACCCTCGGGGGTAGTAGTAGTCGACAGGGGTGGCATCTGGCTCCTGGGATCCACAATCTAGTCGCAACAACCGGAAAGAAAGAAGAAGGGAGGAAAGGGTAGCAAAGTACCCGTGAGTACTCATCCAAAGTGCTCGCAAGTGATACGTCTCCAAAGTATCTATAATTTTTGATTGTTCCATGCTATTATATTATCTGTTTTGAATGTTTATGTTCTTTATTATACACTTTTATATTATTTTTGGGACTAACCTATTAACCTAGAGCCCAGTGCCAGTTTCTGTTTTTTTTCCTTCTTTTTGAGTTTTACAGAAAAGGAATACCAAACGGAGTCCAATTGACGTGCAAATTTTTGACGATTTTTTATGGACCAAAATAAGCCCCTGGATTAAAAGAGTTGGGCCAGAAGAGTCCCGAGCCGTCCACGAGGGTGGAGAGCGAGCCCTACCCCCCTAGGCACGCCCCTGCCTCGTGGATGACTCGGAGACCCCCTTGACGTGAGACCGACGCCAAAAATTCCTATAAATACCCAAACCTCTAGAAAATAACCTAGATCGGGAGTTCCGCCGCCGCAAGCCTCTGTAGCCACCAAAAACCAATCGGGACCCTATTCCGGCACCCTGCCGGAGGGGGGATCCCTCACCGGTGGCCATCTTCATCATCCTGGCGCTCTCCATGACGAGGGAGTAGTTCACCCTCAGGGCTGAGGGTATGTACTAGTAGCTATGTGTTTGATCTCTCTCTCTCGTGTTCTTGAGGTGATACGATCTTGATGTATCGCGAGCTTTGCTATTATAGTTCGATCTTATGATGTTTCTCCCCCTCTAATCTCTTATGATGAATTGAGTTTTCCCCTTGAAGTTGTCTTGTCGGATTGAGGCTTTAAGGATTTGAGAACACTTGATGTATGTCTTTCCGTGCTTATCTGTGGTGACAATTGGATATTCACGTGATCTACTTGATGTATGTTTGGTGATCAACTTGCGGGTTCAATGAACTTATGCATAGGGGTTGGCACACGTTTTCGTCTTGACTCTCCGGTATAAACTTTGGGGCACTCTTTGAAGTACTTTGTGTTGGTTGAATAGATGAATCTGAGATTGTGTGATGCATATCTTATAATCATGCCCACGGATACTTGAGGTGACATTGGAGTATCTAGGTGACATTAGGGTTTTGGTTGATTTGTGTCTTAATGTTTTATTCTAGTACGAACTCTATGATAGATCGAACGGAAAGAATAGCTTCGTGTTATTTTACTACGAACTCTTGAATAGATCGATCAGAAAGGATAACTTTTGAGGTGGTTTCGTACCCTACAATAATCTCTTCGTTTGTTCTCCGCTATTAGTGACTTTGGAGTGACTCTTTGTTGCATGTTGAGGGATAGTTATATGATCCAGTTATGTTATTATTGTTGAGAGAAGTTGCACTAGTGAAAGTATGAACCAGAGGCCTTGTTTCCTAGCATTGCAATACCGTTTACGCTAACTTTTACCACTTGTTACCTTGCTGTTTTTATATTTTCAGATTACAAAAACCTATATCTACTATCCATGTTGCACTTGTATCACCATCTCTTCGCTGAACTAGTGCACCTATACAATTTACCATTGCATTGGGTGTGTTGGGGACACAAGAGACTCTTTGTTATTTGGTTGCAGGGTTGTTTGAGAGAGACCATCTTCATCCTACGCCTCCCACAGATTGATAAACCTTAGGTCATCCACTTGAGGGAAATTTGCTACTGTCCTACAAACCTCTGCACTTGAAGGCCCAACAACATCTACAATGAGAATGTTGCATAGTAGACATCAGCAAGCATCAGATCTATACTAAGTATGCATCAGTATCAAATGGAAGGGGTGTATTTTTGGACTGAACTGCAGAATGCCAGAAGAGAAGGAAAAACCTAGCTTATCGAAGACTAGCATCTTCAAGCAGCTCCAAGCATCTTGCAGCATTCAGAAGAGTACATAATAGCATTTTAATATTTAATAAGCATGTTGTAGCATTAACGCCCAGAGATCCTTCCTCAACTCCCTGCGGGAAAGCAACCCCTGTATTTAGTATAGGTTGGTTAGCGATCCATTTCTAGTTGTAATAGATCAGGATACCACTCCGAGCGTCCATTACCGTGGACACGGCTATTATAATAGATAACTTACCCGCCCTGGTGCACCAACTTATCCAAAATGCTTGATTACTCTGGTTAGACACACTTTCCTGGGTCTATGCCCGACCTCAGAAGATCAACATGTCGCAGCCCTACCTAGTCTCAGCAAAGAGGTCCCCACCGGTCTACATCCTAAGCACTCTGGGGTCTTGGGCCCATCGCCCATTGCACTTCGGGTCATTGTGCGCAAGGGGATACTAGCACCACCTCTGCCTAGATGGCGCGGTCCGGCCCGGCCACAATGCTGAATTGGACGTCTGACAAAGCTTCGGCTGATACTACAACACCGAGTGCCCATAACTGTTCCCGCATGGTGGTTAGTGCGTATAGGCCAGTGGCCAACTCAGAACAAATACCCAAACCTATTAGTGCATTAACAATTAAAAGTGACGGCTGCCGGGACAAGTCCGAAGCTACCACCCCTCCTAGGTGATACCGCTAAACAGCCAGCCACCACCGTAACATCTCGCGGGTGCTCTCCAGGACCACACGACTTTCAAAGGTGCCAGAAGTAAAGACAAGGTAACCGTGTGTCCAAATCATCAAGGGGGAAACCCGAGGAATCATCCTCGACCAATTCCACTCGATGTAATCATCAAGGTGAACATGTGAGGAATCACCCTCGAGGTCCACACGTGAGGTGTTGCACAACAGAGTCGTATCGGGAGTGATGAAGGAGGAATCACCCTCGACAGACCATGACCGATTAGGTACGCTACAAAATTATAATCAGGAGTACGTTACGAGGTATCACCCTCGGCACTCGATAGTAGCTCTGTAGAGTCGTACAACTAAAGGGGTGAGGTGATGTGTCGGGCCCTGAACGTCGATCACGTTGATCGAGTCATCGGTCAACAAGCCGGGGCAACTGGGACAAGGAGAGGGGTCACTGATGGATCACTAACCAACCTATACTAAGTAGTTTACGAGAAGCAAGTAAGGTAAGAATAGCAGGTTACAAAAACAGGTTATGCATCAGATAGGAGCAAATAATAACAGTAGCAAAATCTAATGCAAGCATGAGAGATAATGAAGTGGGTGATATCGGAATGATCAAGGGGGGTTTGCTTGCCTAGAAGCTCTGCTGAAAGAGGAGGAGGGCCGTCAACGACGTAGTCGATCACTGTGGCATCAACAGAGGTCTCGTGGTCTACCGGACAGAAGAGGGGGAAGAAATAGTAAATACAAGCAAACAGATGCAAGACATGACTACTAGCAAAGCTAGGGCTGTTCTAACGCAGTGTTACACGATACCGGCGAAGGGGGAAAACATCCGGGAATGTTTTCCCGGAGTTTGGTATTTTCAGAATACGAACCAGAGGGGGACGGTTCCATGTTCACTATGCTAGGGGCATGTGACAGATGAACAGACCACGTATTTGGATTCGTCACATTTTTTGAGCAACTTTCATGTATAAAACTTTTTCATCTGAGTTATGGATTAATTTCTATGAATTTTCAAAGTTTTAATAATATCCTGAAAATCCCTGAAATTCTGCCAAGTCTGAGAATTCCTCAGTTTTAAACATCACTTAACTGTTTACAGAAGGCTACAATTATTGTTCTGTAAATCCTATGGGTTAGTGCCTTATATCAATATTGAGCATTCTCTGTGATCTACAAGATAGTAGCACTTGCATCTCTGTTAGAGTCCACTAGCTTGCTCAAAACTTCAGTTGAAAAGTGCTACTTGATATTAATTCTAGAACTGTTATAATTTACAAACTTTGTTGGATGATTTCCATTGATCTATAGTTCTAATGGAGACACTTACTATAAGTGTTTTACACTACAATAAGAGTACTAGTAGGATATACCCTCTGATGCCATGAAAGACTCCTGTAGCTTGTAGCTTGTTCATTTCCAACTCTAAAGTAGCTATGGCAGTATCTCTGTTTTTTATGTTTTTTTCAGTTAACAGAACATAGCATTTTGCGATTTTCATAGGATTTAATCCATGCATCTAACAGATTTGGTCCAATGGAAACATTTGAGCCTTGTCTTGTCAAGTGTGCTACCTACTCATATTATTTTTTACTCCTGTTAGTAGTTGTTTAGCCACTGTTTAGAGGCTGTCTAGAGGGTTAGTCATTGTAGAAATAGAAAAGCTAGCTAGCGCAGCTACAGTAACATTCAGCAAAGCAGCAACAACATGCACACGAGTTGGGCGCGGGGCGCGATGCTGCACGGCGTGCGCGTGGGCGCGACCAAGCATAGGTAGCTGCCAGTGCACGTGGCAAGCGGGGCCAGAGGCGCAGCAGCGCGCACACAGGAGCGAGCGCATGGACAACATAGGTGAGAGTAGCGGCAACACCGTGTGCGGGGCAGGTGCGGGGTGCGGTCGGCGGCCTACGGCGACCGGGTCGGGTGCCGGGAATGGTGGCCGGGGGCGACGCGGGAGAGGAGGCTAGAGGTGGGAGGCTAGCGCGGGAAGCGCCTGCGACGAGGGCCAGTCGCGGCTACAGGCGCAAGCGGCGGCCGGTGGAAGGCAACCGCATCAGTAATGACGGGACTAGCAGCCGTGGTAGCAGCGACAGGAGGGGCGCGCAGGCGCGTGAGAGGGCGTGGCCGTGGCACGGTGGGGG
>NC_041385.1:694122794-694124803 GCF_002162155.2 Triticum dicoccoides | reverse complement strand
GGGCGGCGACAGGGGGCTCGGGTGCTTCTTCCCCTCGACGCAGAGGACAAGTGAGGAGGGGAGAGAAGCGAGGGAGGTGGGGAGTGGGGTGGCGGAGGAGGGAGGCCAAGGGGAACCGAGGCGCCAGGGGGAAGGCCTTATCCCCCCGTCCTCGACGCCGGCGAGGTGGTTGGGGCGAGACGAGCCCCTGTAGCGACTCGTCAGAGGAACAAGGCGATCAACCGGGGTGGGGGTTGGGGTGGCTGGGTCGGTCTGTTGGGCTAGGCCCAGAGGGAGTCTGGTTTTTTCCATCTTTTTTTGTTTCAGTTTTGTTTTTCTCTACTGTTTTCTATTTATTTTAGCTAACAAATGAACTTTGTTAAATGTTCCACTTAGCAAATAAATACTAGACAGTATTATAAAGCAGCACACAAAGTTATGATTTATTTGGAAAAGGTGAGATATTTATTTAAATTGAAACAGTCAATTTAATTGTTGCTAACCCTATTTTAAAATAGGTTAGGGACACTTTATTAATTCAAGATATGTTGGATAATTCATGACAAATAGTTAGAGGATATTTTCAACCCAGTCTACATTTTTATTTTATTATTTCAAAATTTAATAATTTGACCTGCATTTGAATTTGAATCTGATTTTGATTTTCGGACAAGTGGCAATTAGCATAGTAAACATGATGACATGGCCACCATTAGGGGGAGACTACTGTAGCATGATTCTCGGGGTGTTACAAGGGTGGCGAGGTTTACTTGGATCTCTTGACTGCATGCATTGGAAATGAACTACCCAAAGGCTTTACAAGGGCAATATTAGGGTCATGTTAAGAAGCCCACCATCATTCTTAAAGCAGTTACATCATAGGATCTTTAGATTTGGCATGCCCGGTTCTCACAATGACATCAATGTGTTGTAATGATCACTGTTGTTTGCGAGGCTGACTGAAGGAAAAGTGCCTCCTTACCACCACTGGACATGAGTACAATCTGGGCTACTATCTGGTTGATGGTATGTATTCTCCGTGGGCTACCTTTGTCAGCACCATCTCAAATCCAGTTGGCCAGAAAAAGGCTCACTTTGCCCAAAGACAAGAAGCAGCTAGAAATGATGTCGAGGGGGCATTCGGAGTTCTGGAGGCCCATTTTGCAGTTGTTAAAAGGCTCACTTTGCCCAAAGACAAGAAGCAGCTAGAAATGATGTCGAGGGGGCATTCGGAGTTCTGGAGGCCCATTTTGCAGTTGTTCCTGGACCTTCTAAACAAGGGGGATCCATAAACCTTATGGGAGGTGATGACATGTTGTGTGATCATGCACACCATGATCGTCGAGGATGAGGGTGACGATGCCACCACAGCTCTGGAATTTGAGAACATGGATGATCCTATAGTTGATGTTAATTCCTGAGCCGCACATGCATTCTTAAAGGGTAATACCAATGTTAATAATTCATTCTTAGTTTGAAAACTTCATTGCTTTATTTTTTTTCTTTTTAAGTTTAATACCAATGCCACTAATCCAGTCTTTCCTAGTGAACTTTTATTTCTTTCTCAAAAAAAATATCGCTATTTATATATTTATTAGTGCATATTATGAAAAATATAATTATGTGTGAATTATGTGTAAATTTTGTCATACAGGTGGCGCTTGCTTGTTCGGTTTTTATGAGAACGAGGTGCGATCTAGCCCACAGGAACCTTATGTTGGCATGGAGTTTGACACGATGGTAGGCGACTTGAATGCTCGGTGAGGCGACCTAGCACTCCACGATGGGCGAGTTGGTTGCTTGGAACCAATGATTTTAGGGGGCGTGTACTTTCTCTTAGGTGACTTGAACGCTTGGTGAGGCAACCTAGGATGCCACGATGGGCGAGTTGGTTGCTCGGAACCGGCGATTTTTGGGGGCATGTAGTTTTTATTAGGCGACTTGAACGCTTGGTGAGGCGACCTAGGGAAACTTGGTTGCTCGGAACCGGCGATTTTGGGGGCGTGTAGTTTTTCTTAGGCGACTTGAAC
>NC_041385.1:694104864-694121790 GCF_002162155.2 Triticum dicoccoides | reverse complement strand
CCTAGGCAACTTGAATGCCGGTTGAGGCGACCTAGCATGCCATGATGGGCGAGTTGGTTGCTCAGAACCGGCGATTTGGGGCGTGTAGTGTTTCTTAGGCGACTTGAACGCATGGGAAGGCGACCTAGCACGCCACGATGGGAGAGTTGGTCGCCGCCAGAACCGGCGATGTTGGTGTGTGTAGTGTTTCGTAGGCTACTTGAACGTCGGGTGAGGCGACCTGGCACACCACGATGGGCTAGTTGGTCGCCCCCGGAACCGACGATTTTGGGTGTGTGTAGGTTTCTTAGGCGACTTGAATGCCAGGTGGGCCGACCTAGCACGCCGTGATGGGCAAGCTGGTCGCCCCGAAATCGGTGATTTTGAGGGCGTGTAGTGTTCTTAGACGGGTTAGGCGAGCTAACACACCGGGATTGGAGATTATGGTTTGCGGGCGGTTAAACCGGTGATATTTGGGTGCTTGTTGTGTTTTTAGGCGACTTGATAGACGGGTGAGGTGACCTAGTACATATGGATGCCGACTTTTTTCTGGATGTACAAAGGCAACTAAGTGTGCCATGGTTAGGCGATTCGGTGGGTGATAAGACTGACTTTTGTTGCTGTTGGTACTACTGGTTGTGCGTGTATGTGCCTAAAGAATATGAGACAAAAAATTGATCATAATCCCTTACTGATAGAGAAAAATAAAACATTGGGGGTGGGGGAGACTTGCCTGTTGTCCTACTTTGGGCATTTAATTTCTCTATAGCACCCATCTGCTTAGATCTACAGGCATTGTTGAAGCCTCAATCTTCAGTATTCCTCCCAGTGAGTACGTTTTGATTAGATCCTTCCGTTCCTGCTCCAGGCTATTGTTAGGCTTAACCAGCCTTGCGGGCGATGCTCTATTCCTTCTTGAATCTGCTTCCTCCAAGGGCGCCTACGACCTTATAAAATCCCAGTATTGTTCCCAACCGTGATGCATGTTCTTACTGCTCCCTGATGAGAAAAAAAAAAGACATAAAACCACACGTGAGAAGCACAAAAAAGAGAGGGAGGTGGGGTTTTTAGGCAGGGAAGAGAGAGAAATGTGTGAGGTTGCCTGATTCTGAAAAAAAACCTGAAATAATTACCTACATGTGGGTGGTATTGACTGATTCTATGCCTAAGACATGTAAAAATGTTGCGGAAAAACAAATAGACCAAAAGGATAATGTGGTCTGTACCTCGCCGTATTGATCTGGAAAGTCCTCCATCTTAAACCACTATAAAACTTGCCTGCAAAAAGAAAAGAGGAAAAGGTCACTGATAAAGTTGTAAAAAATGAAAAATAAATAAAAAGCTTGCTCCTCAAATACTGCTGGAGAAACTACTGCTACAAAAGGATGTAAAGAGCTTGCTAAAGTCAGAAAAAGTAGCAGATGATCAGAGAAAAAATCAGCCTAAAATCAGTTTGATCTGCCCCCCTCCTCCCTTGAAAAATAGCCTATTATGGGTACAGCTGGTTGGGCAGATGCTGGCTCCTAAAAATGCTGAACAGTATGTAAAGAGTTTACTGTATTTTTGCCTGCTATGCCATAAAAAACATTATATAGGCATGTAAAATACATGCTGGGTTAAAAAAGCCAACACAAAATGCTGAAAACACAAAAAGGCGATGTTGAGCACGTATGTTACAGTATTTGACTGCTTAACATATATAATGGCTGCCACAACCCCCCATATTATGTTGCCCAACTGAGAATATAAGCTTATATGAACGCATGAATTACAGGAGTAACATATATTAGGTATTTGCACGGTGTTGCTAAGCAAAAACATTTCAGATGTGGATTTGTCTGTTCTATTTTACACGAACATTACCCGAATGTTGAAGAAAATGTTCTATATAGCCACCTCTATGAAGAAATCATAATAAATAGGTAGATATACATTGCCTGTGAAGATATAAATTGTCTACAGAATTTTAAAAATGGAAATACATGCAGTATTGCTTACAATTTTAATTCAAATGTGTCACATCCCTAGTTCTGGTTTACCTAGGCTAGCCCTCCGTGTGTGCATCATGTTTAAAATTCTTAGAAACTTGAAGTGGGGATGACAGAACCCCCAGCACCCCCCTTAAACCAACTAGGGTTTACTAAAATACTTTTTCAATGAACCTAAAATGCCCTTCTAAAATGTCCATCATTTTTGTCTTGGGTTAGAACCTCTGACAAAATTGGTTCACAATTTTCTAGGTCATGTTAAGGTCATTGAATTAAATCATATGCTATTTGCATTTGGGCATTTAAATGCTATATAATATTTTAAATGTCCAAATATTCATGAACTAAAATGTTTACTGTTGGAATTATTCCAAACAATAGCCTTGAGAAGTTTCATGAATTTTGAGATTGTTTTGGTATTTTTAGAAAAGCCCTAAAGTTATAGAATAATGGAAAACAGAAACAAATAAAAAAAGAGGGAGAGAGACCCACCTGACTTACCTGGCCCAGCCCACTGGCAACTACCAGTCGTCTCCCACCTCTGCCAGAAGGCAGAGGCGTGTCGCCCGCACGCGCACCAGACGCCACCTCCTGCTTCCACCTCCTGCTTCCTCCCCCCGCCCTCGACCAAGCATCTAGAGACGCCATGCAGCCCCCCTGGTCCCTCTTGCTCACTCCCTCGAGCTCATCCCCCGCCTCTGTTTTCTCTCTCGCATGCACCCGAGAGCGACCGTCGCCGCCGTTCGCTGCCACCGTGCCCAGAGCCACCCCCTCACCCTTCCGCCATGCCCAAAGGCTCCGCCTCGACACCACGGAGCTCCAAGACGAAGCACACGCCCGCGGGACACCCGAAGCGACGCCATCATCTTCTTCTTTGCCGTCGGCCGCTGGAGATCCCCCTCGCCGCCCCGCTCGCTCCAGCCCCTCCCCGACCTCGCCGTCTGCTCCGCCGTGATCGCCGTGAGCTCAGCTACCTCGCCATCCTCTCCGTTCTCGCTCTCGTGCCTCGTAGCGACCACACCGAGCTTGCCCGCACGCACTGCCGCCTCCGCACGTCGTCGTCGTGGCCACAGCCACGTTGGCTTGATTCCGAGCACACCATCGTCTTCACTGCACTCGAAGAAGCCCATAACACCTCCTCACGCGCCTCGCCATGCCTCATAGCGACGGCTTTGACCTCGCCCGAACTCCGGCGACCGCCAAGGCTGTCGCCGGCGACGTTTCCGGCCACCCCAGTCCACCCACTGCAACCACTCAACGCGGCTCACTCCCCGCATCACGTAGATGTGCTCCGCCCTCGTTTTGGTCGCCGGAGCACGAATCCCGCACAGCCCCGCCGCGTTTGGCCTCGCCGGCGGCTAAACGCCGGTGAGTTTGACTCCACTGTCCGAGTTTGACCCCGGGTGGACCCAGTTTGACCCCCTGGGTCTATGACAAGTGGGACCCGCCTGCTAATTAACTTAGGATTAGGACTAACTAAAAATTAGTTAGACTAATGACATTGACACGCGGGACCCACTACTCAGGTTTGACCTGGCCGGACATGTTGACCCTGACATCACAGTGACGTCATGCTGATGAAGTAATTCTTCTGGAATTTAAATAAATCTTAAATGGTTTATTTATTTCGGAAAATGTTATAAACTTCTGAAAATCATATAAAATCAACCGTAACTCAGAATGAAATAAATTATATATGAAAAATGATCAGAAAAATCCAAAGAATCTGTTTATGGCATTATTATGCATGTTTGAACAACTTAAAGCTGCTGTATACAACAATTTGAATTAATGGCATTTGAAATGTCATATATGGAGTTTGAATTTGAATCTTAGATTCATACCAACTTCATTTAACCTGCTGCTAGTTGCATTAGCTCAAACCACAGCATATTGACATGTCATGTTCATGCATCATAATTGTTTCATTGCATTGATTGTGTTTTCTTCTGTGTTGCCGGTATTTGTTCCCTCTCGATAGACGTGGTTTCGACGATGATATCGATGACACCGATGAAGAACTATACTATCTTCAGAAGTGCCAGGCAAGCAAAAACCCCTTGTTCATTCTGATACAATCCGACTCCCTCGCATCTGCTCCCTTTTATTGCATTAGGACAACAATGATTCAACTGTTACATGCTGCGGTAGTTGAACCCCTTTCCTCTGCATGACCTGTCATTGCCACAGTAAATAGATGAAACGCATTAGCATGAGTAGGAGTTGTTTGAGCCCTGATGTGCCTACTCATTCATGCTTGTTTGTCATGCCTGCTACTGCTTAGAGTTGAGTCAGGTCTGATTCATTGGGGATGAATTGGAGGTGTGTGAACATGTCCTACTGTGTGTGAGCTAAGTGTGTGAACACGATTTGGTAAAGGTAGCGATGAGAGGCTATGTAGGAGTACATGGTGGGTTGTCTCATTGAAGCCGTCCTCAGGAACTGAGTTCTGTGTTTGTGATCCATGAACAGCTACTACCATGCATTGGAATGCTTAAGTGCCCCTCTCGACTTATTAATCAACTCGATCTCTGTACAGGAGTTGCAACTAGTTTCTGCTGTTTGTAGATAGTGTTAGTAGTCTACCAAGTGGCACTCGGTACAAGTGGGCTTGTGACAGACTAGGCACCGTGGCACGGTGTACCAAGCGTAGATCCACCCGTCGAGGTGGGCTTGGGAACCCTGCACACATTGTTTGGGGCCGTGAGCGACACCCCGGCCGGATCTCCTTGCGGATGGAACCCGAATAGGCAATAAACCAGGACGAGAGACTTGTGTGGTTAGTCAGGTCGTGGCCGACACCCTCGCTAGGCTTCCGCTTGAAGGTTGTCGAGTACATGTCGTGTAAGTGGCGATAAGTGGTGAGAGCGTGTGTGAAGAAGTACGCCTCTATAGGGTTAACATCATCTACTTGAATAGCCGTGTCCGCGGTAAAGGACTTCTGGGTTGCCTGTACAGTTCATAGACAAGTGAAAGTGGATACTCTAAAATACGCAAGATAAGCATGAGTGCTATGGATGGCGTTCTCGTAGGGAAACGGGAGCGGATCCATAGTGGTGTATTGAAATGGTGAATATGCGGACTCGTGTGCGCCACCTCAAAAGAGTTACTTGCAGTCGTAGGTAGGGATAGCCACCGAGTCAAAGCTGGCTTGCTGCAGTTAAACCCCACCATCCCTTTGTTGATACTGATGCATATGTAGTTAGTTCTGATGTAAGTGTTGCTGGGTACATTTGTACTCACGTTTGCTTAATTTATGTTTTTGCAGAGAGACTTCAGTCTCACTAGTAGTTCCGCGTGGACTTCGATGTTTAGCTTGTTACCTCAGCTACGATCTTGTGCCCTCGGCAGGATTTGGTAGATAGTCAGGCTTCTCAGCCTTTTTCATTTCTAGATGTCTGTACTCAGACATGTTAGGCTTCCGCTTGTGCTTTGACTTGTGTGCTCTGAATGTTGGGTCATGAGACCCATGTTTGTAATATCTCGCTCCTTGGAGCCTATTGAATAAATACTTAAGTTGTAGAGTCATGTTGTGATGCCATGTTGTATTTGCACATATCGAGCATATTGTGTGTATGTTTTTGAAATGCTTGGTATGTGTGGGATCTGACTATCTAGTTGTTTATCCTTGGTAGCCTCTCTTACCGGGAAATGTCTCCTAGTGCTTCCGCTGAGCCCTGGTAGCTTGCTACTGCTCCGGAACACTTAGGCTGGCCGACATGTATCCTTCTTCGTTCCTGTGTCTGTCCCTTCGGGGAAATGTTACGCGGTGTCTACCGGAGTCCTGTTAGCCTACTACAGCCCGGTCTACCGGAGTCCTACTAGCCAAGTTGCTACAGCCTAGATTCACTTGCTGATGACCGACACGTTCGTTGTTGGGTCATGTATGCCTGTCCCTGTAAGTTAGTGCCACTTTGGGTTCACGACTGGCCATGTCAGCCCGGGTTCTTTGTCATATCAATGCTAGCTACACTGTCATATACGTGAGCCAAAAGGCGCAAACAGGCCTAGGCCTGGTAAGGCGACACCCATAGGAATACCGTGCGTGAGGCCGCAAGGTGATATGATGTGTTACATGCTAGATCGGTATGGCATTGAGTCAGGGTCCTGACAGCTTTGGTATCAGAGCCTGACTGCATGTAGGATTACCAAGCCAAACTGGTCGAAGTTGAGTCTAGAAATTATTTAGTTATATAAGGAAATTGATTGTGGGATGGAACGTAAGGCTCTTTTTACTCCTTTACCTTATGCCCTTCTAATCTGAGTCATCCTATCTTTCCTACGGGGTTAAGGAACTAGGCTTTCTCTTCTTTCTAAGGATCACATGTTACTAATCCGTAGACCTATAGGATTGATGGTTCCAAGCTTGAGTTCAGTTCCTACTATCTTCTGTATGTTCATAGTTGATCTCAGAACCTTGATATTTTGATGATTGAGTGGTTATGCCACCATTTTTGTAGCATGTCTCAAATCTTTTCGAGCATTTACAACCGTTATGCTGTCCGAGTCATCCCATGTCTCTAAACAGTCCGATGCATTTGCAAATCCCTTCTTCCCATTCCCGATGTCCTCTTTGGCCTGGTTAACCACACTAAACGGTGAGTTGAGGTACTCTATTTCCTCGACGTATATGTTGGAGCTATTGTTATGACCCTAGATGTCTAGAGTATCACCTAGTAATCTAGCCATGTTCTGTGTCCCAGTGTGATGATCCTGGCCATCATTCTCGAAAGCATCCCGTGATGCCATTTAGTTGGTAGGTATTCTATTCCTGGGCTCTTGAACCCGAGATTCACTCTACCTACTTCATGTTGTTAGTGTTTGCTAGTTCCTTTAGGTTATTAGCAACCTTTGCAATAGTCCTCGAGGTTTGTGGTATATCCTTCTTCCAAATACCATGAACTGCTTATGGCAGAAGTTCCTTGCTGAACCGAAAGATCACAACCAGAGTGCTCTCGAAGAGTTCACGATTCTATGCTATAACTCTGCCAGTTCTACCTTCTCTGCATGGGTTATCAGGAAGAAACCTGTTGAACTTGGTTCGATATACTGATCTATGCATCCACAACTCAGAAAACCATATGTTCCTTTGAGTTGTTCCCTTTTAGTTGTTTCTGACCTTCGTCTACCAATTGATAGTCAAGAGTATGCGTGCGTTCGTTCATTGATGCCTATTACTCTTGTGGTCCGTCAAGCCATTCTATTCCGGATTGACTAGGAGAATCAAACTCCAGCGCCTCCTCCATTTCTTGGACTGGTCAAAGTAGTTGTATCTCGCAGATCAAATGCAATCTAGCTTTTGTTCTGTTCTATCTTGGAGTATTACCATCTTTATATTAAGAATAACATGGGAATTGCCCATCGTCCTATGAACTCTTGATACAGTGATACTTCTCACCGTGATTATCCATTTCCCGGTCCCCGTGTTGTTGCAACCGGAATGCCGACAGGTGATGATGCGTGAAATCAATACTCCTAGCAACCTTGGTACTTGGTAGTTAAAGGACAATAATTTCATTCTTAGCGTGTTGGTTTTTGAATCGTCACCCTAAGGTTGATCATGCTACCTTGTCCTTATTTCTGATGCACTCTTCGATCAATGAGTTAGGATTATGCCAATCCCTCGCTCCTTTGATCATATCGTCTTGCTTCGAAAGCAAGATTGTTCCCGAGCTTAATAACATATCGGTGGTTCGTGATCTTTCGAGTATCTTCTCAGAAGTGTTACCATGTTGTCACTTGACCGCTATGTTGAGTTTGTGATCAAGTCGGTTTCTCGTAAACCAGCCATTCTCCAAGAATCTGTGCTGGATACCCCTGAGCTAGTTGGTTAAGCTAAACAATAACTTGGAGAGTTGGAAGATAAAAGTTGCCTGACTTAGTTCATTTTCAAAGGGATATCCTTGAGTTGTGTGTGTTGAAGAAAGATGATATCCTCATCGATTGGACCCTGTGATCAGTTGTTGGACCTATTATCTTATCAAAACTTTGATTTGAGTGTGGGCTATTATCAAATCAAATCAGAGCCAATGATGTTCATAATGTTGTCTTACTCGTGGTTGATCCCTCGGGCATACACCATTACATCCTTCGGTCTGACCGATGCTATCATCGTGTCCACCTAATTGTGGAATTTCGTCTATATGGAAACCTGGATGAATTGTTGTTGATCCCATCGACAACATCCTTATCTCCTCCATGATTTTGTTGAACATTAAGCTAGTGTTGGAAACTTTATAAGCAATGCCTTTGTGTTCCGTTCATGAAGCTTATTCTTGGATGGAAGAAGTGACTTCCTCGAATTCATGTGCATCTGGTGCAAGTTGCCGCCATGAGTTCGAGAAAGATTGTTTTTGTTTCCTTTGAAATCATCCCAAGTTAGTTATGCATGTACGAAGTATGCTATGGTTTGATAGGCTCGCTACCTCCATTCCATATGTATCTCCTAGTACACCAAGCCACTGAATGACTTGTTCAGGGAGAAGAAGTTCCTTCTTAATAGCATGCCTTATGCAAGGACTTCGACATCCTCGTTGATGGTTCCCCACCTGAACTCGGCAGTATTTTATTATAAGACTACTATGTGGCCATGTCTGTTTGGGACAACATGCTCACATGTGTGTAGCAGAACCAACTCATGTTTTGGAGCTTGCTATCGTAGTTCATTTCCCAAGAATCTCGCAACGTCATCTCGTCAATTTGTGTTGCAAACTTTCTTTTCAGACATGCTGAGTCTGAAGTATCCTATCACCAATCGGATCTGAACCTCAGGCAGATATGATGGTTGGAACATTCCCAACAGTTGCATCTTGTTCCCAGCTTGCACCGCCATTGTGCCAATTTCCCATAGGCTGCCCTTCTCAGCAGTTGATGTCCAATATCATCTTCGAAAGTGGACTTGCCATGGGTCCCATCCATTTCCGGTGATAAGCAAAATCATCCATTGCATTGTCTTCAACAAGGTAGTCCACATCATCCATTCTAGTCCGAGTATGTCATTCCTTTGAACTCCTTCAAATGATCGTTTGTGAATTTCCTTGGGCTGGTATAGAGAGTTACAATGATCTTTGTATCAAAAGTAATTCTTTTGCCACTTGAGGGAATAATTCTACGAGTCACCTTCCCTAAGGTGCCCCGTTATGGAATCATGGTAATTGTTTCCTCGCTACTTTGAAACCCTCGTCAAATTGTTTCTTCCGTCCCTCCTGATGCATGTTTTGTCTCTTAGCTCCAGAGATGGTTCTATGTCTCACTCTATGACTTGATCCTGAGTTGTTCGATCTTTGAGAAGATCGATTCTTCTAGAGTTTTTCCTTTCTTCTCGTTGTCATGTTGGATGGAGTTCTCAGAGCAAGACGTCGAGACAAAGGTGAGGATCAAATCAACATTCTTATGAAGTGCAACCTGAATCATGAAGTTTGTGCTAGCTTTGTGTCCCTTCTGTCTTCTTACCTCACGTCTTGAATCTCGGGACGAGATTCTTGTTTAGTGGGGGTGAGCTGTCACATCCCTAGTTCTGGTTTGCCTAGGCTAGCCCTTCGTGTGTGCATCATGTTTTAAATTCTCATAAACTTGAAGTGGGGATGACAGAACCCCCAACACCCCCCCTTAAACCAACTAGGGTTTACTAAAATACTTTTCAATGAACCTGAAATGCCCTTCTAAAATGTCCATCATTTTTGTCTTGGGTTAGAACCTCTGACAAAATTGGTTCACAATTTTCTAGGTCATCTTAAGGTCACTAAACTAAATCATATGCTATTTGCATTTGGGCATTTAAATGCTATATAATATTTTAAATGTCCAACTATTCATGAACTGAAATGTTTACTGTTGGAATTATTCCAAACAATAGCCTTGAGAAGTTTCATGAATTTTGAGATTGTTTTGGTTTTTTAGAAAAGCCCTAAAGTTATATAATAATAGAAAACAAAAACAAATAAAGAGAGAGAGAGAGAGAGAGAGAGAGAGAGAGAGAGAGAGAGAGACCCAACTGACTTACCTGGCCCAGCCCACTGGCAACTGCCAGTCGTCTCCCACCTCTGCCAGAAGGCAGAGGCGTGTCGCCCGCACGCGCACTGGACGCCACCTCCTGCTTCCTCCCCCCGCCCTCGACCAAGCGTTTGGAGACGCCACGCAGCGCCCCTGGTCCCTCTCGCTCACTCCCTCGAGCTCATCCCCCGCCACTGTTCTCTCTCTCGCACGCACCCGAGAGCGACCGTCGCCGCCTTTCGCTGCCACCGTGCCCAGAGCCACCCCCTCACCCTTCCGCCATGCCCAAAGGCTCTGCCTCGACGCCACAGAGCTCCAAGATGAAGCACACGCCCGTGGGACACCCGAAGCGACGCCATCATCTTCTTCTTCGTTGTCGGTCACCGGAGATCCCCCTCGCCGCCTCGCTCGCTCCAGCCCCTCCCCGACCTCGCCGTCTGCTCCGTTGTGATCGCCGTGAGCTCAGCTACCTCCCCATCCTCTCCGTTCTTGCTCTCGTGCCTCGTAGCGACCGCACCGAGCTCGCTCGCACGCACCGCCGCCTCCGCACGTTGCCTTCGTGGCCACAACCACGTTGGATTGATTCCGAGCACACCATCATCTTCACCGCACTCTCAGAAGCCCATAGCACCTCCTCACGCGCCTCGTTGTGCCTCATAGCGACGGCTTCGACCTCACCCGAACTCCGGTGACCGCCAAGGTCGTCGCCGGCGACGTTTCTGGCCACCCCAGCTCCACCCACTGCCACCACTCGATGCGGCTCACTCCCCGCATCACGTAGATGTGCACCGCCGTCGTTTTGGTCGCCGGAGCATGAATCCCGCACCGCCCCCTCGCCGGCGGATAAACACCGGCGAGTTTAACCCCTCTGACCGAGTTTAACCCCGGGTGGACCCAGTTTGACCCCCTGGGTCTATGACAAGTGGGACCCGCCTGCTAATTAACTTAGGAGTAGGACTAACTAAAAATTAGTTAGACTAATGACACTGACACGCGGGACCCACTGGTCAGGTTTGACCTGGCCGGCCCTGTTGACCGCTGACATCACAGTGACGTCATGCTGACGCAACAATTCTTCTGGGATTTAAATAAATCTTAAATGATTTATTTATTTCAGAAAATGTTATAAACTTCTGAAAATCATATAAAATCAACCATAACTCAGAATGAAATAAATTATATATGAAAAATGATCAGAAAAATCCAAAGAATCTGTTTATGGAATTATTATGCATGTTTGAACAACTTAAAGCTGCTGTATACAACAATTCGAATTAATGGCATTTGAAAGGTCATATATGGAGTTTGAATTTGAATCTTAGATTCAAACCAACTTCATTTAACCTGCTGCTAGTTGCATTAGCTCAAACCACAGCATATTGACATGTCATGTTCATGCATCATAATTGTTTCATTGCATTGATTGTGTTTTCTTCTGTGTTGCCGGTATTTGTTCCCTCTCGATAGACGTGGTTTCGACGATGATATCGATGACACCGATGAAGAACTATACTATCTTCAGAAGTGCCAGGCAAGCAAAAACCCCTTGTTCATTCTGATACAATCCGACTCCCTCGCATCTGCTCCCTTTTATTGCATTAGGACAACAATGATTCAACTGTTACATGCTGCGGTAGTTGAACCCCTTTCCTCTGCATGACCTGTCATAGCCACAGTAAATAGATGAAACCCACTAGCATAAATAGGAGTTGTTTGAGCCCTAATGTGCCTACTCATTCATGCTTGTTTGTCATGCCTGTTACTCTTAGAGTTGAGTCAGGTCTGGTTCATCGGGGATGAATTGGAGGTGTGTGAACATGTCCTACTGTGTGTGAGCTAAGTGTGTGAACACGATTTGGGGAAGGTAGCGATGAGAGGCTATGTAGGAGTACATGGTGGGTTGTCTCATTGAAGCCGTCCTCAGGAACTGAGTTTTGTGTTTGTGATCCATGAACAGCTACTACCACGCATTCAATGCTTAAGTGCCCCTCTCAACTTATTAATCAACTTGATCTTTGTCCAGGAGTTGCAACTAGTTTCTGGTGTTTGTAGGTAGTGTTAGTAGTCTACCAAGTGGCACCCGGTACAAGTGGGCTTGGGACAGACTAGGCACTGTGGCACGGTGTACCAAGCGTAGATCCACCCGTCGAGGTGTGCTTGGGAACCTTGCACACATCGTTTGGGGCCGTGAGCGACACCCCGGCCGGATCTCCTTGCGGATGGAACCCGAATAGGCGATAAACCAGGACGAGAGACTTGTGTGGTTAGTCAGGTCGTGGCCGACACCCTTGCTGGGGTTCCGCTTGAAGGTTGCCGAGTACATGTCGTGTAAACGATGATAAGTGGTGAGAGCGTGTGTGAAGAAGTACACCCCTGCAGGGTTAACATCATCTATTCGAATAGTCGTATCCGCGGTAAAGGACTTCTGGGTTGCATGTACAGTTCATAGACAAGTGAAAGTGGATACTCTAAAATACGCAAGATAAGTGTAAGTGCTATGGATGGCGTTCTCGTAGTGAGACGGGAGCGGATCCATAGTGGTGTATTGAAATGGTGATATGTGGACTCGTGTGCGCCACCTCAAAAGAGTTACTTGCAGTTGTAGTTCAGGATAGCCAGCAAGTCAAAGTTGGCTTGCTGCAGTTAAACCCCACCATCCCTTTGTTGATACTGATGCATATGTAGTTAGTTCTGATGTAAGTCTTGCTGGGTATATTTGTACTCATGTTTGCTTAATTTATGTTTTTGCAGAGAGTCTTCAGTCTCACTAGTAGTTCCGCGTGGACTTCGACATTTAGCTTGTTACCTCAGCTATGATCTTTTGCCCTCGACAGGATCTGGTAGATTGTCAGGCTTCTTAGCCTTTTTCATTTCTAGATGTCTGTACTCAGATATCTTAGGCTTCCGCTTGTGCTTTGACTTGTGTGCTCCGAATATTGGCTCATGAGACCCATGTTTGTAATATCTCGCTCCTCGGAGCCTATTGAATAAATACTTGAGTTGTAGAGTCATGTTGTGATGCCATGTTGTATTTGCACATATCAAGCATATTTTTTGCATGTTTTTGAAATGCTTGGTATGTGTGGGATCTGACTATCTAGTTGTTTATCCTTGGTAGCCTCTCTTACCGGGAAATGTCTCCTAGTGCTTCCACTGAGCCCTGGTAGCTTGCTACTGCTCTGGAACACTTAGGCTGGCCGGCATGTGTCCTTCTTCGTTCCTGTGTCTGTCCCTTCAGGGAAATGTCGCGCGGTATCTATCGGAGTCCTGTTAGCCTGCTACAGCCCGGTCTATCGGAGTCCTGCTAGCCCAGTTGCTACAGCCCGGATTCACTCGCTGATGACCGACACGTTCGTTGCTGGGTCATGTATGCATGTCCCTGTAAGTTATTGCCACTTTGGATTCACGACTGGCCATGTCAGCCTGGGTTCTTTGTCATATGGATGCTAGCGACACTATCATATACGTGAGCCAAAAGGCGCAAACGGACCTGGGCCTGGTAAGGCGACACCCGTGGAAATACCGTGCGTGAGGCCGCAAGGTGATATGAGGTGTTACATGCTAGATCGGTGTGGCATTGAGTCGGGGTCCTGATAAAATGCCTACAAAATCAAAATCCACGACAATTGTTTTGCCTACATAAGCACACAAAGAAAAGAGACGCGTAGAGAGGATTGCCTACAAAAAAATCCTTTGAAATAACTATCCCATGTGAAATTTTGCCTACATATGTGTTGGTTGTCTGATTTAGTTGCCTATACAACCAAAAATGTACCCCCAGTACTGTGAACTTGCCTCTCTGGGCAAAAAATGTAGCTAAACTTGCCTACTCCTGGTTGACAAATTGAGTAATCATTGATATATATATAACTGACAGAAAAATGAAATTGGCCCCCAACTTAAGCAAGGACACGGATACGTTATCTCTCATGTGCAAATGAAACCTGCATTTCCACTGGAGGAATCTCTCTGCTCTCTGTTTCCTGCTGCGTTGTTCAGAAATCGGGAGAACAAATTGGGGCGCGCGGGGTACAATGGCTCACGAAAAACTCTCGCATGAATCTCTCTCCCTACAAGGACCACCCCCGCCATCTACCCTTTCCTAACCCGCTCGCCGACGTAGATGACACCGCCGCGTCAGCGAAACCACCCTGCCCCGCCGCCTCACCTTCTTCAGTCGCACGAGCGCCTCGACCCTCAATCTGGTGGTGCTCGCCTCCGTGGTGGGTGGGGGCGGGTCGGTGTCGTTGATCTCATCACCTGTACACGCTCCCGTCGCCCTGATTTCGTCGCGCTCGTCGATTCTCGCTGGCCGCAGTCGCCGACGACCTACGGATTTCTCTCCCTCTGCTCGCGTGGGAAGGTGAGGATAGGGATGCAAATGGTGCGGAAAGTTTCCGCTTTTCCAGAGGATAAATGAAAACGGATAGGAAATATGAAAATGGAAATGGAAATTTACAAAAACGGAAATGGAAATGGAACTTTTTATGCGGAAATGGACACAAAAACGGAATGGTGTTTTCCGGTGGAACACACGTGGAAACGGAACTTTTCGTTTCCGTTAATATGGAATTTCCATTCCTACTATAGGCCCATGGTTGCTTTGTAGCCCAACTACCAAAAAACATGCAATGACACAATGAGTAGAATGAACAAAATGTATCATTTGAGTTCCAACTTTTATTACCACACACATACTCAGCTAGACCCTATATAAAATTGTTATGTACTACTACAATACTACCCTATGTTATCAACACGACCATATTATTTTGTAGCCATGTTAACAATTCCACCAATTTGTTTGTTTTTTGTCTGTATTTATTCATGATTCAAGGGGGCTTTAAGTTCCAGTCAACACACAGTTTTGTTTCTGTGTCTGCTCTGTATTCGCTCCGTGTTTGTTTCCAGTAGTACCTGTTTCCGTATTCGTTTCCGGGGTTTCTGTATTCGTTTATGCTTCTGCAAAAAAATATGAAAACAAATATAATAGCACCCAGTGCCGTCCGTTTCCGCGCCGTTTTCATCCCTATGTGAGGAGGGGAGAGGGGAATGCAGAGGCCAGGCCAGGCTGAGTGGGCGAGTTTCCCCAAAATTTGGGAACGGCAAACCCCACCGCTCTGTTTTCGGGTGGTCAGCACTGTCGACCATGTGGCATGATCTCGCGTGGAGATGAACGGTCCGCGTGCGGCCGCTCGCGCTAGCTGAATCACGCGCGCGCGTCGTTCAGCGTTTAGGTTGTTTCCTAGGCCAGCACGCGAGTCACGAGAGGCTGAGGTGTAGCTGAGTTTGGCTTCAATTTTTTTCAGTCGAAGTAATACCTGGGAGGGGCCCCTGACTTTTGGGGGCCCGGCGCGGCCGCCCCGTTCACCGCTCTCAGGGCCGGCTCCGGCTTCTATTCAAGTTCAGGTGCGCAATCTTGCCTCCGAATTCGATTCCAACTGGCTCAAGCCCCGGGCACAATAAAAATCGAGTCTTAGGCCTCTACTGCTTGCAGGCAGTCAAGAACTTACTCGGAGGGAGGAGCAGATCAGAGAAGCCGATCGGGGACAGGAGAAGCAGGCGAACTGCGCCTGCAAAAGGTCACGGCTTGAACCCGATCGGAAGCACCTCTATCTGGTACTCGATGACTGGGAAGACGGGTTCAGCATCCACAAGATTGACGCCGCCGATGGCGACGCGGACCTTGGCCAGCCACCCGTTCTCCGGTTGGTGTCGCCGGCACCTGCTTATCCAATGCGCTTTGCGGTCCTGGGCAGCAACATCGTCATCGTCACCGACCCATATTGCGGTGAGGCTCCCACACTTGTCTATGACACGAAAAGAACAGGACTCGCCGTTGGCCCTCCACTCCCCGGTCCACTAGTAGGTGATTTCCACGCCTCCATGGCCACTGCGGAGATGTTGTATGCGCTGAGTTTTCGCAAGTGGGGTCAGCAGCACTCCTTTCAGGTGATGTCTCGCGCACCTCCAAGTCCTCGTACCATGGGCTGGTCATGGAGAAGCGTGCGTGCCCTCGCCGCCGCCGTTCGAGGAGGCTGAATGGATCACCTCCTACGCCGTGCACCCGGATGGACACACCATCTTCATGTCTGTGCTCAACAATCACAATATGAAACGCCGTACCTTCTCCTTCGACACCGGGCACTCCGAGTGGAGGTTCCATGGGGAACGGGCCTTGCCTTTCCAAGGCCAGGGCTACTACGACAGCACGCTGGACGTGTGGGTCGGCCTTCGCGAGGATGGCTACGTCTGCGCCTGCCAAGTCGCCCCCCGCAGCGGCGCCATGCGGCCGGAGTGGAAGATCGTCAAGGAGAAGATGTTCCACAAGGTCCCGCCGTCCCGGAGAGGAAGCAGGCTGCGCCGTATGCCACTCTCACGTACATGGGCAACGCCAGGTTTTGCCTTGTGGAGTCCGTTATATATGAGGAAGTGGAGTGTGACGCCCGGGTATCTAAGCTACAGTGAACCTCTGCTAATGATGCCACGTCACCTCGTTTACTATTGATAATCTCTCGTTAGTTCAAAAACCGATTCAAATTCAAATTCAAAATCAAGTAAACAATAAAAGTTTTCAAGTATTAAAACTAAAATGTTCGGAGTGAGCCAAATAATGCATAGGTAATTATGGTGGAGAAACCACACTTTTATAAAATGTTTAAATACTCTAAAATGAATATAACAGTAGCAAATACAATTATTTAAATGCTTTAAAAATAATAAACATTTTCAAAACTAAATTGTCATAAGTATTAAACTATTGTGGCAGTGGCATAAATTTGTTAAATCTATTTAGGTGCCACTTTGGTAATTTACTAAAGCTAAAATAAAAGGAAACTGAAAGAAAGCAAAAATAGCAAATAAAAATAAGAAGAGGGAAAGAACCCCCGCTTCCCCCACTGGGCCTCGACCCAGCCGGCCCAGTCGGCCACCCCACCAGGCCGGCCGAACCTGGCAAGGGCCAACC